>NW_027504844.1:0-403677 GCF_021521415.1 Bidens hawaiensis | reverse complement strand
AATATCGAAGTCCTAAGCCACTCGCATGACGCTCATGTTTCGGTCTTTCTAGGAGCTTCGTGAATGGATCCGCAAGATTTTGATCAGTTCCAACTTTGCGAATACATATCTTTCCTTTTTCAACTTCATCCCTTATGTAGTTGAATCTCCGCTCTATGTGCCTTGTCTTTTGGTGCGAACGAGGTTCCTTGATTTGTGCAATCGCACCCTCGTTGTCACAAAAGATTTCTAGGGGGTCTTGAATGGAAGAGACCACCCCTAGATCAGTAATGAATTTCTTCAACCATGCAGCTTCCTGAGCTGCCAATGAAGCGGCGATGTATTCTGATTCTGTAGTGGACAATGCTACCACTTCCTGTTTTGAGCTCTTCCAAGAGACAGCTCCTCCATTAAGAGTGAACACATACCCAGACTGTGATCGAGAATCATCTCGATCAGTTTGGAAGCTCGCATCCGTGTAACCTTTTATAGCGAGTTCCTCCTCACCAGATCCATATATCAGAAACATATCCTTAGTTCTCCTAAGGTATTTCAATATGTTCTTAACAGCCATCCAATGACTGTTTCCTGGATTCTGTTGGTATCTGCTTGTCATGCTCAAAGCGCATGACACATCCGGTCTAGTACATATCATCGCATACATAATGGATCCTATAGCAGAAGCATATGGGATTTGTTTCATCATCTCTTGCTCATCCTTTGAGCTTGGACATTGAGCTAAACTCAATATGGTCCCTCTTTGAATAGGTACAAAACCTTTCTTGGAGTTTTCCATCTTGAACCTTTTCAAGATCTTATCAATGTATGTACTTTGGTTCAAACCTATCAAGCGCCTTGACCTATCCCTATAGATCTTTATTCCCAAAATATAGGCAGCTTCACCAAGATCCTTGATGGAAAATCTACTTCCAAGCCAAGCCTTAACGCTTTCCATGGTTGGAATGTCATTTCCAAATAGTAGAATGTCATCGACATACAATACTAAGAAGGTAATTATACTCCCACTAGCTTTCTTATACACACAAGCCTCATCAGCATTCTTGATGAATCCAAAATTTTTGATTTCTTCATCAAAACGATGATTCCAAGTTCTAGATGCTTGTTTCAATCCATAGATTGATTTCTTTAACTTGCATACTTTATTAGGATGTTTCGGATCGACAAAACCTTCAGGCTGAACCATATAGACATCTTCCTCAAGATATCCATTTAGGAAAGCAGTCTTGACATCCATTTGCCAAATTTCATAATCATAATGTGCAGCTATGGCAAATAATATCCTAATAGACTTTAGCATTGCCACAGGCGAAAAAGTTTCATCATAATCAACCCCTTGAGTTTGAGTGAAACCCTTAGCTACAAGTCTTGCTTTATAAGTATCCAAGTTTCCATGCATATCAGTTTTTCTTTTGAAAACCCACTTACTTCCAACAGCTTTGGAGTTGAGTGGTGGTTCAACCAATTCCCAAACTTGGTTGTCATACATGGATTGCATCTCAACGTTCATGGCTTCAAGCCATTTGTCACAATCATTCTTGGACATTACATCACGGTATGTGGTTGGTTCATCCGAATCTACCACGTAGCAACCTTCTACAAAAAATCCATATCTTTCAGGTGGATTGCTAACTCTACCAGATCTGCGAACGTTTTGTGTGTTTTGATCAACCACTTGATCACTTTCAACAACCTCTTGTTGAGTGCTAGTATCAACCAATTGTGTATCATCTTGTGATTCTTGATCCTCATCAAATTTCACTGTTCTACTATTAGTTCCTTCCTCAAGGAACTTAGTTTCCAAGAACTTACCCTTTCGAGCAATAATAACATTTTGCTCACTAGGATCATAAAAGTAATATCCTAAATCATCTTTAGGATAACCTATAAAGATACACTTAGTGGATCGGACTTCTAATTTGTTTGGGGTGTATTGCTTTACATAAGCTTCACAACCCCAAACTCTTAAGAATGATAGCGATGGAGCCTTTCCATGCCATATTTCAAAAGGTGTCTTCTCCACTTTCTTGGTTGGAGCCATATTCAATATGCGAACAGCGGAAAGTAAAGCATAGCCCCAAAATGATAGAGGTAAAGTGCTTCTAGCCATCATCGATCGAACCATATCTAATAGGGTACGATTTCTCCTTTCAGACACACCATTATGTTGTGGTGTTCCAGGTGGAGTAAGTTGTGAAATAATTCCACAACTCTTAAGATGATCTTGAAAAACACCACTTAGGTATTCACCTCCTCTATCACTACGAAGTACTTTGATTGTGGTCTTGAGTTGTCTTTCTACTTCAGTTTTGAAGTCTTTGAACATTTCAAAAGCTTCATCTTTGTGTTTCATTAAGTACACATAACCATATCGACTATAATCGTCAATAAAGGTAATGAAGTATCTTTCACCATTCCTAGTCATTGGTCTAAAAGGACCACATACATCCGAATGTATGATACCCAATAATTCTTTTGACCTTTCAAAAGTTTTATTAAAGGGTTGCTTTGTCATTTTGCCTTGTAAACAAGATTCACATACATCAAATGAATCATACTCATTTGTTTCTAGAATACCACTCTTGCGAAGAGTTTGCATGCGATTCTTGCTTATATGTCCAAGGCGACAATGCCAAAGATAGGAATCACCCAAGTCCTTCTTGAGTTTCTTGGTGCTGACATTGTACATTGAACTACTATGTGACATACCACTTTGATCTATTTCATATATACCATTCATGGGTATAGCTTTAAAATAAAATATGCCATTCAACAAAACATGAATATCATAATCAATAAACTTAAGATCAAAGCCACATTGTTTTAAAAGAGACACGGAAATAATGTTTCTCCTTAACTTAGGAGCATACAAAACATTCTTCAAAATTACTTCCAAACCACTTGGAAGCTTTAACAAGTAGTCTCCTTGGGCTTGGACTTCAACTCTTGCTCCATTGCCCATAAAGAGACTAATGTCCCCTTTGTTGAGTTGTTTACTTCTTTTGAACCCCTGCAACAAATTGCAAATGTGAGTTCCACATCCGGTATCAAGTACCCATGTATTTGAAGAAATAACATTTAGTTCAATATGTATAGTAAAGATAATACCTGAGGTATGCCCCGCATCCCTCTTATCTTTTAACGCATTGAGATAGGTCGGACAATTCCTTTTCCAATGACCTATCTCTCCACACTCAAAGCATGGATCTTGCGCCGCAACCTTTTGCTTCTTTTCCTTCGGTTTGGTGGGCGTGATGGCTTTCCTCTTTCCCTTTCCTTGGACGTGGCCCTTGCCCTTAGCAACACTTGCTTTGGGGTTGGAGTTATGTCCCCTTTTTCCTTCATTGATTGTTAGAACGGGTAAAACCTTTTTACCCATTCCCGCTTCGGCCGTTCTTAGCATTGCGTGAAGCTCACCAATGCTTTTGTCCCACCCATTCATGTTATAGTTCATGACAAAAGTTTCAAACCTTTTGGTCAAAGAGTTGAGGATCAAATCCGTAGCCAACTCATTAGATACGGGACAATTCAACCTACGAAGCTTTTCGATGTAGCTTTTCATCTTTAGGACATAAGATGAGACGCTTTGGGTTTCCTCCATACGACATGCATGAAACGCTCGAACCGTTTCGAAACGTTCCGCTCTAGCTTGTTGAAGGAACATTTCCTTCAATTGAGTTATCATGTCGTATGCCCCATGATGCTCGAAATCCTTTTGGATTTCGGGAATCATAGTCCCTAACATGAGGCAAGAGGCTTGCACCGAATCTTTGGTGTACTTGACCCAATCGTTATACGCCTCCTCATCTTCCACGTTAGGCTCATCGGGAATGGGATCGTCTAAGACATATGATATCTCTTCTTGTTTGAGAACTATTCTCAAGTTGCGATACCAATCCATAAAGTTATTATGGTTTAGACGATCCTTTTCAAGGATGGTTCTTAAGGATAGGTTACGGGTGTTATGGGTAGAGGTGTTTGCATTGTTAGCGGCCATCTACAAAATTTAACAAAGTTTTATTTTAGTATTATAAACAATTTAATTATTAATACCCTTTTATTCCAAATTTTAAAATAATAATTAAATTCTAGAATCCAACGATAAATCAAATTTCGGTTAGGTGACCTTTATCCCGTTATTTGATTTAACAAGGTAGTCAATCTTGACAATTGCAACCCTTTGCAACTTCTAGAGGTATGGGACCATTCGAAATCCTTATTTCGTGTTGGCATGTTTATCCCATCAACACCATTAGATCCCATGCTTAGGTGACCTTTATCACATGGTTTCCAATTCAAGTCGTCCTACTTGTATAAACATGTAAGATTAACATACAAGTGGTTAGGTGACCTTTATCCCACAAATATGTTAATATTACCCTAAGTATATTAGTTTGCTCAAAATGGTTAGGTGACCTTTATCCCATTTAAAGTTCCCTAATACGTTAAGTGTCATACAAAAGGATGGTGTTAGACTTGTTTCCTTGGTAATTATGAAAAAAAGGAATTTTTTTAAGTTTTCCAATATTCTAGTTTGAAAAACATTATGCCATATCCTAACATGCATTTAGTAATATGGCGATTTTGAAAACCAATTTTCAAGGTTCAAGTTATAATAAAACCAATTTTATTATATGTGAGTAATCGCTTAGTTTTAATAAACCCATTTAATTAAACTAATTGACGCGATATTACCAAATATATATTAGAACCCGTTTTATGCTTGTTGTCGTTCCTATGTGACGGTTTGGATATCCTAATATCTATCAACCACACATTACATAAAGTAAAACAAACAACCAAGCATACATATGCAAAATATAGTCATAACCGAGAACCCCTAAGTTTGACCATACTTGTTAGCCGAAACAAGTATAGGTCATAAGTCACACCTAAGGGACAAAACATGACACAAGGATGGAATGTTGACTCCCACTTGACCTTGCATCCAAATGCTTCAAGTATCCTTTCCAAGTTGTTGTGTTCTTGTTGGGCTTGTTAATGGGCTCCAAACTTCCAAAAGTCTTCTTGGGCCCAAGAGTGAAATTTATGGGCCTAATGGGCTTGAATCCCATGATGGGCCGGTGAGGCCCAACAAGCCCAAAATTTCGGTCCAAGGCCCAAATCCACCAATTCTTGCATCTTCAATTTTTACAAAATGTATCCTAATACATATTTTTCTAAAAAAAAAGAAAATGCAACTAATCTATTTATTACAAACCAACTTATGAATAAATAAATTACACAAGCCTAAGATTATGAATTATTACAACCATATTGAATAATAAACATAATCAACATACACAAACAACAATCAACACATCCAAGGTCTAGGTTTCGGTTATGACACATCCAAACATACCAAATGTTCTAAGCATGCAACCTAAGCAACCAATGCCCAAAATCACCAAATAAAATCGCCCCCCCCCCCCCCAAGAGGCTACGGCCCAAATTTTTTTTATTATTTTTTTTTTATTTTCAACAACCAAATGTTAATAATGGTTTCCTAAGATCTTTCCATGCATGTCAAGATCTTACAAATCCATGAGGGGTAAAATCCACCAAAATTTCGGACCCCTTTTTCACCCATGAAAAACCCGAAATCTATGAACATGTAAGAAGCATAAGTCCTTGTAACCGGCTCTTGATGCCATTGTTGGGTTTTATACAAGATTATCAAAGTTCAAGTTAACCATATTTAACATGAAAACGCAACGGAAGCTTAGATTTTAAAACTTGTTATGAACATACCATTATGTTAAAACTAAAACCCAAAGAACAAGGATCAATATTACAAGAACAATATGCTTACAAAATGTAAATGGTACCTTCTTATACCTTATAAGAAGATGTAGATGGATGAAGAAGATGATGTCTTCAAATGGCAAGGTTGCAAAGAGAAACCCTCAAGCTTTGTATACCCCAAGCTTTGAGCAACAACACCAACTAGTTGCTAGGATTTTTGAACACTTGAACTAGCTCACAAAACTCCCTCTTTCTTTGGCCAAAGTGGCCGTGGATATTGAGAGAGAAAGAGAGAGAGTTACACTTGAAATTTCAAAAGAAAACAAGACACAAAATGCATGTGTGTTGAATGGAGGAACATAAAAGGAGAACCAAAGAGCATCTTGGTCTTTGATTGGGTAAAACCACCACCCCCACATGGGTGGCCGGTTTTTGTTTTGTTTTCCTTTTTTTTTTTTTTTTTTTTTTTTTTTTTGTTTTGTTTTAACAATTAAAACATCTCCATCTCATACTTTATAAAACTAATTTTATAAAACATACATGCTATCTTAATTATTCAACCAATTTAAATAATTAATTTATATAAATAAATTATCCAGATAATTTATTTAAATCATCAAGTGTAATTATTTAGAAAACCAATTTTCTAATTGCGCAGTGTTCGGTATTCGTCTAAGTGATCAAATCACTAAAAGAATACATTTGGTGTTGTCTAGCTTGTTATTGGGTATGACCCGACTTGGATCAAACACAGTTAGCCACATTAATATAAATATGTGTCTCGGGCATATGAAATTCCAACAAAAATATCTATGATTGAGAAGGAAGGGACCAGACCCTAAAAATATCTAAGATAGAGAAGGAGGGGACCAGACTCTAATAATATCTGAGATAGAGAAGTAAGGGACCAGACCCTAAAAATATCTGAGATGGTAAAGATAGTTATGTATGTATTATGATCGTTTGAAAGACCAAAAGAAGTATGTATTTACGAATGAAAGAAAGAAACAAGCTAAGTATGTAATATGTATCTACGGATACGTATATATAAATATGTGAATGTATTTTACGTTGCCTGGGAACTCACTCAGCGTAGCTGACTTTTAATATGCACGCAGGTGAGAAGGATGAGACAGCTGGCTTGAAGGGGGACACATGGCAGATGAATAAAGAAGCTGGCATCTGAAGATCAGTTGTCAATGTTTGAACCAAAATACATGTTTTAAGTTGTGTTTTAAAGAAAAATTATGAATGTTTTGTAATGAATGTTGAAGTTTTATATATTCCGTGAAAGTTTTACTTAACTCTGATATTTAGAACTGTGTTTATGAGTAAATCTAACACCAAAGTAGGGCACCGGGACCGGGGACTTATGTAAGGCCCCGTTACCGGTGCCTCACATTTGGACGTTGGATTTACTCATAAACACAGTTCTAAATATCATAGTTAATAGAAACATTCGCAGAATATTAAAACGTTCATAAAACATTACACATTAATCAATAACTTGTCTTATCAAACATATTGTCTTTCAAATCAAAACATAAACTATGAAACGACTTGAGTCTTCGAATGCCAGTCTCTTATTCGTTTGCCATGTGTTCTCCTCAAGCGAGCTGCTTCATTCTACTCATCTGCGTGCATACTAAAAGTCAACTACGCTGAGTGAATTCTAGTTAATCATACAACGTACAATACATTCATTTACTACATACTTTATATTCTCATACTTCGTACGTGATATATATATACCTACCTTCATACTTTATTCTAAATTCTACTTTACACTATTCTATTCCGCCTCGGATATTATTAGGGTCTGGTCCCTTATTCTGCCTTGAGTATTATTAGGGCTCAGTCCCTCTTCTGCCTCGAGATTCTAAAGGGCTCGGTCCCTTTTCTTCCTTGAGTATTATTAGGGCTCAGTCCCTTTTCTATCTTGAGTATTATTAGGGCTCAGTCCCTTTCTTCTATACCTGGCTACCTCTTACATTCATTCATAACATACGTACATATCATTCATACATTATACATAGCATTATATAAATAATCATAACTTGACTATACGTGCAATATCCGAAGATCGTTCATGTACCGACAAGCAGTCAATCATACCCTTCACATAATTCACATAAGGCATACACTTATCACTTAGTACAAGTGTATTAACAATTTACATTGAGTATGCACACAGCCCCGAAAACATAACAAGGAATGGGGCTAGAAACTCACCTGAATGCGGTTGCGTAATAGTTATTCCTTTCTTGAGCTGTGCACGGCTAACTGTGTAATAATTACATGTATTAATTAACTATTACTATTCATGTCGTATTTCTATCTTTATATAACCCACAACGAACAGGGGTCCGGGGGCAGCGCCCCTGGCAGCGGGGTTCTAGGGGCGGCAGCCCCTGGCTGGGTCCAAGGGGCAGAGCCCCATGGAAACTAGAGTCCAAGCGGCAGCCCCTAGCAGAGTCCAAGGGGCAGAGCCCCATGGAAACTTAAATTATTATTTTATTTGTTAACTTAAAAAGTTCGAGGGCTTCTTTGTATTTAATCCATTCTTTTCTAAGTCCAGGGACCTTTCTGTCATTCTTTCAAAGTTCTAATTCGTTATTCAGTCCTTAACGAATGGGAGTTCATAACGAATTAACTATTATAACGAATCTGCCTTTGTAACGAACTAGTCCTTATAGCGAATTGGACCTCATAACGAACTGCTCTTCATAACAAATTGGACCTTAACGAATGGGGCTAGTTCGTCATGCTTTTCCTTAACGAATTAGATAATGAATCCAGGCTAGTTCGTTAAATTCCCGTTAACGTATTAGGGCTAGGTCAGAGAATGTCAGAACATTCTCTGACATTGACCTAATCTCGTATCCGCTTTCCGGCGCCGTCATCGCCGGAAAAGCGAGATCTCACTCGTTTTTCCATCGTTTTTCATCCTGATCGATCCAGATCTGAGCTAGGGTGACCCCTAAGCTCATCATTTGCTCGGTTTATAACCGATTCCATCCGAATCTCATAACTTTAACAGTTTAGGGTGTCGGCTCGTCGTTTCGTGACTAAATCTTACGGGTTTGGGTTTATACAATATCCTAGTATCATTACCTCGGGTCGGTGTTCGGTTTCCTTCTTGATTTCGGCTAAGATAAGGAAAGAATTAGAGAGAAGGCTTAAGTGTGTATTTTGGATGGTGTATGGAATATGTGTAAATGAGGAATTAAGTGGTGATTATGGTTTATATATTTTGGGGTAATGGGCTTTAGCACATGGTCTTTTCTCCTTTCCTTTTAACCCAAGTCCATAACTCTTATCCATTTAACCCAGCACAAGCCCGACTCATAATAACTCATATCTTATTTATTTAATAAAATGAGAAAACAAGGATGTTACACCTTACATTTGAAATAATGGGATCTAGAATCTAAACATTCCAATAGGAATTAGAATGGGAGGAAATTGGAATCCAATTCCATTCTTAATGTGTTCGTTTGACAAATGAATTGGAATCTGTCACCACGAATACCTCGCATCTCTAGCCAACCCCACACGTTCAAGTCAACAACCCGGGTCACGTTTGGGTCAACATGTTTGTCGTATTCGAGTTGACCGACCAAGTCTTTGGTTCGGGTCTACGTTTCGTGTCGTGTTCCGTCTACGTTTTGTGTCGTGTTCGGGACTACAGTATGGGGTTTACGTTCGGGTTGAGGTTAACAATTCGGGTCTAGATTCCGAGTCGCGTTCAGGCAGACGTGTGACGGTTCGAGTCGACGATCACGTTCAGGTCATCGCTTTGGAACGCGTTTAAATCGACTCATCGGGTCGACATTTTAGGTCGCGTTTGGATCGGTGATTCAAATTGCGTTCGAGTTGACACTAGTAACGCGTTCAAGCCATGTTAGTGTCGACGGTACAGGTCGCATTTAGGTCGACATTCGAAAAAAACACGAACGGGCTGGATAGTCGAACTGGATGCGTTTTGCTGTAGAGCTTTGAACCGAACGCGAACTGACACGGAGTGTCGAAACAAAGTGAATTGACCCGGAGCATCGGACCAAACTGGCCTGGATTGTAGAACCGAATGCTAACTGACATTGAGTGTTGAATCAAACCGAAAGCGTGAACCGAACGCCAATAAACCCGGGGTGTCTTACCGAACGCGAAATAACTCGGGCGTTCGAATCGTACGCGAACTGACCCGGGGCTTCGACCCGACCTGCAGTGCTGGCCTAAAAGCCCTATGACCCGAAGCATCGAACTGAACACGAACACACCCGGAACGTCGACCGATCATAGATTCCAATGAATTTACTTGAATTCCTCCACATTTTGGAAGGATTTGGAATTCCTTTACTTCAAGGAATTGATTTCCAATTCCATTTCTTTGACAATCGATTAATCGAACACACCACAATGGAATTAAGATTCCAAATCCAACGAAACGAACACGCCATGTCGTTGAATTTTAATTATAATTCCTTTGAATTCCCACAAATTCTGTGAAACGAACGCGCCCTAAGACATTTCATTTCCCCAAGTAGCTATTAAGATTCCAACAACAATTATTGTCTTGAAAACATTAATCTCTTTTTCTAACTGCAAATTTCATAACTTGTGATGTTGCGTCTGATTAATGTACCATCAATTATCTTACAATACTATTAATGTAATACAATGCTTCACATGGCATTCAACTAGGGTTTCCACATCATTGCCAAGTCACCTATTTCCTTTCCTATTATTGCCAAATCATCTCATACACTATATTTAAACCTTAAGATTTTCCAACACTGATCATTTTAATCTCTCTCTCTCTCTCTCGGCTTACTAACTCCACCATCTTCTATATTCCGGTAATGTAAATCGGGATTAATCGTTTTTCGGTAAGGTTATATATTATACTCTAATGGCCAACAATATTATATGATTTTCCGGCAAGGTTATATCTTTTTCCGGTAAGATTTATGTTTATTTTAATTGTTATATGATTTTGTAATAATCTCTTTAGGTTGTATATCAAAATCTAAGATTGAAATGATATTTTGAAGTTATTACGATTTTCCGGTAAGGTTTTATTTGCTACTCTAATGTTCGATTATCATATTATTCTTTCTTTCATTTACAATTATTTTTGTTTGTATTTATATTAATTAATATTTGATTTCCTTATAATCTCTTTAGGTTCTATATCAAAATCGAAGATACAATGGAGATTTCCATATTTCATTTTTCCGGTAACGCGATCCAGATATTCTGGTTATCAATTAAAACATCAATTTTACATTTGTTTACATAATTCAAATCTTCCAAATTGGTAATTTGTTTATTATGTGATATTTATATTAATATTTAATTTTCTAATTTAAGGTTATGTTCCCAACTTGATATAGCTAATTACGTGGGTTGAAGATTTGTTGATAAGATATCTTATTTTGTGTTTAATATTGATGTATATTTTTGTTATTATTCATATATTTGTGTATTTTTCACAATGCATGTAATTTATTTGATTTTTATATAATCAATCATACATTGTTGTTGGTCAAAGCTCATTTAATATATTTTAATCAGAACCGATGTATTAAAGAAAAATTTATTTGTATCTTATACTTATCTATTTATTAATGATAATCTCTATAATTTATAATAATTATTATCAGTTTAGTAATTTTGCTATTATTAATTTATGACAGAATTACAGAAATTGTCCTTTATGTTTGTACCAAATTTCAGTAGTTGTCATTTATCTTTAAAAGTAACAGAATTTGTACTTTACGTTTCGAAATGTTACATTGTTTGTCCTTTTGGCCTAACTCAGTTAGCTGTTCTCGTTAACTTGATTCATGTGCTTTGCACATGAGGGCAAATTCGTCAATTTATCTATTTAATTATAAATATTTTAATAAACAAAAAAAACAAATTAAAGTCACATAAATAATATTTCTCTCCTCTCTCACTACACCAACACCACCACACTGTCAACACCGGACCACCACCACATCCCACCTCTCTTCAGCCTCTCTCTCTCTCTCTCTTTACCAGCGCCACCATCAACCGCCACTTCTTCACCTGCCACCTCCGCCCCTACTATTCATCACAAGCCACCACCACTTTTCAACACCATCGCTACCCTACCACAACCCTTATCTACAACCACCACCATATTTTCACCGTCTTTCAGCGCCACACCCACCAACGTCCCCATCCCCAAATCTAAACCCTAATTTCCGAATTTCCTAAATTGATTTATGTAACACAACCCTTATTTTGTCCCATCCCCAAATCTAAAAACTTTTCGATCTAGCACTGGTCGCACCGATTGTTAAGATATAAGAAGTCCCCAAGACTGCCGGTGAAGAAGACGAACTATAACTCTCGGTTCCGTTAGCCAGCGGCGTTTGGTTGGTTCCAGCTGGCCGCCGGAGAGGTGTAGTGAGAGAAAATCAAGTAGATCGGAGGGGACAAAAGGTGTGAAGAGAGGGAGAGAGAGGACGGATAAGGAGAAAAGAAAATGTATTGTACGGTGGTGAACGGCCAGACGGCAAGTGGCGGAGGGTTGCGGTGCTGTGTACCGGCTGACAAGTGGCGGATGGTTGCAGTGCTGTGTTTCCGGCCGGCAATGATGGGTGGTTGGTGGTGTGCTCTGGTTGAAGAGAGGTGGGAAGTGGTGGTGGTGTTGACAGTGTGGTGGTGGTAATTTATTTGTTTTTTTTTGTTTTTTATTTATTAATATGTTTATAATTAAATAGGTAAATTGAAGAATTTACCCTCATGTGCAAGGCAAATGACCTAACTTAACGAGAAAAACTAACTGGGTTAGACCAAAAGGACAAACAATGTAAAATTTTGAAACGTAAACTACAAATTATGTTACTTTTAAAAATAAATGACAACTACTGAAATTTGGTACAAACATAAAGGACAATTTCTGTAATTCTGTCTTAATTTATTACCTTTTGTAATTAGTTGTTACATCTTATTTTTGACAGAAATAATAACATTTACACCTTACCATTTTTATATTTCAATATTTTTGACTTAAACATTATTCTGTTATTATATTGTAAGATACATTATATTTTCTATATATAACCAATTACGTTACATTTGGAAAACCCAATAAATAAGTTATAAAAATATTATAGATAAATATTTATATATCCAATCATTACAGATCTTATTAGTATGCTACAAGTTATACTGTTAATATATTTAAAATATAATGATTTCAAAATTTTAATTAAAAATAACACATATTGACTTATAACTTTCCGGTTACATCTATTGGTAATTCATTTATTCCAATTATTGGTAATTATTTCGGTTATCACTATGACATCAATGGTAGATTTGTTCACATAATTCAAATCTACCATAATTGATAATTCTATTATTATGTGATATCAAATGTTATCGGTTTTATTTGTAATTGTTATCGGTTTTATTTGTAATTATTCCATTTACTAACCAAAATATAATTTCTGATTATACCAATCATTTGTTCCGGTTACTAATCAATTGTTATCTATTGATATCAATTTCTATTCAATGTACTTCCATGATTTTAATTACATAAATACAATAATAAAGTTTCCATGATTTTCACTTATTTTCAAATTTCCATGATTTTCATTATTGGTCAAGTTCTACTTAAAAGTTTATTCAAAAGTTTCTTGTATTAAGTAAAGTTCCTTTGGTGTTTTACAATTTTATATTATCTATATATTATTTCCGATTAATATTAAATGTATTTTATTAATATAATTTTATATTAAGTATTAGATTTTATTTGGTTAGTTTCTTGATATGGTAACCATTATTAAATTAAAAATGTAATGACCAACATTTTAGTTCACGTAAATCATTCCAAATTAATTACCTTTAATTTAATTTATTACAGTTGATTTTGGTTTAAAGATATTTAAGGTAATTAATTAATTTAATTTGATTTTCATTTAATTAATTGTGGAAGTCAAATTAACTTACTTAATTTTAGAAGTCAAATTAAATTATTAACGCTTTTCAAAATACCCGAGTAATTATGGAAGTCATGTTATATTATTTAAACTCAATTTATTTTAATTACACTAATACTATTGTTACAAAGATTTCTGTATTTTAAGAATGATTTTAAATATTGTGATACCTAACTATCATTTGACCAAAATGATATAATCATAATTAATGATATTATATTTTGGCAACTTCAAAACAATTTATACATTTTATATATGTAAATCGTTTGAATTTATGTTTTGCAATATATGTTGGCCACTAATTAATTTATTATTTATGACGTCTTTGACCATAACACTTTCTTTGTTTTACAAATACAATTATTTGATAAATATATATGAACATTAGCTCCAACTGATAGCAAAAAATTAATCAAACAGAAAAGAGTTTAATATCAAGTTTATAACCAATAATGTCTATATAAACATAGGAATGAATGAATATATACCAATTACGTTGTAGTCAGATAAATTTATAAATGTTACTTTTATGTTTTACTTGCATATTATATATGTCATTGTGAAAAGTGACAGTTTTGTTGTCCAACTCATAGTATAGGTAGATATGTATGTTTATTTAAACTTTTGTAATTGTTTATCACATATGAATCCATTTTGTTTAGAACATATTAAATGTATTAGAGTTGTACTTTTAATTTCAAATGATGCAACTATCATTTAATTGATATTTGAATAATTTTTAATTACGCATAAATATCAAGATTATTGTATACAATTTAAAAAAGAATTATATAATGAAACTGATTTTAAATATAGTAATGATGTTAATGAGTTTGAAACATAATTTACTGCAGATTGCAGTCACTTTAATAAAATTTTAATTAGGGATGGACTTCTATGTAATAAAATTAAAATTAACTGGTTTAATTTTAATTATCTCTGTATTATTTTAATTATAATTAATTAGTGAAATTAGTAGCATAAAACTTTGTTGCTTCGATTTAACTTAATACATTTAACTAAAAGGTCTTTGAATCGAAATAAAATAAAATTTTAGTTAAAAAATAATGTATAATAAAACATACCTTTATTCATTTGTTAATGTTGAAATGAAGCTCACGTTAATTTAGTCAATTAAACAAAGATTTATTTGGCTCGGATGTCATCCGTGTGTTTATCAATGACTACTTATTTGAAATTGAAGAATACAAAAACAGTTATATAACAATTACTGTATGTTTTTTTCTTCCTATACATTTTTATTAATATTTTTGAATATGTTACTTTTATTTAATAGCAATATTTGTCATTTGTAGTATGTTTGGATTGCTAAATGACAATGATTTGAACATTCGCATACCAATTCCATTGAAGTTGTTGTCATCTCTTGATGAAGAGTTTTTAAAAGCAACATCTTTCTATAATATTTGCGAGATTTTCACAATAATCTTGGTTCGCATCTGATCTCTTATAACCTATTGTATAAAGATTAATAATTTGTTTATTACTTTTGCCAGCCGAAAAATATCATCTTACTCGGAACATATTTATGTTGGTTGAATATATTGTCTATATTTATATGATTTGTTGATATGTTTTTCCACCCGTGTGTAACACGGGTTATACCCTAGTTGTAAGGCCCCGTTTCCGGTGCCCTACTTTAGACGTTGGATTTACTCATAAACACAGTTCTAAATATCATAGTTAATTTAAACTTTCACGGAATATAAAACTTCAACCATAATATATTACATAACAACCAAATCTTGTCTTTAACAAACATTGATAGTCTTTTAAAAATCAAACATAGTCCTTAAAACATCATAACATTTCCTTGGGATGCCAGTGTCTTCAAATCCATGCCATGTGTCCATATCAAGCGAACTGCCTCAATCTACTCACCTGCGTGCATACTAAAAGTCAGCTAAGCTGAGTGATTTCTAGTTAATCAAGCATCATACAATTAGTTCACATACTTGTACACATTCACGAAGGTGTGTACACCATTCATACTTAACTTGTTCACGTTACTTTCTTACATACGTTCATACATTCTTTCTTTATACATTCTTTACCTTCATAGTACATACATAACTATCCATACAACTTAAAGAGCCTTCCGCCCTATAACCTCACAGATATTTAAGGGTCTGGTCCCTAACATCACAGATATTGTAGGGTCTGGTCCCTATTCTCAAAGATAATATTAGGGTCTGGTCCCTATCCTCACAGATATTATTAGGGTCTTGTCCATATCCTCACAGATATTATTAGGGTATGGTCCCTTTGTTCAGTGCAACCATACCATACCTTTCTTTATATTTATACTTATAAACTTTCATGCATACTTTCAATCTTTCTATAGCATTCATATATCATTCACACACATTCCTATTACATATACATACCTTCCTTGTCAATACGTGCAATATCCGAAGATTGTTCACATACCGAAAAGCTTTCGTTCACATTCAAGACATATATTAATTATCATGCAAATCATACATGGCATACACTCACCATTTAAGGTAAGTGTATTAACTATCACATTGAGTATACACGAAGCCCCAAAAACATAACAAGAAAGTAGGGCTAGAAACTCACATGGATCCTGTTACGTTCTTCGTTAATTGTTATCCCTCTCTTTAATTGTGCTCGGCTAACTGTACATTAATTACATGAATCAATATCTGTCCTATTCACATTAATCATATTTCAGCCCAAATGGCTAAGTCTGGTCTATTCTAATGGCTTTATATGATATGTCCTTATATTAGAATACAGTCTACTTAGAATATAATTCTACCTTCAAACACTAATGTATTCAAATACAGGGTATTCAATTACTTTAGTATTCTTTTCTTTCTTTTCTTTTGTAATAAGTTATTTCAATCCTTGGTTAATATTTTTTTCTTTTCTTTTCTGCTCAATTAGAATACAATCTTGTATTCAATTCATACGGGGTTCAAAGTACGTGCAAGCACCTATCTTACCATATATTCGAATCACCCATACATTCAAGTCCTCAAGTGTATTTGAATATGTTGTATGCATGCGGGTGTTTACATGTATTCAAACCCTTGTATTGCAATTGAATGCATACATGTATTCAAACCCTCGTATTGCAGTTGATTGCATACATGTATTCAAACCCTCGTATTTCAATTGAATGCATACATGTATTCGAATCTTGCAATGTAATCGAATCCATATACTGTATTCGAAAAGGGACATGTAATCGAACATCTCTAATGTAATCGAATGCGCCATTGTAATCGGATGATTCACATTGTAATCAAACGATTAATATTGTAATCGAATTTATAGATGTAATCGAATCCTTGTATTGTATGCGAATTCTATCAATGTAATCGGGTTCTCATTGTATGTGAATTATATCAATGTAATCGGGTTCTCATTGTATGCGAATTCTATCAATGTAATCGGGCTCTCATTGTATGTGAATGTATTATATGTATTTGAGTCTTGATGTATTCGAATTTGCCTATTGTAATCGAATATCACCATGTATTCGAATCGACACAGTGTAATCGAGTTTAACTTTGTAATTGAATTGAGCATGTAATCGAATGATACATTGTAATCGAACGAGTTGAAGTTGTTGGGTCCTTTTATCACCACTGTCATTACGTTTCATGACCTTAACACCCTATTATGATTCGGTATTAACCCATAAACATTTCCCTAACCGTTTTCGGCCAAAACATGACCCGTGTAACTATAAAGCTTGGACCTTTATGGTTTAAAACGTTCAAAGGCTAGATCTAGGGTTTATTTATGAGCCGTATACATACAAGAGTTCGTTAAGTCCATTTTAAACATCAAGTTTGTAACTTTATGGCAATCCGTTCATAAAAAACACAACCTTTAAGGATAAAGAATGTACATTTACTCGTTTCTTGGCTACGGGTTAACTTGGTTATGAAAAATAATCTTGTATCTTTCTTGTATATCAAAGATCTAACAACATATAGCTTGGCTTGGGTCTTGGGTATTCCTTCCTGGTTGCGGTCGTGAGAGAGGGAGGGTTTGTGTGTGTGTTTTGAGTGTGTAGATAATAAGAAGATAAAAATGATGGTTTTAGGGTTTTAGGGAGATTTAAGGGAGTATTTGTACTCTTTTAAGCCCATGGACCTAAGACCATCCCATCCCTTATTCCATCTTCCTCACCCAAGCCCATACCCATTATTTTATTTAATATTAATTAAATACTGACACACATTAAACAAACATAATTCCTTTTATTAACATAAATTTTTGGATGTTATAAGTCTTTTCCTTAAAGAGGTTTCGTCCCCGAAACCCATCCATTACTAAAACAAATCTGGGTAAAACTTGCCCATCTCCTCTTCAACTTCCAACGTAGCGTCTAAGGGTATAAACTTGTGACGAAGTTGCTTTTCCTTGCGGTTAACTATCTCTACAGGTTTCTCAACCGTTCATCAACCTCAATATCCACCAATGGCACATGAGATGTTATCAGCCAGACATTTCCTCATATGAGAAACATGGAAGGTTGAATGAATTCCTTCTAACTCCTCGGGTAAATCTAGCTTGTAAGCCACTTCACCCACACGATCCATAATCTTAAATGATCCAATGTACCTTGGACTTAGTTTCCCTTTCTTCCTAAAACGAATAATTCCTTTCCAAGGCAAGACCTTGAGCATCACATTTTCACCAACGTTAAACTCAATCGGACGTCACCGCTTATCCGTATACGACTTCTGACGGTCTTGAGCAGCTTTCATCCTTGCCTTGATCTGATCAAACTTTGAAGAAGTTTCTTGAACAAATTCTAAACTTCCGAGCTCTTTCCGACCAATCTCTCCCCAACATACAGGGGTTCTACAACGTATTCCATACAACACCTCAAAAGGTGGCATACCAATGCTTGAATGGTAGCTGTTATAATAAGAGAACTCTGCCAGATGCATATAATCATCCCAACTTCCCATTTCCACTCAGGTATCTCCAAAGGCTACATCTTCCCATAAGGCTTCTGATGTTCAGATTTGACTTGTAAACAAGTTAAGCACTTACTGACATAATCTACTACATCATTCTTCATACCCGGCCACCAATAGTCTCTTTTCAGATCTTGGTACATCTTAAAGGATCCCGGATGAATTGAATATCTTGATTTATGAGCTTCATCTAGGATTAGACCTCTAAGATTTCCATGGCCTGGAATCCACGTACGGTCAAACCTAGTCTTAACACCATGAGTGTTTTCCATCAATTCGTCTTGCTGACCGAAAATCCTTTCCTTCTTTACTAATCCTTCATCTTCCAGCACTTTTGTCTGCACCTTGATGATTTCTTCGAAAAGACTTGAATTCATAATTAGTTGATATGACTTTAGTGTTACAATGATGATGTGGTCTAAAATACACCTATTATTATATAACTATTTCCTACACTTTTAGGTTTTTTTTATGGTCGTTAATGAATTTTACTCCTAACTAGCTCAAATTTTGATTTTAATATATTTTACGCTTATAATTTTAATAATCACTAAACAAAAGTTATTTGAGCTAGTTGATTCATTAACACGTGAATTAATAATACTAATTACGAACGTTTCTTTGTTTTGTTATTAGGAGTTTGCATTAAAGGCCCATACAAGAATAAAAGGCCATGTGATAACCTACTATTATGAAATAAAGGAAGACATGATGGCAAGTTTTGAAGCGAGCCCGTAGAAAAATCAAGCAGCCAAGTAGTTAGGGGACGCAACAGGTCTTGGAGTCTTGGAGAGGAAAATTATTATAGGAGCTGTTGGTTTATTGGCTGGTGCATAAAAGAAAAATAATAAGAAAACAAGCAGCCATCCACACACCTCAAAATAACTCACGGACAAGAAAAGAATGGAAAAGAAACAAGCACGCTAGTAGGTGAATTATATTTATCTTTTTATGATGAACCGTATTACTTGTTTTATCTTTGTTTCACTCGTAAATATGATTGGCTAAATTTTATACTGCCTGGGTTTGGATGAATACTATTTAGACTCGTTTTACTTTTGGTTTATTTATTGATTGGTGATGCTTTGGTAAAGTTTTATTTTATTTGGTTGTGATGCATATGCGTATTTGGTATTAATTCAAGATCAATTTATTGTTCCATATGCGTCTTTGTGAATGTCTTTCATGTATGGATGCATATTAGGTTACTTACTGTGTGTTTGTAACAAGTTTATGGTTTATTTTTAACGTTTTCCATAGAAGCGATAATTGAGAGATTAGAGATACCTTATATTCTGCCACTTGAGAGACCGGGAGGTAATTAAGTGTCGTATGGTTTGGTCTTTTGCGGGTTTGGGTAGTGATTGCACGGGAGTGAGTTACCATAGATTCCTTTAGATTCTTACAGATCCGAATTATAACCGAATTCAATAGAAATATCCCTTTACGCCTTAGGGTGTTTTGTGATTAGAGAGACTAGGAGGTAATTTAGTCGTTGGATACCTTAGCATAGTTAGGTAAGGTGAGACCGGGTGGTGAACCGAACCATTAACCGTTGAACTTTACATGATATTTTGGGTTCTTAGGTATTGTTGGTGAGACCGGGAGGTGATCTAGCTTACTTTAGTTATTCCCTAAATTTCATATTTTTAGAATACGGTACCGATCATATATCCAATTCCGAGAGTTTACGAGTTGAATAGTAGGATTGCTTGCCTAGGTAGTTGTTCCCCCTATTTGAGTTTCAGCCCGATTTTTCCGTGTCAGTTTTAGTTTAAGTATTATTTAGTTTATAGTTAATAATTAAAAAACACAAAAATCAATTAAATCTATTCATTTAAGTTATTAGTCAGAGTCTAGTTTAGGTGTCGCTAGTGTCCTTTGGGTTCGATATCCGGACTTCGTTAAGCTTTACTATAGTTGATAGGTACACTTGCCTGTCTAGTGGTCTAGCATTAGGATAGTCTAGATTTATAAATTTAAAACAAGAGTGTCTAGGTTAAGTTAACCGTTTTGCATATCAATTTTTTGGCGCCGTTTCCGGGGATACTTAGGCGATAACGAAACTAGCTTTGATTGAACTTAATTGATTAATTGGTATTTTGTGTCTTGAGTTGTGGTGTGTCTTGTCAGCCCGTCTAATAGATTTAGCTTGTCTAATCGTGTTTAGGATAATTTAGTTTGTATTTTATTTTATCAAGTCTAGTTAATATGTTTAATAGATCGAGTCAGTTTAGGAGTATTTTATATCGAAGATGTTGGAAAGAGATGATGTTGGAAAGAGCCAAACAAGTGGAACATGAAAGATTCCAAAAGATTAAGGAATTGGAAGCCAGGCTTGACATGTTGATCGAAAGAAAAAGACTCCGTAAGATAGAGGAACTCGAAGCTAGGTTAGAAGAGATAAGTGCTAGAATTCAAAATGAGAGTTGTTCTTACAAGGAGTGTTAGTGCACGGTTTTGCGTCTAGAGTCTTTGTATTTATCGTTAATGTTTATTTGATGATTAATGTAATATTTAATGTTTATATTTAACTAGTTCGTTAAGGTTAAGTCTAGTTCGCTAGGAATGTTAGCGAACTAAGACTAGTTCGTTAAGTTAAATCTAGTTCACTAGGAGTGTTAGTGAACTAAGACATTATTATGTATTCCCTCCTGATTCGTTAGGGGATGTTAACGAATCAGGGGGTGGTTCGTTAAGTTAAATTATGTAACGAAGGGGAAGCTGGTTCGCTAGGGTATGTTAGCGAACCAGGTCGCCTTCTATATATAGTGAACAACTGTTCACTTGCAAAAGAGAGAGTTTTTGAGAGATATAACATTATTCAGAAAAGTTTTAAAGTATTTACTCTCTCTCTCTCTCAAGCTTCACATTAACGTTATTACACATACATAACATTAAATCAAGGTTAATTATGAGCTAGATCTATAAACGTATTGATAGTATAGATTCGGATCTAAGATCTGTTGATTGTTATTGATACGGGTCTCAACAAGTGGTATCAGAGCTGTTGGTGCTCGTTTTACACTTGATTTGGTGTTTTATTCATTTCATTTTTGTTAGTTTTCGGTTGTATTTGATCTTGAATCAATTTGTGTTTATTTTGGTTGAAATATGGACTAATTGGATTGAATTCGTGTTGATTAAGGTATTGTAGAGTTTTGGTTAAGAGGAATTGATGTTTGATTTGGATTTGTGTGGTTTGGTTTTGATTTCGGTTTAAGTCCGAAACAGGGGTGTGGTTTTTGGTTAATTTGGATTGCGAGGATAATTGATTACGAGGTTTTGTGTATTGGATTCGGAATTGGTTTACAAGAATTTTGATTGGTTATTTGTGAGATTTGGTTGAGTAACGAGGTTATATTACGAATTTGGTATTTCTGGGTTTCTGGGTTAATCTTCATAATTTCTGGAAATGAGTTTGAAGATTTGAAGATTTGAAGATGAATGTGATTCGTTATCTTCTTCATGGTGATTCGCTATATGTTTCACTGTGATTCGTTATCAACAGTGCTAATTCGTTATCTTATTCGTTAGCCAATTCGTGTGAGTTATTGATTCGTGTTATCTAGTTCGTTAACTAGATTAACCGATTCGTGTGACGCGTGTTCTTCTTGGGATTTGTGTCATAACAACCTTTGCCACGTGGCATAAGGTGTCAGAGTTTGTTACAAACGGTTGTAACAACCTGATTTGTTATAGTATAATTCGCTATAGTGTTGATTCACTATCAACTGTAGCTGATTCGTTATCTTAATTCGCTAAGCACTTCTTGGTGATTCGCAAAGTTTATTTTGGCGATTCGTTATTAATTATCATCTGATTCGCTAAACTAATCATGTGTAATTCGTTTGGTCAATTCATTTGGTCAATTTGTTAAGTTGACTTGGTCAATTCGTTTTGGGTGACTCACCTAGCTGCAGTCAAGAGAATTCTTCAGTATTTGAGGGGAAATCCAGACATCGGGTTGTGGTACCCCAAGGATGATACTTTCGTTCTTACTGCCTACTCAGACTCAGACTATGGAGGATGCAAGATCAATTTCAAATCAACGACTGCATGATGTCAATTTTTAGGAAACCTGCTTGTTTCCTGGCAGTGTAAGAAGCAGACAACGGTCTCCACTTCAACCGCCGAAGCTGAATATGTTGCAGCCTCGAGTTGCTGTTCCCAGGTTTTGTGGATACAACAACATCTTCGCGACTACGGTTTGAAGTTTCTTACTACTCCTATTTTGATTGATAATTCTGCTGCTATTAGTATCACCAAGAATCCCGTACAACATTCTAAAACGAAACATATCGAAATTCGATATCATTTTATACGGGATTGCTATGAAAAGAAATTAATCGATCTTGAGAAAGCACATACTGATTTTCAGAAAGCCGATCTGTTTACTAAAGCTTTTGACAAAACGCGTTTTAAATTTTTGCTTGATTTAAACGGTTTGAAGACCCTTGCTGATATCCTTAAACAAGGATGACTATCTTTATTTTCTGTCATATCTTTCTTTTAAAACTTATTTTAGTTTTAAGGGGTGAAAATCTAGAAAATACAAAAAGAGTGTGTTTTCGTTTGTATAGATAAAATCCAAAAACAATTAAAATTTCAAAATTCAAAAATATTGTGATTTCTGTTCTTTAATGTTTTTCCTTTAAATATTTAGAAAAACCAAAAACATTTTAAAAATTTTGAAAAACCAAAAAGAATGTGATTTATGTTTTGTACAGAAAAATCCGAAAATCCAAAAAGATTGTGAAGTTTATTTTGTTTATAAGAAAATTGAAAAAGACAAAAATATTGTGTTTTTAAAGTTTGTACAGAGAAAAACCAAAAAGATTTTTGCAAACGTTTTTAGATTATTTTCTCGCTGAAAATTTACGTCGGTTATTTAAGTTTGTGAAACATGCTTGCATGTCTTGGTCCTATGATTCATTCGTGAATTGATGGTTAGCCATTTATTTATTAACTTAAGTTAACTGGGGCGATTAAATTTATCTTTTCTTTATTTTATGCTCCTCAAAATTTTTGAGTTTTTGAAGCAAAAAGAGAACATGATAGTACATTGACTATCTTGACCCCAAATTCAGCAAAAAGTAAGCATAAAAGACTGTGTGCTTAATTGCATTGGTGCATTGGTAGGTCTTAAAACAACCCAGTAGAGTAAAGTATGTGATATAAACATAAAGAAACGCCAAATTGAAAGGGGTGTTAGTCTCTAGCAAAAGTCTTGGTGAGGATGGCAAAAATGTAATAACCAGTCATACTCAAGCCTTATATTTTTTTATCACCCAAAAATCAAATAAAGCAAATAACAAGTGTTGGTACATAGATGTCAGTAGTTCATATGTATAAAGTCTGTAATCGAGTCTGTAATATTGTTTATGTAATTGTTTGTGTAACAGCGAAGTTGTTGACAAGTTCGCTTAGGCGAACTTGTTAACCAAGCGAAGTTGTTGACAAGTTCGCCTAGGCGAACTTGTTCAACGAGCGAAGTTATAGACAACTTCGCCTGAGGCGAAGTTGTCGTGTATTTAAGTAACCTACGGGTTACTGTTTAGAGTTCGGTTTTTTGAGAGTTTGTTTTAGAGTTCGTGATAGCTGTGATCATTTCACGTGTCAAGTGTCTGTAATAGACGTGGTTCGAGTTATAATATAACGTGGTTTCGTTTGTATCGTGTGTTCGTGTTTTACGTATTCTACGCTCGTATCTACCCACGCAGGGATTCCGCACCTGCGTAGATAGCGATATCCCGTGTAAGATCCGTTCAGGAACCTTCAATTGGTATCAGAGCCATTGGCTCGATTGTGAGGTTCGGGATTTCACGCGGGTGTAGAAAACGTCTCGTTTGACCTATTCGCGGGACGCGTTTTCGTTGGGATTGTGTTATACTCACCTTATACAGTCATATTCAAGCCGTTACACCGACCGGAAACTGCTAAATCGTCGAAAACAGATCTGAATATTTTCAGTGTTCTTCGGGCGAAGTTGCTGTTCTTCAGGCGAAGTTGCCGTCACTGGAAGTAGGGTTTCGGCGAAGATATAAGGCTAAGCGAAGTTATCCACAACTTCGCCTACCTCATAAGTTCGCCTAAGCGAAGTTATCCTCAACTTCGCTTACCTCCTAAGTTCGCTTATCTTAAGCGAAGTTATTCTCAACTTCGCCAAGTCACGCGAATTTAAGGTTTTTCCAGCGAAGTTAATACTTAAGCGAAGTTAGCCTTAACTTCGCCTATAGTACTGTTTGGAAGATTTTTTTTAATTTTCGGGTTTTTCTGGTTTTCGCGAAGATGTCGCCAATTAACATCTCAGAGTTAGTCAAAATGGAAGTAGAAGCGGGGTCGGCTACTAAGGCCCCAAGGTTGATGAAAGGAACAGACTTTGTAGCGTGGAAAGATAGATTCATTCAGTATATTAAATACCAGGATGCAAAGATGTGGGTGTGCGTCCAGGATGGATATATTCCACCGACAATGGAATACGAAGGTCAGGATGTGATAAAGAAGTACAGCAAGATGGAGGAAGAAGAGAAGAAGATGTACGAGGCCGAGAGCAAGGCCCATGCCGCAATTATTATGGCTCTTCCTCAAGAGATTCTCCATACATTTCGGAAGTACACTTCTGCACGAGAGCTTTGGGATGCTCTTGAGAATAGATTCGAAGCGAACGTGGGTATTCGTGCCTCGAAGATTAAGCTGTTAAAGACCCAGTTCTCTGTTTTCAAGTATTTGAAGAACGAATCGCTCGATGATATTATCACCCGATATTATCATCTAATGACAGAGCTGAACAACTATTCAATTGCTTACAGAGAGGAGGAAATAGTTGAGAAGCTTCTCGATGCTCTCCCACCGAAGTGGGAAATGTACACTGTTCTAATGAGGGAAGACAAAGACTTTCACAATTATGACTTGGAGACAGCAGTAAACAAGCTCAGAACCTTTGAGCTTAATATGGTTCGAAAAGAGACACCAACGGATCAGGTTCAAGATCCTGGTATGTATGGTGCCAAAGTTAACTCAGGCTCAAGTTCGAAGCCTGACTCTGCTGCTTACTACTCCAAAGGAGAGTCAGGTTCTGACTCTTCTCATGAAGGAAATGTGTCGGTAAACATGAACGGTGATGTTTGCTTCGTTGCTGGAGGATCAAGTGCTTCGAAACCTCAAGCATCCACAAGTAGTTTCTCCCCCAGTGCTTTAAGCAATAACTATTCCAAGATGCCAATGAGTGTCAAATCTGCTGAAGAGCAGTTTGCAGTCTATGCATCTTTTATTGCTTCTTACGAGAACTACATACAAGGGAAGATTGTGGACCCTGCTGTTTTGGAAGAAGACTATGACCAGCTCGATCCTGATGATCTGGAGGAGATGGATCTGCAGTGGCAGATGGCGATGATAGTCAGAAGAGTAAAGCGTTTCATGAAGAAGACTGGCAGAAAATTCGTAGGTGGAAAGCCAGGATTTGACAAGTCAAGGGTGAGGTGTTACAATTGCCAACAGAATGGACACTTTGCAAAAGAGTGCACTAATGCACGGGTAGAACGTAGTCAGGGGAGGACTACACAGCAAAGTGGAAATAACAATGGGAATAGAGCCATGATGTCTGATGCTGGTGAATACAATTGGAACATGTTCTCTGGAGAACTCTTTGAGCAAGCTCACATGGCGAAGGTTGCAGCTGAAGAGTGTGTGAAAGCTGCTGAAAATGAAAAAGCCTTCATGGCTGATGATCAGAACACCGAGGTATGTACCAAACCTATCTGTACTAAGTGTGAGAACTTGTCTGAACAGCTTGCAACAATTACTGATCAGTATGTTAAATTGGATGCCGAATTTAAAACCTTGAAAGAAGATCATCATTTTACAAAGACAAGAGAAAATAATTATAGAATAAAAATTAAAGCGTGTGAAAAGGACGTTAAAAGTTTAAAAACAAAATTAGCTGAAAAAATTGAAGTGATCGATCTAAGCTACGAGGTTTTAGAAGAGAAAACCAAGTTAATTGCAGAGAAAGAAAAGCAGATTGCTGATCACCAGGTAAAAGTGGTGGAACTAAATAGGAAACTGGAGCAATTCCGGAATTCCTCTGCTATTCTTGATCACCTCGTCAGTGATCAAGGTTCCTCACCTAAGAGGGGAGGAATTGGTTACCATGAGGTTCCACCACCATATAACCATAATTATACTTTCAATCCTAGTGTTCATGAATCTGTTAATTTTGTAGCTGATCAGACAGGTACTGCTAAGGAAACTGGTAAAGTACCGGAAGTTAGTAAAGGCGAAACAAGTTCGCCTGTCTCAAAAATTAAAATTTCAAGTCCAGTCTCATCTGATTCGGATAAGTCATCCGAGTCGGGTAAGACAAAAGAGAAGGAAGTATTACCCACTAGTGGAGAAAAGGTTAAATCAACTCAAAAGAGTACTCCACTCAACCCATATGTCCCACCTTAAGTGAGACGAACGGGTGGTAATACTGCCTCCACATCTAAAACATCTGCTGAAAAGAAAGCTGAATATAGATGTTGTTTTAGATGTAATCAAACAGGGCACCTTGTTGCTGATTGCCCTCTGAAGCAGCGTTTCAGAGAGGTGAGGCCCTCGAAAACTGAGACTAAGGTTTTTAGTAATCGTTTAAATGTTAAAAATGAAAACCATTCAAATTTGAGATATAATACCGGTTTTCAAAGAAACACATCTCGTTTTCACACTACTAATAACCAAACCAAATGCTATAATTCTTTTGATTCTCTTAATGTTCGTCGGTTTGGTTGGCCTCACTATCAGTCTCCAAGGAGGTATCCTGTTAGGACTCGTGAAAATTTTCCTAATGCTAACTATGGTCAGTCAAGGTGTGTGAGTTCTGATAAGAAGGTTAGTCGACCCAAGACCAAGAGGTCTTGGGTCCCCAAATTTTAATAATCTTTTTGTTTGTGCAGGAACAGTTGAACAGGGCGTCCAAGAATCTTTGGGTTGTGGACAGCGGCTGTTCCCGGCACATGACTGGTAACAAGGATTTGTTACAAGATTTAAAACCTGTTCAAGGAGCAAGAGTCAGTTTTGCCGGTGAGAGTGGTGGCAGAATAACTGGAAGGGGTACGGTAACTAACGGGAAAATGACGTTAGAAAATGTGAATTTTGTTGAAGAACTTAAGCACAATCTGCTGAGTGTGTCGCAGATTTGTGATAAAGATTATACCGTAAACTTCACGAAGACTGATGCGGTTGTGTTGAAGCCTGGTTTTCAAATACCAGAGGAGTGGATAGTAATGAAGGCTCCACGTGATCGAAATACGTATATGATGGATCTAAGTTCAACTGAAATGTCAACGGAAGAATCGTGCCTTTTGACGAAAGCAAGCGAATCGGAATCTGAACTGTGGCACAGGAGAATGGGGCACATTCATCTTCGGAAGATGAACCATATTATCAGACATGGGCTTGTGTTGGGTGTTCCCTTAAAAAGTTTCAATTTTGAAGACAAATGTCTTGCGTGCAAAAAGGGAAAGCAGCACAAGAAGTCCCATCTCACCAAGAAAGTAAACTCAATTGCCAGTACACTAGAGCTGCTTCACATGGATCTCTTCGGTCCTGTGAATGTAAGAAGTCTAGGTGGTACAACTTATTGCTTGGTGATCACTGATGATTACTCACGATACTCGTGGGTATACTTCCTGAAATCGAAGGACGAAACGGCTCAACTGGTGAAGAATCTGATTACCAAAGTTGAGAACATTATGGATAAACGAGTGAAGTTCATCAGAAGTGACAATGGTTCTGAGTTTAAAAATTTTGAAATGGAGATCTTCTGTCTGTCAAGAGGGATTGAACACCAATTCAGCGCTCCGTATACTCCGCAACAGAATGGAGTGGCTGAAAGGAAGAATAGAACTTTAATTGAAGGAGCCAGAACAATGCTGGCTGATTCGAAGCTTCCGGTGGTGTTCTGGGCTGAAGCTGTTTCTACAGCTTGCTATGTCCTGAATAGAGTGTTAACGGTAAAAAGACTTAATAAAACATGCTACGAGCTGATGCATGGAAGAAAGCCCAATTTGTGTGGACTTGAAGCTTTCGGGTCCCCGTGTTCAATTTTAAAGGCACATTCAAAGTTTGGTGAAGCAGCCGATGAAGGAATCTTAGTCGGCTATGAAGTTGGGACTCCCAACAGGCGTGTCTTTAATACAACGAACGGCAAGGTTGAAGTGGTATGTAACACCGCCATTACGAGTTACAGATCGCCAAGACCGAGCATCGGACCTCCTGGGATTTTCGACTATGATAGGCTCTATAAGTCTTTTAACATACCTGATTTGGTTCGTACAGAAGGAGAAGAACGTGTTGCTACGAAGATGATTCTAGATGAGGAGGAAAATTTGGCACATAGACAGCTATTTGATGATTGTCAACCTTCCTCATCAAATTCTATCGGTTCCCCTGCTGTCTCTCCTGAAGAAGAGTTTATTAATCCTTTTCACTCTCAGCCAGAAACAACCATTGATGAGCTCTCTACTAATTTAGAAGATAATCTGCATGTCGGAGCTGTGCCGACCACGAGAATTCACAAAGACCACCCTTTGGAGAATGTTATAGGTGATGTGTCCTCCAGTGTACAAACCAGAAGTAGCTTGAATCAACACACCTGTGTTTATACAAGCATTAAGGAAACGGGTATAATGAACGAATGTTTGTACTCATGCTTTATTAGCCAGATTGAACCGAAAAATTATCAAATGGCTCTTAAGGACAGCTCGTGGGTCGAGGCCATGCAAGAAGAGTTGGCTCAATTTAAGAAGATGGAAGTTTGGACTTTGGTTGAAAAACCAAAGAATGTGCATGCGATAGGCACAAAGTGGGTGTTTAAGTGCAAGAGAGATGAAAAGGGGATTATAATAAGAAACAAGGCGAGACTGGTCGTTAAAGGTTTCAATCAGCAAGAGGGGATAGATTATAATGAAGTGTTCGCTCCGGTGGCCAGGTTGGAAGCGATAAGATTGTTTTTGGCGTTTGCTGCTTTCAAGAAGATGAAAGTGTTTCAGTTGGACGTGAAGAGTGCGTTCCTCAATGGGAAAGTTGATGAGGTTGTGTAAGTTGAGCAACCTCCGGGTTTTCCTGACCCAGACTTTCCTGATCACGTATACAAGTTGAGCAAGGCGCTGTATGGATTACATCAGGCACCTCGTGCCTGGTATTCAACGTTATCGGACTACTTGCTAGAGAATGGTTTTGAAAGGGGTTTGATTGACAGCACACTGTTTGTGAAGAGAGATGGAAGTGACTTCCTGCTAGTTCAAGTCTACGTGGATGACATCATATTTGCTGCATCAAGAGTCTCCATGTGTCAGGAATTCGAGGCCGTCATGAAGAAAAGATTTGAGATGAGTGCCATGGGTGAACTAACGTTCTTTTTAGGTTTGCAGGTTGATCAAAAGAAGGATGGGATGTTCATTCATCAAACAAAATATGTTCATGATGTCCTCAAGCGTTTCAAGATGGAGGACTCTTCTCCATTTGACACTCCAATTTGCGTCAACCACAAGTTGGGAGCTGAAGTAGACGGTGACGCAGATGTGGACCCAACTCTGTATCGGGCTATAATAGGTTCTTTGATGTATTTGACTGCTTCTAGGCCTGATATAATGTTTTCTGTTTGTCTTTGTGCTCGTTTTCAGGCAAACCCAAAGGAATCTCACATGAAGGGTGTGAAGAGGATTTTGAGGTATCTCAAAGGCAAGCCGAAGCTAGGGTTGTGGTACCCGAAGGGAGGAGACGTGGAACTGGTTGCTTATACGGATTCTGATTATGGAGGGTGCAATCAGAGTCGGAAGTCGACAACAGGAGGATGTCAGTTTCTCGGTGGAAGATTAGTTTCCTGGCAGTGCAAGAAACAGACATCAGTCGCAATCTCAACGTGCGAAGCTGAATATATGGCAGCATCCAACTGCTGCTCTCAGGTTTTGTGGATTCAGCAACAATTGCGCGACTATGGTCTGAATTTCTTACTCACTCCTATTTTAATTGATAACACTGCTGCCATCTCAGTAATTAACAATCCCGTGAAGCATAGTAAAACTAAACATATTGACATTCGTCATCATTTCATACGGGATTGTGCTGAGAAGAAACTGATTAAGGTCGAAAAGGTCGATACGCTAGAAAATTTCGCTGATTTATTTACAAAAGCGTTTGATAAATCCATATTTCAAAACCTAATTGAGCTGAACGGGATGATCAATCCCGAGTAACCATGTTTTTGTGTTTATTTAAATAAAAAAAAAACAAAACATCACTATTGCTTAAAATTAGTCGGTTACCTCAGTTTGATGGACATATCCTCGGATATGTTTTGGTCCTCGTTTCTACTTAGAGAATGAGGGTCGCCATTAACCAGATGACTGAATGTGACCGGGGCAGTTAAGATGTGTTTTCTTTCTGTCGCTGAAAATTAGTCGGTCATACTTAGTTAGAAGGACACATACTTGTATGTGGTCGGTCCAGTTGATCTATTGGATCTTCAGGATTGCCGTTTACCTGAAGACTTTGACGTGATCGGGGCGATTGAAGTCAAATTTTTTTTAAGGGGAAATGAAATTACTTTTCAAGTCTGTTAGTTCGTAAGAAGTTAGTTAGCTATGTTAAACGGAAAATTGATCCAACCATGGAAAATGATATATGTACTAACTTTGTGTGCTTAACTAGTGAAGTCATTAGGCTTAAAAGGCTTTAGGACAATCATTGTATGTCATGGTAACTTTCAATGGTGCGTAAAAGTAGATGTGATACAAACTAATTTTACTTGATTTTACGTGGAAACTCCTTAAGAGTTTTGCGTGTCTTCATATATATCTTTTCGAATGATAGGCAGAAAAGCGATTACCCAGTCATACACGAGCCCATGTGTGTTCTGATTCCCGTGAAGAAAGCATTTCAAGACACTGCAGTGATCCAGATTTGGGACTTGCAGTTGTGTATTACTCCGAAGTCTATAAGTATGTTCGTTTGAAAAAAAAAAAAAAAAAAAAAAAAAAAAAAAAAAAAATTGGAGTTATTGTAACATATTAGTGATCATAAAATCAAGACTTCTCTATCTTAGAGTAAGAAGAAGAACGGGAACCAGAAGAAGAGTACATACAAGTTAATCAGACACTATGGGTCGAAGTCAATTCGGGGTGACTTGGAGAAAGCCAAATACGCTTTGAGGATAGATAGGAGGCATCAATATTTCTGAGTTGTTGCCCACTTAAATTTTAATGATTAATTGAACCTAACTTGTATCACAGAAACGATGAAAACCACTTTAAGTTATACCTGCTTACAACCTGTCTCTATATGTCATAATACAGCTAAACACGGATCTATGTGACAGTCACGTAGTTAGTATGATTCCTGTTAGGATCTTTTCTAAAGCATAGCAGTCCCTACCGAGACTGAAATTTGATCCCTTATACTTTATATTTTTAAGTTTTTGTAATTAGATAGTGTTATGATTGTTTATCTGGTTACTTAGAATTGATCATGTCGTTTACTTCTTAAAGGACAACTGTTTAAAATCTTAAGGGTTAAATTTGAAAATTTTAGGCGATGTTGTTGAATAGGCGAAGTTGTGAATAACTTCGCCTAGGCGAAGTTATCCGTAACTTCGCCTGTATAACTCCGCCTCTATATAAGGATGTTCAAAGGTCACACTGTTCACAGAAAATCAAGCGAACTTAATCCGAAATTTCCGGCGAAGATATATATATTCCGGCGAACTTGATTCGTTTCCGTTTCGATCCTTTTTCTCAGTTTCGTTCATAGATTCGAGGTGGGTGTTATCGATTAATCGTATATCCATCGACAGTGGTGCTTTTCATAGGTCGTTTTGAACGGTTTCATGACCTCGGTCCGGTGACCTTTCAAAAACGAGATTTACAAACTTGTATTACGTGTTCATGGACAAACTTTTCGTCAAAATAACCTTAATACCATGTGTTATTGAGTTCTTCATCGTCAAACTTAGCCGAATCATCGGATTCCGACTGTTTGAATCTGAACAGTCGCCGATTCAGTTCAGGCGAAGTTAGGGTTTCGGCGAAGTTATCATCAACTTCGCCTGACGATTAATTTCGCCTGAGGCGAAGTTATCCACAACTTCGCCTAAGGCTTAATTTCGCCTAACCCTTATCTTCGCCTGAGGCGATGTTGTGAAGAGGCGAAGTTATCACTAACTTCGCCCTGATCATTATAATTAAGATTAATTAGACGAACTTAAAGATGAAGCGAAGTTGTTCCCAACTTCGCCTCACCTTTAACTTCGCCTATACAGTTTTGGTCACAACTTCGCTGCTGGTAATCAAGCGAACTAGTGTACAACTTAAACGATTATCTAACTTGGTTCGTTTTGTGCAGATATGGCTGCTGTTGGATGTGCAGGTGATGACGGTGATGATCAAAGACAATTCTTTCCAGCACATAACCAGTTCATAACACTTGACCCAGATGCAAAGGGCGTGGAGGATTATAGGGAGATAATTACTTTTCTCCTGCGCTCAAGGATTTATCATGCAATAACGACTACCCTGCCCATTTCGCTACCGAACATTGAAGACTTTTGGCAGACGGTAGAGTATGATTGCCGGGTTGAGCCCCCGGTCATGCGAGCCACCGTTAACGGTCAAGTCGTTCAGTTTTCTTCTGAACATATACGGGTGGCGTTGCAGTTTGGTGAAGAAACGAGGGATGACCCTACGGAGTTTGTTGCGCCATTCCGTGATGGGGCGTTCCTCAGGATGGGATATTCGGGTCTCTTAGGAGACACTCAACGGAGGAAGGGGTTCCTCTTAGATCAGTGGCGCTTCCTTATGCACGTCATGATCGTATGTATGTCAGGACGGAAGGCAGGCACTGATGGAATGGGTGCGACAATGCAGTCTGCTATGACGGCATTGACTTATAATAAAAGATATTCGTTCAGCCAGATGATCTTTTACGAGATCGACAGGCAACGAAGGGCTGTGGCGCGTGAGCGGTTTACAATGTATCCTCGATTTCTACAGATGATTTTCAATCATGTGGCTCCGACGCTGCCTCAACGACGCCCTATACGATACGTTGAAAGTGTGACAAAATGTATTTTTGCACAGTGTCGCACGTCTAGCGCACGAAGCAAGCCTGAGCTGCGTCCCAGGCTTACTCCGCTCTTTGGGTATCTTATAAACCCGGAGTATGTGCCTGCGGCGGGGGACGAGTTCAGAGACCCAAGACCACAACAGGCGGCAGCACCCAGGCTGTATCAGCTACGCCTGCTGTATCTACTGTTGTATCTGCTGCTGTGCCAGCTTCTGAGATTGATCTTGACGCCATGTTCGGCGGGCAAGGGTTGTTTGATATGGACCGATTTGATCCACATGAGAATATTCCAGTCTCGGGTCCACAAGCTAATTTTGATGATGTGATGGAAGAGGCCAGACGGATGATGGTGAGGCATGAGAGAACGGTGGGTAAACAGAAGAGAATTGTTGACGACGACGATGAGGAAGATGATGAAGAAGAAGCTGTGCAGCTGGTGAGAAAGCGCTCACGAAGGGAAACGACAGGTATGGGTGTAGGAGCCGAAGAGACTTCAAGGTTTGCACGTTTTGCTCCACCTGCCTTGTCTGGTATATCCCTTGTTCCTACCTCTGTGCAGGTATCGAGTACAAGCGCTACGGTTGTTCCCGTAGTGGCTACATCGTCGGCTGACACTCCATCGGTCACGGCCGTCCAGACATCGGCTCCAGCAATCGTGTCTCTACCACCTCCAACGTTTACTCCATCGGTGGTAGTAGCACGATTTGTTGAGTCTACGGTCACCACTACTGCAGGAGTATCGGGTACGGTACCACCTGCGGACACGCCCTCTTCTGACTCGGAACGGATAGCTTCACTAGAGCGGATTGTAGCTGAGCAGTCAAAGACTATTCAAAGCCTAGTGGAAGCAAATCAACTGCAGGCATCCCTCCTGGCTGAGCACGGGAAAATCATAGATGCCTTGAAAGCGTTCTTGGCATCTCAAGGGGAGATGAGCTGTAGAGGTGATGAGTTGAGGACCAAGCGTCGAGAAGACCGAGACGATGATCCCAATGCACCGGAAGGTGCAGGTGGTGAGCTGCCAAGAACCTCTCAAGCTCTTGGGGCTTCCACAGCTGAGGGGGAATCTACCGAAGTGGCTGGTGGTGATGATGTAGTGATGGTGGAGGATGACGTGATCGATGCGCTGAAGGAACTTGATGATGACATGTTCAGCGACGATGTGTTATTTGATGAAGATGTTCTGCCAATCAGTGAGATTGAAAAGATTGGTGCAGAAATTGTAGTAGAGAATGTGATAGAAGAAGGGGAGATTGTTGAAGAAAACGTTGAACACGAGATCCCTGAGGTTGAGAAAGCCGATGTGAGGGCTGAGATGGATGAGACTACTGAGTGGAAGGGCAGCCTAGGTGGAAGGAAGGCTGTGCTCATTGGTTTATCAAGACCAAGAAGCCTGCTGTTCCAGCCATGTTCAAGAAGAGCTATAACATTAAAGGCTATGCTGAGGCAAAGAAGGGGATCATCTGTTGGATTTATGATGAACAGATCAAGTTATTTGTGGTAAAACGTTATGATGGCATTCAATACTTCAAGAGAATGTTGAGATCTTTCAACACGTTGCCGGAATGCGAGGTGAAAGATTTGGGCAGATTAGGCCTGATAAACAGAAGTGACAACAATATGGCAAGAATGATTGAGAAGATTGTGTGGAAAGAAGGCGTAAAAGAAAAGAAGTTTGAACTATTAAAGCCACAGAAGGGAAAGCTCGTGGAGGATACAGAGAGGGGATTGAGAGCAGATGGCAAGCCATGGATGGTGATAAGTACAAGCCGATCCGATGCATCAAGGAGGTTCCAATGAAGAATATGCCTCAAGATGTGTTGAAGAATCTAAAATGGTGGTACGTTGATTGCCAGACTGCTGAAGCCGTGATGGAAGACGAAGATGAACAAGAAGTGCTGAGGGTGTATGACCCGATGCATCTTGTTAACTTATCGAAAGCTGATTTGCAAGCGTTGAACGAAAAGAAGATATTCTATATTCCTGCTTGGAAGGATGAAGCAAGGAAATATCAGCGAGTAGTCACGGTGTGTGTTAGAGAAGGAGTACACGCATGAAGATACAGGATTACAAGACAAGAGCTGAAAGATCAAGATATGAAGCTACTGCCAAGGGGGAGTCTGTTGGTACATAGATGTCAGTAGTTCATATGTATAAAGTCTGTAATCGAGTCTGTAATATTGTTTATGTAATTGTTTGTGTAACAGCGAAGTTGTTGACAAGTTCGCTTAGGCGAACTTGTTAACCAAGCGAAGTTGTTGACAAGTTCGCCTAGGCGAACTTGTTCAACGAGCGAAGTTATAGACAACTTCGCCTGAGGCGAAGTTGTCGTGTATTTAAGTAACCTACGGGTTACTGTTTAGAGTTCGGTTTTTTGAGAGTTTGTTTTAGAGTTCGTGATAGCTGTGATCATTTCACGTGTCAAGTGTCTGTAATAGACGTGGTTCGAGTTATAATATAACGTGGTTTCGTTTGTATCGTGTGTTCGTGTTTTACGTATTCTACGCTCGTATCTACCCACGCAGGGATTCCGCACCTGCGTAGATAGCGATATCCCGTGTAAGATCCGTCCAGGAACCTTCAACAAGCGTTAAGATTCTGGACACTGTGAGTCTTTATGCGGCTTAACCATCTGAGTATTCATAAGCATGAATATTTCACTCGCCTTCTAGAGCAAGCCCAAAGTCATTAAACTTGATCACCGCTGTACTTCGTATAATTTAAATTACCGACTTGATCAAAATCCGTTGTTAGTCATACAATTGTTCCTCCCTTGCTTGCGTCTTAATACCATTAAGAAACAGACCCCAGGGGATACAATGTACGTAAGCCGACAGATGGACTCGTGTATACTCACTCACAGTAAAGGAAACTTGATGCATTGCTCAAAATTTCTACAATTGGTATCAAAATTTTGATCAACAATATAATGGTTTAAGTCAAGTTGGGGTGATTTGGCAAAAATCAAATTAAGCTTGAACCGTGATTAGAGGCTGATAGTTTCTGATATTCTGTGCTTTAATTGAACTATTTAATCATATCACAAAAATACTTGAATGTGTGTTATTAGATTTATGTGGACAACAATACCAATGACCGACTTATCGCCAGTCATAATATCGCTGAAATATAAAACTGTGATGGAAGGGCAATTTGGTCAATATGATTATCTGCTCAAACTCAACAAAAATACAAAAATATGTACTGCTTTTGATAAAATCATTGAAAAACACAAAAAGATGGGATTGGATATTCTTCTGTAAATACATTCTTTAATTCTTTAAATTTTTACAAAATACCAAAAATATTTTCGTCTTCTTTATACAAAATACTTAAATAAATTTTTAAGTTATGTTTCGGAAATCTGAAACATTTTTTAACGTATCTGGTTGTCGGGATAAAAGGATTTCTCGATAATTTATTTATTTAATTCTTTAATTTATTCAATTTATTCAATTTATTATTTAATTTAAAATTAAATAAAAGAGTTTAATTCGCTAAAATACAATTCGTTATTTATGGATAACGAACTAGGTGATTCATAGCGAACTAGCTTCTGGTTCGCTAACCTAATTCGCTTCCGCACTCTGTAACGAATCATCCATTCGTTATGCATATTTAACGAATTATGACCCGAATCATGTCTTGATCCGCTACCTTTAATTTAACGAATCAAGTAGCGATTCGCCTACATAAGGTAACGAATTGAGTTAGCGAATGGGCTAATTCGCTAACCTTAAGTTAAACGAATCGTCTGATTCGTACAAGTTGTACCTAGGGTTACGTGCATTAATATATAAGACAAGAAATGAATAGTATTCCACTGTTCGCCTTCTTTCTTCATCTTTAAGAAACCTATTCAAATTCTCTCTGAAATTTCGACCTTTTCGTTTGGATACTTCAAAGATCTATTTGAGTTTCTAAGGTATAACTGATCTTGGCGACATCATTTTCGTCAAAAATGGCCATGCGTTGACTGCTGAATTATGAAATTTTAGGGGTTTAAGGGTTTTGAACTTTTGAAACTCATTTGTGTATAATTTATGTTCATAATTGTATGATTTTGATGTCATTATGATCGGAATCACTTTCCGATACCCTTGGTGGACTTAAATCTTAATTTGATTGTTGTTTGCCGGGTTAATTATTGTTTCGTGTTATTGGTGTTTACTGTTGGTTCGTTTAATCCTTAGTACATCTAGGTATTGAGTCTCAATCTCATCCACCTAAGCTTACTAGTGTGATTCCGAGCTCAACGAGCTGATTTTCCTGATGTTTCAACAATAGTTATGGTCCAATTGTATCTGGGTTTACCATGTTGACTATTGTTGTTCATTCTAATTTTGACTTTGACTTTGTGAAGTCAAAGAATAAGTCTTATTTATGACCATTCGTTAGTCTTAGCGAATTGGAACTGTTTCGTGTCCAATTCGTTAAAATTTTACACGAACTAGCTAAGCGAATAAGATGTTACACGAATCAGAGTTTGATTCGCTTAAAATATAACGAACTAGAGTTTAGTTCGTTAAAATTAATTAGTGATTCTCTAGGTTTAGTTCGTTAAGATATTTACTTGATAGCGAATCGCCTGATTCGTTATCTCATTGTAACGAATCAGTGTGATTCTTTACGAATGACATTTATTTAAAAAAATTAAATTAATATATTTAAATCGTTTAATACACATATCTTTTGATTATACATTGTGATATCTATTCTCATATTCGTTTTATTTATACAGTAAAACATGGCCGATCAAGAACAACAAAATCAACCGCCACAGGAACAACCTCCACAAGGACAACCACAACAACAAGATCAACATGCTGAAGTGATTTTATTGCCGTTCGATAAGAAGCACAACATTTGTGCTTATGTTGAGCAAGATGTGACTGACTTGAGAACGTTTGGAGCTATGTTGACTTTCTTACGACGTTCGAAGATACATTATGCAATCACTGCTAAACCTAAAGTGTATCTTAGTATAATCAGGTAGTTTTGGAACACGGCAGAATTTGTTGAGGAAAATAATTGGGTTAGAGCTACAATTAATCAGATCCCTATTACTATTGATGTTGAGGTCATTCGTCGGGTACTTCAATTTAACGATACTGATGATTACCCGAGTGAATTTGACAGGACATTGGTTAGGGGTTTATTCACACGCTTGAATTATGGGGGTGATATTCGTAAGTCTATGTTGAACAAGAATGGGTTGTGTCCACCTTACAAGTATCTGCTGCATGTTTTACTTCATTGTATGAGTGGACGTCGCGGTGGTTTTGATGAATGTAGACTAAGTTTACAATCGGCGTTTGTTGCACTAATCCTGAACAGGCCATTCAACTACTCAGAACTTATCTTTGATCATCTGAAAGAGCAAGTTCAGCAAACTCTACCGTCGAAGAAGTTCTTGATGTATCCTCGCTTTTTACAGCTAATCATTCAGGATTTGATTCCTAATTTAGTGATTGATCGATCGTTGGTGAACGATGTTCTTGATATGGAACATATGAAAGCTGAAACAATGCATCGTATGTTAATCTATCGAAAAGACAAGCCACCAGATAAATGGATGATTGGTCATAAATCAATCCGGATTACGTATGTCCTCCTAATGAGCGCTGGATCCATGATGATTCGGATTCCTAGCGTGAAGGGGGAGAAGGTGGGAACAATGATGGTGGAGATGACGATGGTGACAATGATGATAATGATGGTGATGGTGGAGCTGGTGAACAACAAGATGCAATCGATGCTGCTCTAGCTGCCACCATGAAAGCTCAGCTAGAAAGAAAACGAAAGGGGAAAGCTGTAACTACTGGTGAACCATCAAAGAAGCCCCGTGTGTCTGTTGGGGCTGGGGTAATTATTGGAACTCCACCACCACGTAAATCAACTACTCAAAGCTCGGCGAGTAACTCGTGGACTTGCTTGATACCTAGCACAAAGACAAACAGCAAACATAATATCAGGGCGAGAAGCCGTTAAGTACATTAAAGAACCAATCATGGCACGATAAAGGGTCGGATCAACGGTATCCTCCAATTCATCCGGTGATAAATTGTGACCCACTGGAAGAGGAGTTGAAGGGATTTTTCCGGCAGAAATCTTGAATCGGCTCAAGACGTCGTTCACATATTTGGTCTGGTGAATAAAAATTCCATGAGCAGACTGGTGAACCTGCAACCCTAAAAAGAAATTCATCTCTCCCATCGAGCTCATCTCGAACTTTGTTTGCATGGACTTCTCGAACTCCTTACACAATGTGTCGTTTGTAGACCCAAAAATAATATCGTCAACATAAATCTGGACTAGAAAAAGATTATCACCAACATTTTTATGAAATAAAATGCAGTCAACAGTTCCTCGTTTGAAGCCATTATCAGTCAGATGGTCGGCGAGCGTGCCATACCAAGCTCTCGGGGCTTGATGTAGACCATACAGAGCCTTGTTTAATCGGTAAACACGATCTGAATAATCAGGATCTTCAAAATCAGGTGGTTGTTGGACAAACACTTCCTCGTGTAATTCACCATTGAGAAAAGCACTTTTAACATCCATTTGATAGACCTTGATATTCGTATAAGCTGCATAAGCCAGGAAGATTCGAATCGACTATAATCTTGCAACTGGAGCATATACCTCTGTGTAATCAATACCCTCTTGCTGATGAAAACCTTGCACCACTAGACGTGCTTTATTTCTGACAATCACCCCTCGATCATCCTTCTTACACTTAAATACCCACTTAGTCGGAATAGCTTTCTAGACTCTAGCAGGTTTGTCTATTAAATCCCAAACACCCAAACGTGCGAATTGCTGTAATTCCTCTTGCATAGCTTCTACCCAAGAAGGATCTTCAAGTGCCTTACGAGCTGTAGTTGGCTCAACTTGAGATAGAAAGCAATTGAATTTAGCAACATTCACGATTCCCGAAGAATGTAAATTAGTGTAAGCACATAATATGTTATTGTCATTTGACGAAGCAACTTGATGACGTGTACGAATGCCCACATCAAGTTCTCCAATGATATTTTCCTGTGGATGATATCCATGAATCCGAAGAGTGGGATTTTCAGGAACAACAACATTATCAAATAAGTTAGTGTAATGTTCACCCAACTCGGGAGATGAAACATTATCACTGTCAAGATCAATAACTTGAATTTCAGCTTGATCATCATCAGACGAAATAGAAACAGTATCAATAGAAACTGGAGAAACAACGTGAGATTCTTCAGTTGGAGCTTCTGGTTGAGCTTCAACTTCATTAGAACTTGAAAATCTTGGAATTGCCAAATGATCTTCAAAGTATGCTCGAACCAGATCTTCATCGATGTGTTCAGTCGAAGGCGTAAAAGAATTAAATAAACTATCGTAGTCAAACATCCAGTCTGGACCTTTCCATTGAAGAGGAGATGTGTACTTTTGACAGTCCACATGGTACCATTCTTCAACACAGCCAGATGTGAAGTTAAAAACCCTTTTCTTTGGAGATGCATATCCCAAGAAATACCCTTCGATAGCTTTTTCTTCAAATTTACCCGAATCCTTCTTCAATATTGTACACGGACACCCAAATGGTTCCAGGTACTTTAAATTAGGTTTTCTATTATTTAAGATCTCATAGCTTGTCTTCTTGAGTCGTTTCACTGTTAGAACTCGATTAAGCGTATAACAAGCTGTATTCCCTGCCTCATTCCAAAAATTGAACGGAAGCTTTGAATCAGCTAGCATTGTACGTGCAGCTTCAATCAGAGTTCTATTTTTCCTTTCAGCAACACCATTTTGTTGAGGTACATAAGGTGCACTATATTCTCGGTGAATTCCCTTTTGAATACAAAAGAAATCCAATATAGTGTTTTTGAATTCAGTACCATTATCACTTCGGATTCTCCTCACCTTTTGTTTGTACAGTGATTCGATCTTAGTAATAAGGTTTTGTACCAAAACCGGTGGTTGATCTTTTGAACTCATAAATAACACCCATGAATATCTTGAATAATCATCTGTCACTACAAGACAATACCAGTCTCCAGAAATACTCGCATGATTCAGTGGACCAAACAAATCCATATGAAGTCGTTCAAGAGGAGTATCAATGGAATTCAATAACTTAGAGGGATGTGTCATCTTCTTCTGCTTGCCCTTTTTGCATGCAACGCAGTGATCAAATAACTTAAAATTCTTTAACGAGACACCCTCAACTAAGTCATTTGCCATTAAATAATTCATCTTTCTGACATGTATGTGACCCATTCTACGATGCCATAGAATCGAGTCTTTCTCGGTTGCTTTCGAGACAAAACATGTTTCGATCGATGTTGATATCTTAGAATTCATATTTAAGACATAAATATCATTTGATCATGGTGATCGCATGACAACCATGTCCTCGGGAATAACATAACCCGGTTTCAAGATAAGACACTCTTTGTCAGTAAATATTGTAGTGTATTTTTTATCACAAATCTACGATACACTCAATAAATTATGATCAACCTTGTCACAATAATTCACTTTCTCAAACGTAATGTGACCATTTGAAACTTCACCTTCTTGTGTGATCATGCCCCCAGAATTCCCAGCAAACGCTACATAACCCCTTTGAATATTTCTTATGTTGGTTAATAGGTCGAGATTCCCAGTGATATGACGAGAACATCCGCTATCCATGATCCAGTTTTCACCAGAAATGGTCTTGGATGAACCCTACACACAAACAAAAGTGATTAGTTAAAAAAGGCAGCCCAGGCCACAGTCTTGGGCACCTTTTGGTTTTCTCTTTGATCGTTAACTTTAACAGATTTCAATTGTTGTTCAGCCACTTGTGAATAAGTTACCGGCTTCCTAGACTTTCGTCTTAAGTAAGTTGCCTGAACAATGTTTGAATTCTTGTTTTGACATATAGGTTCAGTTGGAATGAATTTTGGTATCACTTGACCGTGTGTCTCATTGACATGTAGAACCTTCCGAGGATTCACATCAGAGAACAAAATATGAGTATCATCAGCATACGACACATGTCGTTTCAGAATCTCCTTGACCAATGGAATTGGCTTAGATTTGTCCTTGATAAAAGGATGAAGATTCTGATAGTTCTGTTGACTACAATTCCTCACAACATGACCTTTTTGACCGCATAAAAAACAAGTTCGCATGTCTACACGATGATGTTTAGAAGTAATTGGAATAAATGATGCCGATGATTGATGATGACTCAAATTTTAGTCATACTCTTAGCAAACTCATCAGATAAGTCAGATTTCTTCATTAAATAAAAATCTAAATTAGAACAGTTCGAAAAGCTTTTTAGTGTATCTGTTCCAGTTGACTTCACAAAGTTAATCTTCTTAGCTTGTTTTAAAAATTGTTTTGCCTTAGTCAATGGATCAGATTGAACTGAAGTTTTTGTTTGAGCATACACACGTTCAAGTTCTTGAATTTTTGAAGTTTCATTGACAAAAACACTCTCAATAAGTTCAGGTTTGATAATACTTATTGGAATATCATTTTCAGTGAACATCGTATCCATTCCCTTTAACTTAAAAACTCTAGCCGAAGAAGACTTAGAACTCGGAGGATTAATGAAACGCATTAAGTCCTCGTCAGAGATCTTTCGTTTAACTGACTTCTTTGTCCTCACTGGTTTAGTTTTCACAGTTTCTTCCTTGTTCATTTGAGACTTGAATGAACCATACACAGCTTCCTCAAACTCTTGAGGTTCGCAAAGAATATGATTAGAACTAGGAATGTTCTTATTCTTGTGTATTATCTCAGGTTCAAACACATCTTCAATAATCACTTTATCAACGTTTTCAACAAAGACCTTTTTACTTTCCACATGAGGTTTCTGAGGAGCAACTTGGGTTTTGACAATTTCAGGTTTAACCATTTTAGGTTTTTCAGAAATCACAGATTCCTTTTGAATCAAATCTTCTTCTTTTCTTGCAAAAGGATTAATTTTATAATCATTATGAAAAGGTGGTGGAATTTCAACAAAACCAATACCTTTCTTGGAATCTTTTTGTTTCCCAGATACTTCAATAATTTCATTCAACAGAAACGATGAATTTCTAAATTTCCCCAATTTGTTTTTCAACTCAAGAACCTCATTCTCAAGCTCAGTTTTCTTAGAACGATGTTTCAAAATTTCTTGTAACTTTTTTTCGTTAATGGTCATTTTCACAGATAACTCGGCTTTGAGATCGTGATTACTTGTCGACAGTGCTTCAATCTTTTCTCGAGATCTCCTTTGAGATTCAAGAGATTGTCGATAAGTATCCTTAAGAGAAGCAATTTCTCTTATAAGATTATCATTTTGATTTTTCAATGTTTCTAACTTCGATTTGTTAGATTCACAGTCAACACATGATACTTTAACACATGAAGTAGTAGAAATAGAATTACTAACCTCATTGATCTTGGCCATACAAGCAAACATTGATTCAGAAGGCTTGTCGCAAGAGTAGTCAGAATCAGATCCAGTATCATTATCGGAAGACATCTCACTACCAGCAGCATCTAGACAGTCTTTATGTAACCCAAACATAGCCAAATTTGCTTGAACATCATTGCATAGTAACCGTTGTGACCAATCATTACCATCTGCTAACATTGCTTCTGTTGTAGAAGAAAATGGTTTCTTTTCATCATCACTTCCTTGTGGTGTAGAAGAATTTTGATGTTGACCACGAGAACCAGTATATTCTTTCTTAGGTTTATCACATTCCTTCGCGAAATGCCCAAATTCTTGACAATTATAACACTTTACTTTTAATTTGTCAAAAACCAACTTCTTGTTTAAAGCTGGAAGATCTTTTCCAGCTCTCTGCATGAATCTTTTAACTTTACGAACGATCATCGCCATGTTCCATTTCAAATCCATGATTTCTAGATCATCTGGATCTATATGATCATAGTCCTCATCTGTTAAATCACTTGTGGCAATTTTACTACTCACTAAGTTTTCATATGAAGACATAAAAGCCGTCAGAAAAGCAAAGTTTTGCTCAGCTTCCTTCATATTAACACTAGGTGGTGTAGCAAATGGATTGGTACTTGTAGAACTTCCAGAACCACCCGAATTACCAGCAGAGTAAAAACAAACTTTTGGATCATTAAACACTGTTGATTCTTTTTCACTTGCCGCATGAGTAAGAAAAGCAGTGATTGGAGATATTGTTGAACTAAGAGGCATACTTCCACCATAGAAGCAGGATCTTGATTTTCTTTGGAGGATTTTTGACACTTAAGATCATATTCTCTAGCTTCGATCTTTTGTAGGAATTCAAGTGCCATCAAGTCTTCATTCAGAAAATAATCATTCTCTTTCAAAACCATTAGAAATGTTGAGTAGGAACTTGGAAGCACACTTTTAATAGTGTCAATTTTATCTCTTTCAGAAATTTCCATTTTCATCTTGTCCATTTCAGCAATTAAATGACTAAATCTTGTAGTCATCTCTTCAACTGTTTCTCCTTTTAATAAATTAAAGTTTCAAAACTGAAACTTGAGCATCACTTTCTTACTCTCCGCTGTGTTTCCCATGCTTCTCATACGCAGATGTTGAAATAAAGATGCACATCTCTTGATACTACCAACTTGATGAAAGATATTTTCTGGTAATGCCATAGTCAAAGTAGAATATGCTTTTATCTCGATTTCTAAAGCTTTCTTCTCTTCTTGTGAGTATTGAGAAACGGCTTTAGGAGTATACCCAATAGTATCATCACCAATCATTGGTGCAACATAAACTTCATCAAGACAATATGAGCAGTCAAGATGAACAGATCCAAAATGTGCACGAAACCGATGTTCCCACTTGGCAAAGTCACTGAACTTCATCAATCTCGGACATTTGGAATGTGAACCTATCTCGGTATCAAGTTGTAACATTTGTTGCATCAACATGTTTTGAGACGCCAATGCATACATACCAGCCATTTTTTGAAACAATTCAAAAATTTAAAGAATGTGAACAGTTATAGCGAATCAAGTGTTGCGAATCAATAAACAAATATTACGAACTGTGAATAGTGTAGCGAATCAAGTCTTAACAAAGTTAAAACTAATCAGTAACGAATTATCTTAACGAATCAAAAGTCAACTGAATGAGTCAACTTAACGAATTACAAATAAGGTTAACGAATCACTCAAATGGCGAAACAGATAACGAATGAGATGAAGGTTTAACAAATCACAAGTCAACTTAGCGAATTGACCAAACGAATTGACCAAACGAATTGACCAAGTCAACTTAACGAATTGACCAAACGAATTGACCAAGTCAACTTAACGAATTGACCAAAACGAATTGACCAAGTCAACTTAACGAATTGACCAAACTAATTGACCAAGTCAACTTAACGAATTGACCAAACGAATTGCACAGGATTAGTTTAGCGAATCAGATGATAACTAATAACGAATCACCAAAATAAACTTAGCGAATCACTAAGAAGTGCTTAGCGAATTAAGATAACGAATCAGCCACAGTTGATAGTGAATCAACACTATAGCGAATTATGCTATAACGAATCAGGTTGTTACAACCATTTGTAACAAACTCTGACACCTTATGCCATGTGGCAAAGGTTGTTATGACACGAGTGACCGAGATACCGAGGCCTCCTGCTGTGTTCTCTACAGTATCTTCCACCACATCAATGAGACCTCCTCCTCTACCAACAACTACTCTTCCTCCACCTCCGCCTGGTGATGTCTCATTCATGAGAATAACTCGGCCTCAAGGACCTGTTCATCCATCCGTATACAACTTGCCACCAGGTCGTCAAACTGAAATGCTGCTAAATCTTCTACATTTATATGAAAATCAAATGGCAGCTGATCGACAAACTCAAGAACGACTCATGGAGAATCAACGAAAAATGATGAGTTATATTTCTTTCTGTCAAAAGGAGACTAAGTCGTTACGTACGATTGTTGAGTCTCAGGGGGTGAAATTAAAGGAACAAGATGAGTTGATTCTACAATTAACTTGTAAAGAAGATGCCCTCAAGAAACTCAAAAATGATGATGATGATCCTGACGAATCTGATGCAGGAGGTGAGCCTAAACAATCTCATGGTTCATCCTCTGGTGCTGGTGTTAGTGGCGCTGATAATTCGAGCAAGCAGATAATTACCTATCAAGATCCAACAGCTGCCAAGCCAATAGAAATGATTGAGGCTAACACGGTGATATTTATTGATGGATCGGGGGTGGTTAGAAGTGTGGTGAATAGAGATGAGATAGAGGTCGGTGAGTTTGTGGTTAGATCTTTGACACGGGAGCAGATTACGATTCTGCTTGGGCTGAATGACGATCAGTTGACTGCTTTAGAGACTGAGCCCGATGTCGAAGTGATCAATGAGGAAGAAATGGAAGTTGATCCATTATTTATGGGTACGAATTTTATTTATGAGAACGAGGAGATTGAGATGGAGGATGTAACAGCTGAAGAGTACCCTGACTTGTATCAACACGCAAACGTTAATCGAGGTGCTCCGGTATTTCATGAAGACGTAATTAAAGAGACTGAGGATGAACTGGAGAAGATTGTGCAGCGAACAGTTCCCTCACTAAAAGAAGTGACTGATGATGACATTGAAAGATGGTTCAAACGTCAGAAAGTGGGTAAGATTATAAGTGCTTATCGGTATGTAGATCAAGAAAGAAAAGATACTGCTGCTGCTTGGATTGAGGCGAATCAGGTGACTACCTTTAAGACTGTTTCTAAGGTGCATGGTGATATTGTCTCCTGGCTCTATGATTCAGACCTGAAGGTATATATAGTCAAGTGGGAAAAGGGTGTCCAGTATTACGAGAGGATAATGGATGTTTTAACTCTACCGCGTTGGGATGTACGTACCCTCGCGAGACATCCATTTATCAATCGTGGGGGTCACCGAATGGCTGAGTGGTTTCATCAACACTTACTGTTCGAGGTCAATCATGGCTTCAAATTCTTCAAGCCCCAGGTCCCAAGACGTAAGCGCATTGACAAGATTGATCCAAGGACCGGCTGGAAGAAACTTGTCTTGAAAGTGAAGCTGCCAAAGACAATGAAAAAGGTTCCTGTGAAGACAATGCCTCAAGATATTTATCTATCTTTCAACCGTTGGTACTATGACAATCGTACTGGCGAGGCCGTTATTGTTTGTGGTCAAGGACTGCAGACCGAGCTCATCAAGATAATCGACCCGATGTGGTTGGTTAATTTATCAGAGACTGAAAACGACGTGCTACACAGGAAACAGATTTTGTTTGAACGCCAAGAAGATTACGACCTGGCTATGCAATTCCAACGAGTTGTTCGTGTGTGTCACGAACATGGAATTCATAGTTGCAGAGACTGGCAGTCCAAGCGCTTCAAATAAGTTAAAGACAAAGAGCTCAAGACGAGGGGGTGTCTGTTAGTGCACGGTTTTGCGTCTAGAGTCTTTGTATTTATCGTTAATGTTTATTTGATGATTAATGTAATATTTAATGTTTATATTTAACTAGTTCGTTAAGGTTAAGTCTAGTTCGCTAGGAATGTTAGCCAACTAAGACTAGTTCGTTAAGTTAAGACTAGTTCGCTAGGAATGTTAGCGAACTAAGACATTATTATGTATTCCCTCCTGATTCGTTAGGGGATGTTAACGAATCAGGGGGTGGTTCGTTAAGTTAAATTATGTAACGAAGGGGAAGCTGGTTCGCTAGGGTATGTTAGCGAACAAGGTCGCCTTCTATATATAGTGAACAACTGTTCACTTGTAAAAGAGAGAGTTTTTGAGAGATATAACATTATTCAGAAAAGTTTTAAAGTATTTACTCTCTCTCTCAAGCTTCACATTAACGTTATTACACATACATAACATTAAATCAAGGTTAATTATGAGCTAGATCTATAAACGTATTGATAGTATAGATTCGGATCTAAGATCTGTTGATTGTTATTGATACGGGTCTCAACAAGAAGCAGGATGCCTTCTATGAAACAGATGATGACTTCTGGAATAATGATGATGAGGGCGTGATAGAAGAGATGGAGTTGGAGCTATCTGGTTACAAGGAGTTGAGAGAAGATGTCGTTGAGGAGCCACTTGACTAGATGGAAGATGACGAAGAGAAGGAGCATGTACCATCTTGGGAGGATGAGTTTGGTGATGAGTTAGTGGGTTTACCAGTTTATGAAGAGCATGAAGAATTTGACCCTGTTGGCGATCTTATCTATTTAGAAACACTAATCATGGGGAAGCCAACAATGGAGATCAAAACGTCACCAGATGAAGAAAAAGAAGAGGAAGTGGCAACGGGGGAGGATCATAATATGGTGGTGGCTGAGTCGCCAAATCATAGGAAGGTTAGAATGTCTGCGCAGGAATTAGATAGTGGATTGCAACCGAAGTCGACAAAGCCACAGAAGAGGGCGCGAAAGTGCTTGATCAACAAAATTTGAGGATTCAAAAATAGTATATTAAGAGTTGTAGGAGAACAATGAAATGCAAGAATAACCATTTTCCTCATTATATGCCACGTATTAGGTTTGGTCCGGTACGTTTAAGTATTGGTGGTTCGACCCATTTGAATGCTTTAAAATGCTTTTTAGTTTCACTATGTGCTATTTGTTTAAATATATTGGAAGGGCGGAATTAAACGGGTTAGATCGGGGTTGGATAAAAGAAAAGCCTCCTTATTGAGATTTCGGGATTGAGTCTGGCTGAAGACTTTTCTGTAAACTTAGCACTTCCCGGGAAGCAACCCGGTAATATGTTTTTGTTTTATTTTTATTTTTGGGGTTTCTTGCTTTCTTTTGTTGGCCGTGTGTTTTCTGTTTTTCTTTCAGGTTGCTCCAGGATTGCTTGTGGAAGGTTGATGATGCATGGTTTGATTCAAGTGTGGGGAGGTCATTTGTTGATTGATTGCCGTGTTCGTTCGTAAGTGATAGCTTGGTAGAGAGCACTGGAGTATGAGGCTTCCGTTCGAATTGGAGGGCATGGGACCAACTCACGAGGCAATATCGTCATATTTACCAGGGGAGTCTATTCCACTTTACTTATATTTGAATGTGCTTTAATTTTTGCCTTTTTCCTGTCTAATTGAGGACAATGTGACATTTAATTGTGGGGATGGGAAACTGACGGTTTTATTTTTTAAAAAAATTCAAAAACTTTAAAAAATAATAATTAAAAAAAGTTTAAAAATTATTCAAAAAAAAATGTCCCGAATATTTAACGAAAAATTTTGCAAATAATGGAAAATGATAGAAAAATTTTAGATTGGTTTTTAAAATTACTATTATATATGAGATTAAAAAAAAGATAACGCACTAAGCTTGGGATGTGTCGGTAGGCCCAACTAGCGTTGATAGTCCTCTTTAGCAAATTTTATATATATAATAATTTGAAAAACAGTGAAACCGAATTTCGATGCTTAGGGAGGATTACCATAATCTAAAAACTTTGACATGGTAAGACTTAGATGCACTCAAACCAGCACACCACCACATGTCCACTCTTTATACGAGCTTAGAAATAGTTATATACTTTAGGGTGATATAGAAAAAAAAAGAAAAAAGAAAAAAAAGATTGAAATTAAAAAGAAAAAGAAAAAAAAAGTATGTTATGAAAGTTATAAGTATTCTAAAAGTTGGTCCGAAAAACAAAAGAGAGATAAAGTTATGTATTGTAAAATGCCAAAGAAGCATTCTCAAAAATAGAAAAAGAGGCCAAAGTTGCACATACTATACGGGACTTAGAGTTTACGTGTTACCAAGGGGATAGTGACTCTGAGGATACACTATTGGGGCTCGAAGGTTTTTAGTCAATAAATATATTTTTGGGAATATATAGGACAAAGTCCAATAATATTTAGGGTATGCTCGTACGGCGTCCACATGACCATTCATCCATCAAATTTCACCGAGTGCATCTATTTAGTACCATCAACGAGTCCTTGGCTTATGGTGATTTGTCAAACCAGTCTGCTTTAACTCTATTTTTTCTAGCTCTCTTTGTCTGAGATGGGGTAGGTGTAGCCGTGGTTTTTGACCTCAAAACTCTTAATGCAATTAGGGGTTTGATAGGCTAGTGGCTGGATTTAAGTGGACAACAAGATCGGCAATCGCATTTTTTGCGTTTATCTGTGCTTAAAAGATAACCTATATGTTTTAAAGATCAGTTTCGAATTATGATTCCATTGCAAAATACTTTTTCAGGGACGAAAAATGTTCAAGTGTGAGAATATTTGATGTGGTCTAAAATACGCATATTATTATATAACTATTTACTACACTTTTAAGTGTTTTTTTTATGGTTAATGAATTTTACTCCTAACTAGCTCAAATTTAGATTTTAATATATTTTACGCCTATAATTTTAATAATCACTAAACAAAAGTTATTTGAGCTAGTTGATTAATTAACACGTGAATTAATAATACTAATTACGAGCGTTCTTTGTTTTGTTATTAGGAGTTTGCATTAAAGGCACATACAAGAATAAAAGCCCATGTGATAACCTACTGTTATGAAATAAAAGAAGACGTGATGGCAAGTTTTGAAGCGAGCCCCTAGAAAAATCAAGCATCCAAGTAGTTTGGGGACGCAGGAGGTCTTGGAGTATTGGAGAGGAAAATTAATATAGGAGCTTTTGGTTTATTGGCTTGAGCATAAAAGAAAAATAACAAGAAAACAAGCAGCCGTCCACACACCTCAAAATAACTCACGGATAAGAAAAGAATTGAAAAGAAACAAGCACGCTAGTAGGTTAATTATATTTATATTTTTACGATGAACCGTGTTACTAGTTTTATCTTTGTTTCACTCGTAAATATGATTGGCTAAATTTTATACTGCCTGGGTTTGGATGAATACTATTTAGACTCGTTTTACTTTTGGTTTATTTATTGATTGGTGATGCTTTGGTAAAGTTTTTATTTTATTTGGTTGTGATGCATATGCGTATTTGGTATTAATTCATGATCAATTTATTGTTCTATATGCGTCTTTGTGAATGTCTTTCATGTATGGATGCATATTAGGTTACTTACTGTGTGTTTGTAACTAGTTTATGGTTTATTATTTACGTTTTCCATAGGAGTGGTAATTGAGAGATTAGAGATATCTTATATTCTGCCACTTGAGAGACCGGGAGGTAATTAAGTGTCGCCTGTTTTGGTCTTTTGTGGGTTTGGGTAGTGATTGCACGGGAGTGAGTTACCATAGATTCCTTTAGATTCTTACATATCCGAGTTATAACCGAATTTAATAGAAATATCCCTTTACGCCTTAGGGTGTTTTGTGATTAGAGAGACCGGGAGGTAATTTAATCTTTGGATACCTTAGCATAGTTAGGTAAGCTGAGATCGGGAGGTGAACCGAACCATTAACCGTTGAGCTTTACATGATATTTAGGGTTCTTAGGTATTGTTGGTGAGACCGGGAGGTGATCTAGCTTACTTTAGTTATTTCCTAAATTTCATATTTTTAGAATACGGCACCGATCATATATCCAATTTCGAGAGTTTACGAGTTGAATAGTAGGATTCCTTGCCTAGGTAGTTGTTCCCCCTATTTGAGTTCCAGCCTGATTTTTCCGTGTCAGTTTTAGTTTAAGTGTTATTTATTTTATAGTTAATAATTAAAAAACACAAAAATCAATTAAATCTATTCATATTAGTTATTAGTCAAAGTCTAGTTAAGGTGTCGCTAGTGTCCTTTGGGTTCGATATCCGGACTTCGTTAAGCTTAACTACAGTTGATAGGTACACTTGCCTGTCTAGTGGTCTGGCATTAGGATAGTCTAAATTTATAAATTTAAAACTAGAGTGTCTAGGTTAAGTTACTTTTCAAATAAACCGTTTTGCACATCAAATGACTTCTTCATTCTTACGGCTTAACGCATCAGCGACCACATTAGTTTTACCAGGATAGTACTTTATATCACAGTCGTAATCCTTTATCAACTCTAATCATTATCACTGCCTCATGTTCAACTCTTTCTGCTCGAAGAAGTTCTTTAAACTTTTATGATCCGTGTAAATAGTACACTTAGTACCATATAGATAATGTCTCCATATCTTGAGAGCCTGTACTACTGCTTCTAGTTCTAAATCATGCGTCGGATAAGTACTTTCGTGAACTTTCAATTGCCTGGACGCATAAGCTATAACCTTTCCTCGTTGCATCAACACACAACCTAACCCACGATGTGAAGCATTATACAAACAACCAAATCCTCTTCAGCATCGGGTAAGGCAAGGATTTGAGCTTGCGTGAGACTTCTATTTATTTCCTCAAAGCTTCTTCTTGAAACTTACCCCAATTGAACACTACCGACTTTCGGGTCATACCGGTCAACGGTGCAGCTATCTTGGAGAAGCCTTTGATTAATCTCCTATAATAGCCAGCTAACCCTAAGAAGCTTCGTATATCGGTCGGGTTATGCGGAGTCTTCCAATTCGTTGTCGCCTCAATCTTAGCTGGGTCCACGGTAATCCCTTCAGGATTGATCATGTGACCTAGAAACTGCACTTCACGCAACAAGAAGGCGCACTTTGAAAACTTAGCGTACAACTTTTCTTTCTTCAGAGTCTCCAATACTTCTCTCAGATGATCAGCATGATCAGACTCACTCTTTGAATAAATCAATATATCGTCAATGAAAATGATAACTTACTTATCCAACATCGGCCAACACACCCAATTCATCATATCCATAAATGTTGCGGGAGCATTCGTTGGACCGAATGACATCACGAGGAACTCGTAGTGTCCATACTGCGTCCAGAACGTTGTTAGGGATGTTCGCCTCTTTCACCTTTAGCTGATGATAGCCTGATCTAAGATCTATTCGTGAGAACCAACTTGAACCTTGTAGTTGGTCAAACAGATCATCAATCCTTGGCAAAGGATATATGTTCTTTGTTGTAAGCTTGTTCAACTCACGATAGTCAATACACATTCTCATACTTCCATCCTTCTTCTTCACAAATAACACCGGTGCGCCCCACGGAGAAACACTTGGTTTGATAAAACCCTTGTTGAGGAGCTCTTGTAGTTGGGACATCAATTCTTTCATCTCAGATGGCGCTAGGCGGTAAGGCGCTTTCCCGACGGGCTGGGCTCGTGGTATTAAATCTATCTGGAATTCTATCTCTCACTCCGATGGCAACCCCAGAAGAACCTCAGGGAATACTTCTGGGTAGTCGCACACGTTAGGAACCACTTTCATTTCATGCTTCTCAGCCGTAGTGTTGATAACATATGCCAGGTAGGCACCGCACCCTCGCCTTAACAAACCTTCTGCTTTTATCATCGAAATGGCATTAAGCCCTGAACTTTCTTTATCACCATAAACCATCACCGCACTACCATCCAAGGACTTTAACCTTATTATCCTACTCTTGCACACTATCAGAGCTTCAAACTAAGATAACCAATCCATTCCCATGACTACATCGAACCCTCCTAAGGTCATCACATACAAGGTAACAAAGAATTCACATCTCTCTAACTCTATCTTACAATCCTTAACCATTTTCATTATTTTTACTATGGTTTCACTAGCGGTTTCTACTATAAATGTTTCAGACAATTCGGAAACATTTCATTTTAGCTAATTTACTAAATGGTGTGGCTACAAAACTTTTGTTTGCACCTAAATCAAACAATGCGGAAGCAGATATACCGTTTACTAGAAACGTATATGTCAGGACATCTGGAATCTGCTTGGCCTATTATTGAGTCAACATGGAGGCTCTGGTCTTTGGTCTCGATGGTTCAGCATCTTTCTTTCCACTCCCTCCGGCTTCAGTACATTCTCTAGAAAAATGACCCGTCTTACCACACTTGTAACATGCAAGCTTTGCAGTACAATCGGGAGCATAATTTCCCACCTTTCCACACTTAACAGGCATTCAATCCCAGCCTGCATTCTCCACCATGAGCCTTACCACACTTATAACAAACATCAGATCCTTTACTCCACTTGCACTTACCACCATGCATCTTTCCGCAGGTCTTACACAGCCTCTTCTCCCACACTTTCTGTTTCTTGTCCCTAGAGTTCCACAACTGAGTACTAGGCCGTTTGACAGGAGCGACCCACTTCTTATCTTTCTTCTCTTCCACCACCACATCATCCACTTCCAGGTCATTATAAACCATCTCTGCGAGTTCAACAGCAAAGTCAAAAGTAGCCGGTTTATTTGCCCGGACTAGTGTGCGGACATTCTGTGGCAGTCCTCTCACATAGCACTTGATCCTCTTGGCCTCAGTGTTAACCATATCAGGCACCAACCTAGACATTCGGTTGAATTCGGTGGTATACTCGCGGTGTGTCATATTTCCCGCCTTCAAGTTCAAACACTTCATCTCAGCCCTTTCAACTTCGGCATCAGCACAGATGCTCTTCATTACCAATTCCTTCAAGTCATCCCACCTCATTACCTTAATCTCTTCCCGACTCTTCCTCTGCTCAACCGACTCCCACCAGTACATTGCCTCATCACCGAATGATTGGGTAGCATAACCCATGGCTTGGTCGGGATGGCACTCGCTAATTTGAATAACATTATCCATTGCATTTATCCATTGGAGAGTAGTGATTGCATCTCCTAAACCAGTCAGCTTTGGCGGGTCACAACCCTTGAAGGATTTATAATTACACTCCCCTCAGCCTCTCTTCCTGTCGTCAACCTTCACCGAATTCACCACACTCGAGTCATCCTTATCTCTTTCATCATCTTTCTTACCATTCTCTCATGTCCCTTCAGCAGTTCTTCCATGGCTTCTAGTAAACCCTTCAGGACTCAAGTTCTTCACAGCAGCGGCTACAGCTTGAACGATGGTTGCTTGAACTGCAGGGTCAAGTTGGTACCCTTCGTTTTTGCTCAGGTTTCATCCAGTTGCGCTTCCTTCTTCCCTTGTGTTAGAAGCTGATTCTACAAAAGGTTGTCGGATAATACGTGGCCTGTCACATCATACAGTGCGACCTCCTGTTCCAATAACTTCCCTAGCTCCAGCCATTCTATAAGGAAAAACAAACGTCATCACTCAAGGAAATATTTAGTACAAGGATAGTAAGGCTAACAGGTAATAACAGTGGCCAGTTGTGATTAGCTGATCACGTTACTTTCCGTGTCCTGTACACTTCCCCTTATGAGTCTATTTGTGTTGGTTCTACTTTCAAATAAGTCAATCAAATAATCAATTAATCCTATCTTTATCAAACACATACCCTTCTTTTGGCAATAAAGCTAACATCATTACACATTATTTAACCATGTGCTTTACCTTTACTGAGCTTGCTTGAGTGACACATGGCTTATCTTGAACTGGCATCTTCTTTCTTTTCTTACTTAAATCTAATTCTTTGTTCAAGTCAAAGCATGTAGGATACTTAATTCTCTCGAACTTTGCTCTGATACCAAATTATAAGGCCGTGTTTCTGGTGCCCTACTTTGGACGTTGGATTTATGTCACACCTCAACCTACGGAGGAAATGTCGGGGCGTGGACTGATTGTCACAGCTCGCAAGGTTACTGTCATTCAAATATTTTAAATTTAAATATCTATTTATTAAATTCAAATAACACCATTATTCATTGCAATATCCAAAGTAAACAAAACATCAAAGAAATCAAAATCATGAAATTCATTGTCTCAATATAAATCCTTCTAGCATAAGTCCTTAAACAATCTTCTAAGTCCCAATATTTCACATCAAACGATTACCTGCATATGCGTTGAAAATAATATAGTTTGTCAACACGAGGTTGAGTGAGCAACACACCAGTTCGGTTGTACATACAATATATAACAAAATACGTAGCTGCAACGAGTCATATGAGCTTAACAAATCAACCAATAAGCAATTAAAATGAGATGTCGAAAAGCACAAAGCTATAACGACTAGCGTATGATCATACTATTTTCTGAGATTATGTTGGACCTCTCCGAATGCGGTTCACAATGAGACATAAACATATAGCAAGTATGGCATGAGATTAGTTAGCACATAAGACAACAGTTGCAGTTTTGTGTATAAATAAATATGAAAATATACTAAGTTACGCATGTGTCCCCAAAATGTGATAAAATGAGTAAAATGGAGGGGAATGTGGTACTCACCTCAAAGATGAACGAAGATGATTAAGTTAGTGAGAATGAGGAAAAGGATCACACGCGAACGTTAGAGCCTATGATAAAACGAGAGTAAACGGGCTTGCTAAGTACATGATTTAACTAGATAATTAATAACAAAGAGATATTATAATAATAGTATATTTATGAGAAATTTATTATTAAGCTATTATTTTGATTTAAGAAAACATAAAATATTATTTATAGTTTTATAAATAAAGTTACTTGATTATATATATATATATATATATATATATATTAAAACGTTAGGTTTTAAGTTATAATCTTCTTTATATATATATATGGATCATTATATATATATATATATATATAAATGAAAACGTGCAGTAGATTTATATATGTATTTGAACGAAATCTTGGATTAACGAGTATTATAAGGTCGGTTTGTAGTGAGACAAATCTTGTTTAACCCTTATTATTATTAATAAACTGAGTTATTAATTAAAATGATAAGAAAATAGTTTTTTCCCAAAAATAAATGGGGTGCAAAAGGGTCGAACTCGCGAACTCCGGCCCCACGTTCACACATGTTAACCAGTTGGGCTACCCAGCCATTTGCAACATAACCCGTTGTAATATAATTAAAAACTCAAACTCTTCATCCCTAAAATGATTATATAAACCCTGAATTCGATTTGATTCAATCTGTTACAATTAATCAAAACAGGTTTAGGGGTTATGACCCTTTTGAAATATCAATTCAAACCATATATTTAAATACTTGAATGAAGAACAGAATAAGGAGAACGAAGACGAACAGGGCCGTCCAAGAAACGCGATGAACGAGTAATGTAACAACTATTATAATCTAATTATATAGGGGATTAATGTCGGCAAACAAACAAGGAATGAATCCTTACAATTAATTGGATTAATATTAATGTTATCGTGTATAAAAAAATTAGGGTTGTCGGTTAGGTTTAAAAAGGGAAAAACGAGTCAACAGGGTGTAATTAACATAATTACATCATCGGTGAGGCCGCGAATAATATATGAAAATAGTTTCCTAAATCAGAAGTTGAGATTATAAACGAATTTGGACAGCTAATTGATTGATTGCTTGATTCGGGTAGAAGAAAACCCGTTTAACTAGGGTATGGGTAAACGAACTATCCAGGTAAGGAGATGGGTTATATCATAATGTTACTACTAGGTCCTTGAAGTTTGGAGTTGAAGATATATGAGGCTAAACCTGTATTTGGGTTAAAAGTGTAAACAATAAAGATTAAATAATTAAATAATAATTGTACTCGATAAATGCGGAATATTATTCATAATCAAGCCCGGACCCGTAAATGGGTCAGGTAACGGTTACAAAATAAATGTGGAAAACCCCGAATTGTTACAATATCCCCAACTTTTGGGAATTTCGTCCCAAAATTAGAGAATCCGTAACAACGAAAAGATGGAGATATTTGAGTTTCATCTGGTACTCACGCTCACACATAAACTCGGCGCCTTGCTTGGAATTCCAACGAGCTTTAACCAAAGGAATGCGGCTTTGCTTAGTAACTTTATCCATATGATCCATAATCTCAACGGGTTGCTCAACGAAATGCATCGTCTCATCGATACTAACTTCATCGAGAGGAATGTGGAGAATACCCTCGGCAAGCCACTTCTTGAGGATAGAAACATGAAACACCGGGTGAATATTGGAGAGTTCAACATGAATTTTGAGTCGATATGCAACAGGACCAACTCTATCAATAATCTCAAAAGGACAAACGAAACGAGGAGTTAGTTTTCTCTTATTTCCAAAACGAACAACTCCCTTCCAAGGGGAAGCTTTGAGTAAAACAAAATCACCAACACTGAACTCTAGGGGTTTACGTCTCTTATCAGCATAACTCTTCTGACGACTACGAGCATCAAGGAGATTTTGACAAATTTGAGCAATACGATCAGTTGTTTCTTGGACAAGTTCAGGACCAGTGATTTGAGATTCACCTACTTCGTTCCAACAGATCGGGGATCGACATTTACGACCATAGAGCGCTTGATGCGGTGTGCGAGTAGCTTGTAAAATATAATGGATTGGATATTTAACTTTTGCACAAAATCGTGTTTTAAATTTATAAAAGTGATTTCTACAAAGACTAAACACACACAAAATAGGCAAGTGTACCTATCGTATATGTAAGATAGTGGACACAAATGTTCCTAATAATGAATCGTCGTTTTACTTTAATCGGAGGTTTTAATCATTTTGGGATTGGATTTTAAATATATATATATATATATATATATATATATATATATATAATATATAGGTGACCAAGACGAGAAATTCTAAATGAGTATTTCAATTATGTGAAGGTTACCATTTAAGATCAAGAATCCACTCCATTTATCTTTGATGATTATAAAGTAAACATGTGATAAACTTGCCGTAATAATGTATGGTAGAATAGCCCCTCATTTCTAAGTGAGCATATCCTATGACATTAAAGAAAGTAGCATGCGCATTTTAAAGTCAACCCTTTCCTAATGTCATGCTACCACGAGAATGTCAATTTGAGTTGGCAAGTAGTTTGGAAAAGTAGAACGATTAGGATTGACTTCGATTTCTCAAATACCAATTCTAACAACTTTGGATGGTTATAGTTTAGTCACACAACCTCCCCTTGGTTGATTTAAGTAGGTTATAATTACACATTCTGTTAACATATGATTTCTTTAACTAGCATGATAACCTAAGCAATCGCGTTAGCGATCTTATTTCAGAATTACCAAAACTAGAGAAATAGATCATAACTTATATCTCATCATTTATAAGTACAATATAAGGATCCATGTTTCGATAAATTATCAAAGTATTCTATCTTTCAATAACATGAATCGATCATGAATGATTGTCAATCACCAACATTGAATTGTTGAATTAAGATAGTGAAACACTTCTCATCAAAAGATAATTGTAAAATAACCTGGTACCTTACTAAACTAAACCACATGTTTTATATAATCATCAAGTAAAACAAAGCTTCTTCATAAATTTTAGATGGTAAATGGAGTTTAGCTCATAATGAGCATGGTTATAAACATTAGAATGGATGATGATAACAAACACATGATTAAACTAGAAAAATCTAACCAAATGTGAATGAATCTTCTTTCTTAATGATGATGGTGGATGGATGATGATGATGGTTGATGATGATGACCTCCAAGCCTTCAAACTCTTCACTAGATCTTCAATATGAGTGTTAGTGGGTATTTTTATAATTGAAAACCGTATAGAATTATCTTCAAGGCACACGTGAGCAATGCAACATGAGCCACTATTTATAGGCAGTCTGGAGGGTGAAGCACGGTCCCTTGCTTAGGTAGGCACGCCCCCGTGTTTTTATTGACATGTGCTAAATTTGTTTTGTCTTTTCTTAAGGGTGACCACAGCCCCGTGGTCAAGTGGCACGGTCCCGTGCTTTTGTTCACAGTATTTGTTTTTTCTTGTAGATTTTTGTCTTTTCTTGTGTTCAGAAGCATGGGGGCGTGTTTCTTGAGGCATGGGGGCGTGTTTCTTGCTTTTCTTGTGTTTTCTTCCGTTTTTCTTTATCTTTTCGCTTGTTTCTTCGTTTGGGGCTTGGGTTTACCTGAAATTGTATTTTATTATGATAAGTAGCCTTCTGTGCTATGTTATTTGATAGAAGTTGCAGTTTTTAGAGATTATTTGATGCTAAAAGGATGTATAATTTTATGTACATCAAACATCCCCACACTTGAACATTTCTTGTCCTCAAGCAATCTACTTATAAATATTCTCTAAAAATAGCAAGTTAGGACCATAGCTTAGACATCCCCAAAAGAGTTCCAAGAAAATGGGAACAAAATAACCAACCTTAATTTATAGGAACATATGTAGTGATAAATAAAAAAGACAATTTTGTTTTTATGAGCTTCTGTTTATGCAAAACGTCACGTTCTCACAATGTTCACTCACGCTCGGTTTATATATCTGATCATACCTGTGATGTATGTTTGTGAACACTTTTAGTCAACATGTAACCTGTGATAAATAAGCTTGTAACAAGTTCAAATCTCATCCTTTGTGAAGGGTTGCATATATCAGAAGGTAATTGAGGTTGGTTTTGTCTGAACCGGTATTTTGTGGCGGTTAAAGGGGTTTAGGTTAATGAGGATGGTATATACAACTTCTGCTGTTTGTCGGGAGTCTTAAGATGTCTTCAACGGTTAGCTTTTCTTCTCCCGATAAAAATATTTATTTTTTTTTTATTTTAAAACAAAGCTAGTTACTCTAAAAAGGTCAGATCTTCAAGACCAGTTTTGTCGAGGATGTGAATAAGTTCTTCCTCAATCCTGTTTTGAACATAACTTCCGACTCTAATGGATCGTTCAGCTTTGAACCTAATAGCCCCTACCCTCATTAGCTCGGTATATTCGTGCTGAGATTGAGTTTCACTTTTTCTACATCTTCCTTCGTGAGACCAGTTTCGGCAACCTAAGCATCGTGCGTATCTTTTGCTCTTCTCTTCATTGCGCTTTTGGAAACTCCACAAAATGTTGGCCTTTATTCGTCTTGGCGCCACTTTTTCTTCACCTCATTGCTAAAGAGAAAAATTCTCTCCCTAAGTTCTGGAAGCAACCTAGGTTTTGCTAAATGTATACAGAAAAGGAAATTAAATTCGAAAGAATGCATTTCCAGTTCTTTAGGTTCTGCCGGTAAAAGACCAGTGTTGTATTTTACATGTGAGATGGATAAAGTGGTAGGGTTTTGGTTAAGGTTTTTTTTCTGGGTTTTGTAATTTGGGGAATGGTTTGAGATGATTGTGACAATATTACCTTCTTCCTTATACAACGCTTCGTGCGGTCTTGAAATGATTAATTGCGACAAGTTCTAAATCACACGAAACATATGACTCACTCAAATCTTCCGAAAAAAATATATTTATATGGCATGAGGTTTATCTCACAGTAACGGAGGGATTGGGTATAAACGCCATATTTTGCATAAATTTCTTCTCAATGTTACAGAAGTTCTTTTTACTTTTTCACTTTTCTTTGGTTATAATAGATTAGAAGTTGGTTATTTGCAAAAACTTTTCTTGGATTTTTCTTTAGGTTTTGTTATAAAAATAGTCTTTGTTTGCTACAAAAATTTTGTTGATTAGAGAATTTTTATAATTATTTGAGCAAGCAATTGGCCAAGTAATTCCCCTCCCCACACTTGAATCTCACATTGTCCTCAATGTGAAAAGATTCATAAAAATATTACAATTCTAATTAAGAATGGTGGGTTAGAATGGAGAGGTACTTCCCTATGGGTTAACGAAATTTCGACAGAGCGTCCCCTGTTTATCGTTCCTTTTCCTGTTTTGTACCTGTATAATATAAAACTGCAAACAATCACAAACAACCAAGCATAATTTGCTGAAAATTGGGTATGGAATCATCCATTCCCTTGCCCAAACGGGCTAAATAAGTACCTAACAATAATGTCTTGTCACCCACGGCCATAAAAGTATCCAACCAAACCAACAAACAAAAGACAGAAAGTAAATTGTTCAAACAAACATAATAATAATAATGTCATAAAAGTACTACCAACCCGTGCATGCCCATACCCTGACCTACCAGTGCCGCTACTCATCAGTTGCCCGTGTCCGGGTCAAATGGTCCCCACTGCCTGTCCATGCGATTGCCAAACGATCAATCTCTCGCCTTATTTCTGCATATTCGGTTGCCCGTTGTGCATCGGAGGCAGCCATCTGCTCTGTGATCCTGTCAAATGAGGCGGTGGTGTTAGTTGAGAATTGATCGATGAGACCGTATACGCCCTCGAATGAGTATCGGCTATCGTGTGACGAACTGGGGCCGGCCCTTGATGAAGATGGGCCTCCTCGCTGATGGTAGGTACGGTGACGGCTTTTTTTAGGTGGTGATCCTGTAGTAACATCTCTGCCGGGTCCTCAGGGTCCCAAACCTGGTTATAAGCATCCCAAAATCTCCACACATCCTGGTTTTAACCGATTTTCTGAACCATCTGCATGTTGTTACAAAGATCAAGGTTAAGAGCAATCGGATCAGGGCTTCGAGTTCCTTCTATGCCTACACCATAGGCTCTATAGAGGTTATAAATCTATGCCCCACCAAAAATCGGTGTGTTCCCTTTGGCATTCGCATTTGTCATGAACAGCTTGCAGAATAGATAGGTAATGTTGCATGGGGTGCCATTCTTTATGCAATACAGTGCCCAGAGATCCCTTAAATTAACAACCCCCTCACTCTGACCTCTAGCAGTGGCGGTGTGACTGAGAAGGCGGTGAATGTATCTCATAAGTGGGTCACGTACGGCCGTGCTCTTTTAAACGCTTGCATTATAGTTTTCGGTCCCGTAGCTCAGTTGTTCCCATGCTTCTGACCTTGTGTTTCCAGCTTCAGCATCATCATCACCATCTTCGTCTGCGAATGTTGTCCCTGCTCTGAACCAGATTTTAGTGTCTGTTTCCTCAGCCGTGTATATTCCCAGATCAATCCCAAGTTGGGTGACAGAAGTTGTATGCCATTCACCCCCACACCTGAACTCAATGGCTTCTTCGTCCCACGTGTCCAATTTCTTGGTCTTTATAAAGAAAGAAGACAAGAATTCATTTGTTAGTTCTGTTACAACTTCTCTTGTTTGACCCTAAAATCGCTTCCACGGCCCTCTCACAAGGGTTTTGTACCGATTCAATTGATTGACGCATCTTAATGTGTCCCTGCAGGCATAGAAGTTTGCCTCTGGAAATCATCGGTTGAGGTAGGTTAATCTGGTTTGGGCTCTTCTATTCCTTGCATTGCGCCCGGGAAAGACCAGAAATGCTATGAACGTCGTCCCCATACTCGGCCATCTGCAATTTGTATTCAAATTAGTCAAAAATTATTAATATGCTGGAACAGAGAGAAAACCACGGTGTCGTGCTTTTAAAAGCACGGCCCGTGTTGTTGGTATTCTTCAGTTTCTTCCAATTTTGACTTTCTGTTGACCAAAAGGTAACCATGATTCGTTTTGTTCAAAGCACGGTTCGTGTTTTTAATCCTAATTCAAATTCATCAAGACACGAACCTATGTTTTTACCCCGTTGTTTCAATTGGGTTCGTATTTGTTATATATTTTACCCTAGATCCAAACCCGAATGATTTCTTCCAACAAATCTTAGTATAAAACCTATATAGCAATTCATTATCTTAAATCTAAACGAATAACCCATACAATCTTCAGGTTTGAACCCGATTCAATCGATTGGTGAGAATTTGGGGTTAATCTAGACCTAAGAAGATGAAATCGAATAATAGATTTGTTAATTTAACATACCTTTGGTTGGAGAACGATGAATTGATGTAGAGATTAGTGAAATTGATGAAGGGTCGGCGGTTTGTGGTGATGGACGAATTTGTTTTTAGGATTAAGTGGGTGAAAAAGTTATTTTATTGGTTTAAAACTCGTAACTGCAGTGGACTCAAAAGCACGGCACCGTGTTTTTAAAGCACGGCCCGTGCCGCACGAGGCAGACAGTTTCTTTTGTTTATGCTGTTTATTTGTCGAGTTGGTTCGTTTTTTAACTGGTTTTCTTTGAGGGTTAGAATTAAGACAGTAATTAAAAGTCCTAAATTTCATTAAAACATAAAACATAGTTAAATATAGTAGAATGAAAAGTAAAACAACAACTTCGAATCACAAAACATAACACTTAGCAAGAGTAACTTCCTAACAAGACAAAGTCGGAACTTCAACGACCAACATTCCCGAACAGGTCTTGAATGTGTGGTGGGGCTCGTTTAACTTCCAAGAGCTCGGAAAGCGTTTTATCGAGCTTTGTGATTTCCCAGTTAAGTTAGTTGAGCTTGAAGGCCACATCCTTGTTGTGGCTATCCACAACATGGAAGTTTTCAACCGAAGTAGTTCGACTTTGTTGATCAGCTCGATTAGGCGAGCCTCAGTTTGGATGTTACTTTCGACTTGGTCTCTCATAATGCATTGGAGCCTCATGATTTCTTCCTCAAGGTTTGAGGAAGAATCACATTGCTTGCCTTTCCTCACTGGCCTCCATTCAACTTTCTTACTTTCCATTTCAGTAAACTTGTGTTTGGTGTGAATTGAATAGTGAGTTTTTGCATGCATTATATAGAGACTGGAAAGTCGAACAGCTTCTTGAAGCACGGACCCGTGCTGCTAGGGGAATAAATGTTTCTGATGCAGAGAATTGTACGGAGTCAGCGCGTATCATGCTGAAGATTCTAAGGTGACCACGGTCCTGTGCTTCAAGAAGCTCGGCCCATGCTTTTTGTTACTGAAGTTTTCTTTGAATTTTAAGCCAAACACGAGAGCCGGAATTTTTAGGATGATGTTTAGTATGTTATTTTAATTATTTAAACATCCTAAAATTACTTTTCACTAAAATCCTAAAACAAATACGGGATAAGCCCGGTTTTCCTAGAATTAAAACGTTACTCGGGTTAAGCCCGAAGATCCTAGCACAATGTGCCTAGTGCCCTTGTTTACACATGAAAACAGAAAATTAAGGTTCCTAGATTTCTCCGAAAGGTTCCCCTCCGCCGAATGGTCCTAGTGGTGGAAGTATGTGAAACCAAGAACTTGAAATTGGAGTTGTTCGTTAATGTCTCGAAGTTCATTTTCATGTTTTCCACTGATTCGGTGAGTTAAGTGAGACGCATTTTAGCAAGGAGATTCATTTTGGTGAGTTCCTTGACAAGTTCTTGAAGTTTCAAAAGAAGCTCGGTTTTGGAAACATGTCGGGCATCGTTTCTCGGTTGTCGAGGAACGGTAATTGCTTCATTCATTTCAGTAGGCATGTCGAATTTTTAGAGAGGAGTGTTTTTTTTGGTTTTGGTTGGTGCAAGGAATGCATTGGCAAGAGGTGCCATTTATAGCCAACCAGATTCCAAGCATGGCCCTGTGCTTTTAGAAGCACGTTCCCGTGTTTTTGCTCTAACAATTCTGTTACAAACTAGTCTGACTGAGATTTTGCAGCGAAGATTCCGGCCCACACATTGTGGCACGGTACCGTGCTTTTTGAGGCACGCCCCGTGTTTTTATTTATTATTATTTTTATTTTTTATTATTTTTTATTTTCATTTTTTTTACAATGCCTAGTTTAATCAGGGTCTTGGCCAGACCCTACTTCCAATTCGTTCATTAGTTTTGGTAGAGGATTAGTACCTCCGAGACGGTCTCGAATGGTCCATCGATGTATGTTTTTAATCGATGTCCATTAACTTTGAACTTGTGGCAGTCAGAATTTGAAATCTCAACTGTCCCGTAGTCGAAAACTGATTCGACTATGTGTGGACCTGTCCAACGAGATTTCAATTTTCCTGGGAAAAGACGTAAACGTGCGTTATATAACAGTACACGATCGCCAACTTGAAATTGTTTGTTTCCTCTTAAATGGGCGTCGCGTAAACATTTAGTCTTTTCTTTGTAAGACCAGGAATTTTCATATGCCAATGCTCTTAGTTCGTCTAGTTCGTGAATTTGATCTTCCCGGTTTTTACCAGCGGATATTAGGTCAAAGTTTACTGCTCTAAGAGCCCAGTAAGCTTTGTGTTTTAGTTCTACTGGTAGTTGACATGCTTTTCCATAAACGAGTTTGAATGGTGTTGTTCCTATGGGGGTTGTATAGGCTGTCCTAAGGGCTCACAAAGCGTCATCTAATTTTAATTCCTCGATTCGATACCTCTACTTGCCCACTGGTCTAAGGGTGATATGGTGTTGCTAGTCGGTGGTAAACTCCATATCGTGCTAAGACTTTTTTCGTTAAAGCATTGCAGAAGTGAGTACCTCTGTTGCTAATTAGGGCTTTTGGAGTACCGAATCGTGAGAATAACCTTTTCAGAAATTGTACAACTACTCGAGCGTCGTTAGTGGGAAGAGCTTGTGCTTCTACCCATTTAGATACGTAGTCGACTGCTACGAGGATGTACTTGTTTCCAAAGGAGTTAGGAAATGGGCCCATGAAATCTATTCCCCATACATCAAAGACTTCACAAATTTGAATGCCTTTTTGAACCATCTCATTCTTGGATGAAATGTTTTCGGATCTTTGACAAGCATCGCGTGCTTGGATCAAAGCATATGTGTCTTTATTTATGGTGGGCCAGAAAAATTCTGCATCAAACACTTTTATGACCGTAGTGGCTGTACTGTGGTGTCCACCAGTTGGGCCTTCATGGCAGTGTTTAAGGATATCCAGAGCTTCTTTTCCTGCTACACACCTACGAACAACCTGATCGGCACCTATCCTAAACAAGTAAGGATCTTCCCAGAAGTAGAACTTAAGGTCGGAAAAGAATTTCTTCCGTTGTTGATGAGTAAGCCCTTTTCTTAGGATTCTACAAGCTAGATAGTTTACGAAGTCGGCAAACAAAGGACTTTCATGTTTCGTCTGCATGACTGCTTGGATATGCATGAGAAATTCATGTGGAAAATTATCATCGATTATTTCCTTGTGATGTTCTTCTAAAGCTGGGAATTCTAAGCGTGAGAGATAGTCCGCTGCTACATTTTCTGCTCCTTTCTTGTTCTTAACTTCAATGTCGAATTCTTGGAGTAGTAGAATCCATCGGATAAGTTTGGGTTTCGTATCTTGCTTATTGAAGAGGTAACGTGGAGCGGCATGGTCGGTATAAACTATGGTTTTGGAAAGAACTAGGTAGGATCTAAATTTTTCAAAGGCAAAGACTACTGCTAGTAACTCTGTTTCTGTTGTGGTGTAATTTTCTTGCGCATCATTAAGAGTTTTACTGGCATAGTAAATTGTGTGAAAGGTTTTTCTTTACATGATCTCGAATGAAAGGGTCCAATCGGGTATAGTTATGATTGGTGTGTTGACAAGTCAGTCTTTCAATATGTTGAATGATTCAACACATTCTTCAGAGAAGACGAATGGTGCGTGTTTTTCCAGAAGTTTGGTCATAGGCCTAGCAATCTTGGTGAAGTCTTTTATGAAACGACGGTAAAATCCTGCATGGCCTAGAAAACTTCTAATGGCCTTTACCGAAGTTGGGTGCGGAAGTTTAGAGAAGGTTTCTATTTTTGCTTTATCAACTTCTAATCCCTTTTTAGAAATGTTGTGGCCGAGAACGATGCCTTCTACAACCACAAAGTGGCATTTCTCCCAGTTGAGCACTAGATTTACTTCCTAACACCTGGTTAACATTTTGTCAAGGTTTTTTAAGCAATGATCGAAAGAGTCTCAAAAGACTGAGAATCCGTCCATGAATACTTCCATAGAATGTTCGATCATTTCGTGAAAGATGGCCACCATGCAACGTTGGAAGGTGGTTGGAGCATTACATAGTCCAAACGTCATTCTTCGATATGCAAAAGTTCCGTACGGACATGTAAAAGTAGTTTTCTCCTGATCTTCAGGAGCAATGGGAATTTGGAAATATCCGAAAAATCCATTAAGAAAACAATAGAACATTTTTCCAGATAAACGATCAAGCATTTGATCAATGAAATGAAGTGGAAAATGATCTTTTCTTGTGGCGTCATTAAGTTTCCAGTAGTCAATGCAAACTCACCAGCCTGTAATGGTCCTCATTGGTATGAGATCATCCTTTTCGTTCATCACAACTGTCATTCCTCCCTTCTTGGGTACTACTTGAACGGGACTAACCCAAGGTGAATCTGAGATGGGGCAGATTAATCCGGCGTCAAGGAGTTTGATTACTTCTTCTTCACCACATCTTGCATGTTAGGATTGAGACGTCGTTGATGTTGGACCCCGAGTTTGTATTCTTCCTCCATGAGGATTTTGTGAGTACAAAATTAAGGACTTATGACCTTGATATCCATGATCTTCCATTCGATAGCCTTCTTATGGTTTTTGAGAACCTTAAGAAGTTCGTCTTTCTCTTCTTTAGAAAGGTGAGATGAAATAGTTACTGGGAGTTGAGAGTCTTTTTCTAGAAAGGCGCATTCGAGATGGTTTGGAAGTTATTTTAACTCTAAGTCTGGTGGTTCTTCGATTGATGGTTTTGATTTTTCGTTACATTCGGTGATCTCACATACTACTTTTTATGCTTCATGATAGTCATCATTGAAATTTTCGTTTTTTAAAATGGGTATGGCGATGGTTTCGGTTAAGATTTGTGTTTCTAGTGGTTAGTGATGGAGGAATCTCGCACATAGCAACTCACGATCGAATCTATGATGTCGACACAATATAACGTGTCATCGTGATGTTGCGGATATTGCATAGATTTTCCTATGTCAAAAGTGATTGCCTCGTCATTGACCCTGAGAGTGAGTTTGCCGGTGCAAACATCAATAATAGCCTTTGCAGTGGCTAAGAAGGGTCTTCCTAAAATCAGAGGTGCATTTTTGTCCTCCTCCATGTCTAGAATTACAAAATACTAGGAAAACAAATTTGTCAATTTTGACAAGCATGTTTTCAACAATGCCTCGAGGATATTTAACAGATCGGTCAGCTAATTGGAATGCTCATGCGGGTGGGATTTGGTTCTCCTATTCGTATTTTTGCGAAATCCACATAAGGCATTAAATTAATACTAGCTCCTAGGTCAGCCAGGGCATTGCTAACAGACAAATTTCCTATAAGAAAAGGGATAATAAAGCTCCCTGGATCGGTCATTTTTTATGGCAACTTATTTTGGAGGACAGCTGAACATTCTTCCTTCAAGGTGACATGCGAGAGCTCTTCCAGCTTCCTTTTGTTTGTCAGCACTTCTTTGAGAAACTTGGCATATTTCGGCATTTGAGCGATGGCTTCGATAAAAGTTATGTTGATGTGGAGTTGTTTGAAGAGTTCTAGAAACTTCCCGTACTGTGCTTCCAATCTCTCCTGCTTCAGTCTTCCTGGGTATGGAATAGGTGGAATATAGGTTCTGACTGGTTATTTAGGTTGTACGGTGCCTGTTGGAACTAGTGTTTCTTGTGGCTTGTTAGCGGCTTCTTTTTCCATAGCTGGTTCTGAAGATGGTGAGGCAACAGTGGTTGTACCGCTTCTAAGTGTAACAGCGTTAGCTGTCGCATTTGGGTTGGTGATTGTGTTGCTTGGAAGAGTACCGGGTGGTCTTTCGGATAATTGTCGGGCAATTTATCCGATTTGAGTTTCTAGATTCTGTAATGATGCTTGTTGACTTTTTAAGTCGGCTTCATGTTTCAACAATACTCCGTTGATATCAATGGCTCTTAAGTCGGCCTTCTTTTCTGCTTCATTTGTTTTGGTCATAATTTGGATCAACATGTCTTCGATCTTTGAGTGGCTCAGATTTTGATGGCTACTGGAACTTTGATCTTGGAATTGAGGTTTAGGCTGGAAGGATTGATTCATCGGTCTTTTCTCGAATCCGGGTAGGGGTTGAGTATTACCTCCGTCCTTCCAACTGAAATTCGGGTGGTTTCTCCATCCTGGATTGTAGTTGTTGCTGAAAGAGTTATTCTGTCGAGCAATGAAATTGACCTCTTCCATAGCCATGATGACTTGTTTGCAATCACTTGTCTTATGAGTTCCTCCACAGGTGTCACAGGTGATCTTGGTTTTTAATAATTTGGCTTCAAGTTGTTCGAATTTTTTAGAAAGGGCTTCAAGTTGTGCGGTGACAAGAGTGTTGGAATCGACGCGGTGTAAGCGAAACTCTTCTTTGTTGCTTTCTCCATGACTTCAAATGTTTCGTTAGGTGATTTGGATCACAGGTCTCCACCGGTGATTTGGTCTATGGCCTGTTTGTTTTGAATGGATTGTGTGTCAAAGAAAGTTTGTACTTGTAACCAATACACTCAGTCCATGATGTGGGCATCTTCTCATAAGACTTTTATATCTCTCCCATGCTGCGTGTAACGACTCATCATCATCGGTACGGAATCTGGTAATGCTGGCTCGGTATTTGGTAGTTTTATTGGCAGAAAATATTTGAGGAGAAACTGTTCAACCATCTGGTCCCAAGTAGTGATGGAGCCAGAGGAAAGAGATTCTGACCATTCCAGGGATTGTCCCCTTAGAGAGAAAGGAAAGAGTTTGAGTTTGATCTAATCTTCTGAACAGTTTTGAATTTTAAAGGTTCCGCGGATTCGTTAGAATCGAGATGTATGAGAAAGAGGGTCTTCGTCGAGAAGACCATGAAATTTAACTGAATTTTCCACCATATGAATGGTGCTTGATTTGATTTCGAAATTTTTGGTGATTTCGGGTGGAGCCACTCCATTGTCGTAGCCTTCTAGAGTTGGCTTGGCATACTGGATCATGTTCGGCTCATTGTTCTGGGCCGCCATCATTTCTTCTGTTTGACTTTCTCCTGATGTGGTGGTGTCTACTGACTCGTCTTTGATTGTTTCGGCGGTTTCTATAGTCCGTTTACGAGTTCGTCGACGAAATAGTCGTTCCGGTTCAGAAATTGGAGAAACAAGCTCAGGCTCGAAAGTAGAGGACATACATGGGACTAAATCAAAGTTAAAACTAAAGATTAGTGGAAGTTAAACTACGAATTAGGCTAACTTATTTTAAAATTAAACTAAAGTAAAGGTTAGGTAAATAAAGGTTAAAATTAGGCTAGGCGTAAAATTATATAGTTTAATAGTTAGTAAAAATAAAATAAAATAAAAGTTAAAAATTTGTACAATTAATGATTAAATTAAAACTTGGATCGTTCTTAGAAACGTACCGTGTCCCCGGCAACGCCGTTGATGCGGTGTGCGAGTAGCTTGTAAAATATATTGGATTGGATATTTAGCTTTTGCACAAGATCGTGTTTTAAATTTATAAAAGTGATTTCTACAAAGACTAAACACACACAAAATAGGCAAGTGTACCTTTCGTATATGTAGGATAGTATTGGTAAAAACCAATTATCGATCCGTGGACACAAATGTTTCAAATAATGAATCGTCGTTTTACTTTAATCGGAGGTTTTAATCATTTTGGGGTTGGATTTTAAACTTTTTATAATATATATATATATATATAATATAGGTGACCAAGACGAGAAATTCTAAATGAGTTTTCAATTATGTGAATGTTACCATTTAAGATCAAGAATACACTCCATTTTTCCTTGATGATTATAAAGTAAACATGTGATAAACTTGTTGTAATAATATATGGTAGAATAGCCCCTCATTTCTAAGTGAGCATATCCTATGACATAAAAGAAAGTAGCATGCGCATTTTAAAGTCAACCATTTCCTAATGTCATGCTACCACGAGAATGTCAATTTGAGTTGGCAAGTAGTTTGGTAAAGTAGAAAGATTAGGATTAACTTTGATTTCTCAAATACCAATTTTAAAAACTTTGGGTGGTTATATTTTAGTCACATAACCTCCCCTTGGTTGATTTAAGTAGGTTATAATTACACTTTCCGTTAACATATGATTTCTTTAACTAGCATGATAACCTAAGCAATCGCGTTAGCGATGTTATTTCAGAATTACCAAAACTAGAGAAATAGATCATAACTTATATCTCAGCATTTCTAAGTACATTATAAGGATCCATGTTTCGATAAATTATCAAAGTATTCTATCTTTTAATAACATGAATCGATCATGAATGATTGTCAATATGATTGTCAATCACCAACTTTGAATTGTTGAATTAAGATAGTGAAACACTTCTCATCAAAAGATAATTGCAAAAAACCATGTACCTTACTAAACTAAACCACATGTTTTATATAATCATCAAGTAAAACAAAGATTCTTCATAGATTTTAAATGGTAAATGGAGTTTAGCTCATAATGAGCATGGTTATGAACATTAGAATGGATGATGATAACAAACACATGATTAAACTTGAACAATCTAACCAAATGTGGATGAATCTTCCTTCTTAATGATGATGGTGGATGGATAATGATGATGGTTGATGATGATGACCTCCAAGCCTTCAAACTCTTCACTAGATCTTCAATATGAGTGTTATTGGGTGTTTTTATAAGTGAAAACCGTATAGAATTCTCTTCAAGGCACACTTGATCAATGAAACATAAGCCACTATTTATAGGCAGTCTGGAGGGTGAAGCTCGGCCCCGTGCTTAGTAGGCACGCCCCCATGTTTTTATTGACATGTGCTAAATTTATTTTGTCTTTTCTTGAGGGTGACCACGGCGCCGTGGTCAGGAGGCACGGTCTCGTGGTTTTGTTCACAGTATTTGTTTTTTCTTGTAGATTTTTGTCTTTTCTTGTGTTCATAAGCATAGGGCGTGTTTCTTGAGGCATGGGGGCGTGTTTCTTGCTTTTCTTGTGCTTTCTTCTGTTTTTATTTATCTTTTCACTCGTTTCTTCGTTTGGGGCTTGGGTTTACCTGAAATTGTATTTTATTATGATAAGAATCCTTCTATGCTATGTTATTTGATAGAAGTTGCAGTTTTTAGAGATTATTTGATGCTAAAAATATGTATAATTTTATGTACATAAAAGCATGAAAAGGTGTCATACCAATACTATAGTGAAAGCTATTATTATAGGAGAACTCGATAAATGGTAGATGAATATCCCAAATTCCTTCAAAATTGAGGACACAAGAACGAAGCATATCCTCTAAAGTTTGGATTGTTCGCTCGGATTGACCGTCAGATTGTGGGTGATAAGCAGTACTAAGATCCAATCAAGTACCCAACGCGGATTGAACGACTTCAAAAAAGGAGAGGTAAAACGACCATCATGATCGGAGATAATAGATAACGGAGTTCCACGATGACAAACAATTTTTTCAACGTAAATACGCGCCAATCGATCATTAGAATACGTCTCTTTGATGGGAATTAAATGAGCAGACTTGGTCAGACGATCAACAATTACCCAAATACTATCATGTTGCCTGCGGGTAGAAGGAAGCTTAATGATAAAATCCATGGCAATACCTTCCCATTTCCACTCGGGGACGGGAGGTTGCTCGAGTAAACCAAAAGGACGATGATGCTCGGCTTTCACTTTGGAACAAGTGAGACATGTAGAAACATACAAAGTGATAGCTTTCTTCATACCAAGCCACCAATAGACAGAACGAAGGTCAGCGTACATCTTGTCCGCACCGGGATGTATCGAATATCGTGACTTGTGAGCTTCGTCCATAATAAATGTGCGAAGATCATCACGATTGGGGATCCATAAGCGGTTCAAAAAGTAAAGCAGACCATTGGGTTTAGTTTCAAGTTAGGTTTCGGCACCACACGACATCTCATCATACATATTGCCTTCGGTGACGGATTCGTGTTGAGCATCGAGAACACGTTTTTCGAGATCATTTTGAACAAGAACACAAGTAAGAAGTATTTATTTGAATGGCTTCTTATGACTGAGAGCGTCAGCCACGACATTCGCCTTTCAAGGATGACAGCGAATTTCGCATTCGTAGTCACTAAGCAACTCGACCCATCGTCGTTGTCTCATATTGAGTTCTTTTTGGTAAAAAATGTGTTGGAGACTCTTGTGATCGGTAATCATATCACACTTCGTACGATCGAGATAATGTCTCCAAATTTTCTAGGCAAATACGACAGCAACAAGTTCGAGATCATGCGTCGTATAATTATTCTCGTGAACCTTGAGCTGTCTCGAAGCGTAAGCGATAACCTTGCCTCGTTGCATAAGAACGCAACCAAGACCTTGGTTTGAAGAATCGCAAAAAACGATAAAATCTTCATTTCCTTCCGGAAGAGCAAGGATAGGAGCATTGCAAAGCATGTCCTTAAGAGTTTCAAAAGCTTCATCTTGCTTTGACCCCCACACAAAGGTTTTACCTTTGTGTGTTAAAACGGTGAGGGGCAATGCGATCTTGGAAAAGTTTTGAATTAAACGACGGTAATAACCTGCCAAACCGAGAAAAGAACGAACTTCGATGGGAGACATAGGCGGCTTCCAATTCTTAACAGCTTCGATCTTTGCAAGAAGCTCCTAATTGTTTCAGAGAAACTAGAAAGAGATTCTTTAACCAGAAAGAATTCGGTTCAGTTGTAGGATACCTATCCAGAAGTTTTCTCAACTCAATCATAGATGATGGAATCATCAAATATTTGACCTTTTCAAACTCTGTCTGTAACTCACTAGAGGCCCCGAAAACAAAGAGAAGATGTCTACAAACGAGATATGCAGCAACAAGAAGAAAGAAAAGGATTGCATAGAGGAACTCCCGAACATTTGTCAGCTGTGTCGATATCAATGGTGACTCATTATTTCGATGAATCATTTCTTCAGATATAAGAAGATTATGGAAACACTTACTCGAAATCTCACTTATCAGTTTCGAAAAGGAGTTCTTTCATATCAAAATCTTAAAAATATTTATATTCATTATTGAATATTGAAATTGAATTTTAGATTGAATTTTCAGAGCATTCGTCGAAAGGAGATATGTGCTTCGAATTTTACTATCGGGAAACAATACTTTTTTATTCTTTATTATTTATTCATTCGAATTTTTCGTCTATTTATGTCTTTTTTTCTTCTAGATTCAAGGCCTAACCAAAAAATCACAAATAAAAAATAGTGAATAGATTCATAGGTTCGATAGGTTTGCACTTGGTAAGCTTGAGCAGTGTAATACGGTGCATGGTATACTTGGGCTTGTGGTGGATGGGTAACGTAAGGAGGTGCATGCATGACATGGGCTTGGTTAGCATGGGTGAGTAATGGGCAGGCGTTACGGAAATGGTTAGGGTCTCCGCAATGGTAGCAAGCTCGGATATTAGGAACACCGGGCTGAGCAGGGTTACAGCAGGTCTAGCAGTAGGGGTGCAGACCGGGTTTGGGCAACCTGAGAACCAGGTGGTGCACGGCAAGTATTAGCGAGGTGGTCGTAACGGTTGCATTGAGTGCACAACCGGCAACGTGATTAGACCGGGTTATGGTGAATACACTTGGCACAAAGGGGATGAGGACCAAAGTAAGCTTTCTTGTTCGGGGCATTAGGTTCATTTGGGGCTTGGTTGTTGGGTTGGTTAACGGAGTAGTTTTGGGGGTTGGGCTTACGTTATTGGTGGTTCTTGTTGAAGCGATTATTGTTGTTGGAAGGTTTGGTCTCAGCTTTGGCATCGGTAGAAGAGTCGGTCTTAGTCTTGTCGGGAGTAGGCTTGGAATCCTTGCGAGAAAAGGCTCCATCCCGAACGTGACTGTCGGTGAGAGAGGCAGCTAGGTCCATTGCCTCACCGATGGTTAATGGGTTACAACTCATTATGGTATTATGGAAAATGATCGAGAGACCGCGAATGTACTTCTGAATTCCGCGGGTCTCGGGGGTTACCAGATGTGGCACAATACGGCTAAGCTCGCGAAATCGGTTAGAATAAATGGATTTATCCCCACCAATCTGCTTAAGATCCCAAAACTCTGCTTCCAATCTCTACAGTTCGTGTTCCAGGAAAAATTCATTCCTCATTGCCTCCTTGAGTTCCTCCCAAGACATAGCCATGACCAAATCAGACCCTTGGTCGTTCCTAAGGGCATTCCACCAGATAATAGCTCAATCCACAAAACGACTAGAGGAAAACTTGGTCCGTTTAGCATCCGGACATTCACAGTGGATAAATATGTTTTCCATTTCCTCAAACCATTGGAGCAAGGCGGTGGCATTTTCCTCACCACGGAAAGATGGAGATTTGGTGCTCAAGAAGTTACGGAAATCATGGTTATTGGGTGCGGCCGAGGTGGCTGAACCGTTAGAGTTGAGGCTCTAGATTTGAGTGACATTTGCAGGCACTGCGGCAGCAAACTCTTTCGTGATTTTAGAACCCAGGCGGCGGTCGCGTGAACAAGATGAACGTTGGTGACGACGGTGATTTCTGAATGACGACATTCTACGGGAAAATAAGAGTAAAGGTTTATGAGTTGAGGGATCATATGTGTAAATATCTGTGAGGAGACGAAGTTAGTAAAAAAAAAACATTAAGTTTCTGTTAAGTTAGTTTCATACAAAAATCTAACGAAACGCATCTAGGGACATTGGCCTCCTATGAGCTTTCCATGGCAATTTGAATGTCCCAACAATAATTAACGAATAAACAATTGAGTTAGACAGCCCATGAGCGTTACATGGCAATTTGATTGTCCCAACTAATTAACTAATTATCAATGCAATATAGTTAGTCGGCCCGATGAGCGTTACATGGCGTTTTAACCGACCAAACTAAATAACGAACTATCGGAATAAAATATGGGTAGTCGGAGTATCTTGTGAACCACCACGTTGATTACTCCGACAAAAATACGAAACAAGTTAAGAAATGGATAGTCGAGATTCCCGATTAACCACGTAAAATAAAGTAAAAACCAAAATCGAAAGGTTACCGAATTTAAGCCACGAACCATAGTGAATTCGGATTAAAAATATATATACGAATGCAACCACTAGTGTGGTTACGGTTGACAGCTTAGGGTGTCGGTCATATGGAATTTATGGGTCTTGCTCGGGTCCATAGGGTTGAGTACTGTAGTCAGGTTATCACCCTGGTAAGGAATAGCGTCCTACCTTTGGTTCTTGAAACCGTTTTGCCGGTGCCCAACTCACAGTTTCTCTTCCCTTTCATTTGTGATAGGGACATGCCACATAACCTAGCCCTAAGGTGAACGATCGATAACAATGGGTGGGAATTCTTAAGGAATTTCCCGCAATTAAAAGCAATCTAATTATAGATTTTAAATTTAAACGGGGCTTGGACTGATTGTCACAGCTCGCAAGGTTACTATCATGCAAATATTTTAAATTTAAATATCTATTTATTAAATTCAAATAACACCATTATTCATTACAATATCCAAAGTAAACAAAACATCAGAGAAATCAAAATCATGAAATTCATTGTCTCAATATAAATCATTCTAGCATAAGTCCTTAAACAATCTTCTAAGTCCACATACTTCACATCAAACGATGACCTGCATATGCGTTGAAAGTAATATAGTTTGTCAACACGAGGTTGAGTGAGCAACACACCAATTCAGTTGTACATACAATATATAACAAAATACGTAGTTGCAACGAGTCATATGAGCGTAACAAATCAACCAATGAGCAATTAAGATGAGATGTCGAAAAGCACAAGGCTATAACGACTAGCGTATGATCATACTATTTTCTGAGATTATGTTGGACCTCTCCGAATGCGGTTCACAATGAGCATATAAACATATAACAAGTATGGCATGAGATTAGTTAGCACATAAGACAACAGTTGCAGTTTTGTGTATAAATAAATATGAAAATATACTAAGTTACGCATATGTCCCCAAAACGTGATAAAACGAGTAACATGGAAGGGAATGTAGTACTCAACTCAAAGATGAACGAAGATGATTAAGTTAGTGAGAATGATTTTAAATACTTTGTAGCAGATACAATGGTTTTAATCAAGAACTATTATTTGGATTATTATATGGTTTTGATGCGATGTATTTATTTTTTTTCTTTCCTTTCTTTCCTACCTTTTATTACATGTATGGTGTGTTGTATATGAAACCGAGCGTTCATGTCTAACATTTTATGCTGTGATTTTTAGGAGATGTCTGGAAGAAACGTTGGATGTGGTCGCGGTAACATCAACATGAATGCAGCAAAACTCCAAGCCTTACTGAACGACCATGCGACAGCAGCTCTGGCTACTCATGTCCAAAATCAAGCCGGAGTCTGTACCTTCAAGAATTTCCTGGATTGTAAGCCCAACTCGTTTAAGGGCATTGAGGGAGCCATAAAGTTCCTGCGTTGGGCAGAGAAAGCGGAGTCAGCCTTTGAGATATGCAACTGTCCACTAGCCAGTAGGGTCAAGTTTGATGTTGGAACACTGCAAGATTCAGCCCTCACCTGGTGGAATACCAATGTGCAGATACTCGGACTGGAATTGGCGAGTGCCATGAACTGGGAAGAATTCAAAGACATGATGAAGGAAGAGTATTATCCTAGAGAGGAGATCTCAAAGCTAGAGTCAGAATTTTGGGCTTTGAAGATGGTGGGCTCTGATTGAAGCCTACACCCGTTCTCACGAGTTGGCGGTGATGTGCCTGCGGATGATAGAGCCGCCGAGCAAAAGAATTGAGGTGTACATCGATGGTCTAGTGCCCCAGATTCAGGGTATGGTGACGTCTTCCAAACCGACCACTATACAGCAAGAGATTCGAATAGCCCACAAACTGACGGATCAAGCAGTGGCCCATGGTGCGTTACCCCTAGAGGTTCCACCTCCAAAACCCTTGACAACTCGGGTAACGACAACAACAAAAACAACAACTCTAGGAATGGAAAAAGGAAGTTTGACAACGTGAGATCCTTATCATCGAACCCTCCACAGCAACAGCACCACCATAAACCCGAACCCACTCAAAACTTCAATAATCAGGGTTCCAACAACCCCGGTGGCGGACAGGGTTCGAGTAACTATGCTGGAAAGTACCCAAAGTGTAACAAGTGTAACTATCACCATTCTGGCCCATGCGACCGTATCAAATGTCAGTGATTCGGTAAGTTGGGTCATCAGGCCAAGGACTGTAGATAAGAACTCACGGGAAAGGGCGCTCCTAAACAGCCTGCAACTACCAAAGGGTGCTTTGAGTGTGGCCAGTAGGATCATTTCAAGAAGGACTGTCCTAAACTAAAGCAAAACAAGGGCAACGGAGGCAACAAAAACAACGGAGGAGGTACTAAGGGTAGAGCCTTTTTCAGCCCGTAGCGATCCGAACGTGGTTACCGGTAAGTTTCCTGTAAACGACTGCTTTGCTTCTATTTTGTTTGACACTGGAGCTGATAGGAGTTTTTGTGTCGAAAGCCTTGAGTAAACTGTTAAACTTAACCCCAACACCATTGGATGTTAAGTTTCCTGTTGATTTAGCTGACGGTAAGTCTATAGAAAACACATGTACTAGTGGGATTAAAGTTGAAAATTTCGGGTCATACCTTCGAATATAGACCTCATACCCTTTACACTTGGTAGTTTCGACGTTGTTGTCGGCATAGACTGGCTATCCGAGAATAGAGCTGAGATTATATGCCATGAAAATATAGCTCATATCACTACTACTTCTGGTGAAATCATCTCAATACATGGCGAGAAGGGCGGCATGACTACTAGCATCATCACATTCATGAAGGCGTGGAATATTTACGAAAGGGACATCTGGCGATTTTAGCTCATGTTATTGAGAAACTCGCGGAGGAGAAGCGGATCGAAGACATACCGATTGTGCAAGATTTTCTGGAAGTCTTCCCGGAAGATTTTCCAGGACTCCCACCCATTCGACAAGTCGAGTTCCAAATCGACTTAGCCCCCAGTGTTGCACCCATAGCACGAGCCCCATGTAGGCTCGCACCGGTAGAGCTTCAGGAATTGTTCACTCAATTACAAGACTTATTGGATAAACGTTTCATCCGACCCAGCTCATCACCATGGGGAGCCCATGTCTTATTTGTCTGAAAGAAAGACGGGACTTTCTGCATGTGCATCGACTATCGGTAGCTAAACAATGTGACAGTCAAGAACCGTTATCCCTTACCCCGAATTGATGATCTGTTCGACCAGCTTCAAGGATCGAGTTACTACTCGAAGATCGATCTAAGATCTGGTTACAACCAATTAAGAGTGCGCGAAGAAGACATTTCAAAGACGGCATTCAGAATTCGGTACGGTCACTATGAGTTTTCAGTTATGCCCAATGCACCAGCCGTATTCATGGACCTCATGAATAGAGTATGCAATGCGTACCTCGACAAATTTCTTATTGTTTTTATTGATGATATTCTCATCTACTCTAAGAACAAGGCCGACCATGAAGAACACCTAAGGTTAATCCTGTAATTACTGAAGAAGGAACAATTATATGCTAAGCTCTCTAAAGGCGAATTTTGGCTTCGCGAGGTTCACTTCTTAGGACATGTGATCAATGAGAGTGGTATTCATGTTGATCCAGGAAAGGTAGAGGCCATCAAAAACTGGGAAGCACCTAAGACTCCGACTGAGGTGCGACAATTCCTAGGACAGGCTGGCTACTACCGACATTTCATCGAGGGAGTTTCAAAGATTGCTCAACCCCTCACCGCACTGACACACAAGGGTACTAAATACAATTGGGATGACGCGCAGGAGTCTGCCTTCCAACTTTTGAAAACAAAACTCCGTAGCGCGCCTATCCTAGCCCTACCCGAGGGGACAGAAAATTTTGCAGTACATTGTGATACTTCAATACAGGGTCTCGGCTGCGTGTTAATGCAACTTGAGAAGGTTATAGCCCATGCCTCTTGACAACTACGGATACACGAGAAGAACTATACGACTCATGACTTAGAACTTGGAGTTGTGGTGTTTACCCTTAAGATATGGAGACATTACTTGTATGGTACCAAGTTTACCATTTATACCGACCACAAGAGTCTCCAACATATCTACGATCAAAACGAGTTAGCGTCGTTGGGTCGAGCTACTTAAGGATTTTGATTGTGCCATGAAATACCACCTGGGCAAGGCCACTGTAGTGGCCGACGCTCTCAGCAGAAAGGAAACCCTTAAGCCTAGACGAGTGCGAGCATTACAACTCACGATTCATGCAAACTTACCTGATCAGATTCATGATGCTCAACTCGAAGCTTTGAAAGACGAAACCTCCCATACGAATCCATGCGGGGCATGGATAAGCAACTTGAAACCAAATCGGACGGGGTCCGATATTTCAAAAACCGAATTCGGGTCCCTCGATACGGAGACTTGAGAAATCTGGTGATGGACGAGGCACACAAGTCCCGATATTCCATTCACCCTGGCTCAGACAAAATGTACCATGACCTTAAGGTACTTTACTGGTGGCCAAACATGAAAGCCGACATTGCCTCCTACGTGATCAAATGTTTGGCCTGTGCAAGAGTTAAGGTGGAATATCAGAAACCATCTGGTCTGTTATAGCAACCGGAGATCCCAACGTGGAAATGGGAACACATTTCCATGGACTTCATCACGGGACTACCCAAGACACCGACGGGATGCGATACCATCTAGGTGATCGTTGACCGGTTGACTAAGTCTGCACATTTCCTAGCGATCAAGGAATCGGACAAGATGGAAAGACTGACTCGAGACCCCGTTTCACATCGCACTTTTGGAAGTCGCTACAGAGTGCGCTAGGCACCCGCCTCGATTGAGCACAGCATACCATCCTCAAAAGGATGGGAAAAGTGAACTCACCATTCAAACTTTGGAAGACATGTTGCGTGCAAGCGTATTGGATTTCGGAAAGAGTAGGGAACCCCACTTGCCCCTGGTAGAGTTTGCGTATAATGACAGCTATCACGCCAGTATTAAAGCAGCGTCGTTTGAAGCGTTGTACGGACGAAGGTGTCGATCGCCTCTTTGTTGGGGAGAAGTGGGTGATAGCCAAATCACTGGTCCCTAATTAATACTTGAAACCTCAAAAAAGATTGTCCAAATCCGGAATCTCATGGCAGCAGCACGGGATCGCCAAAAGAGCTAGGCTGACAAGCGCCGAAAACTTCTGGGATTCCAAGTGGATGACAAGGTTTTACTGAAAGTCTCACCTTGGTAGGGAGTAGTTCGTTTTGGGAAGCGAAACAAACTCAATCCACGATACGTTGGCCCATTTCGAATAACAGAGCGTATTGGTCCGGTAGCGTACCGATTGGATTTACCATCAAAACTCAGTGGCGTACATAATGTTTTTCATGTATACAACTTGAAGAAATGCCTTTCCGACGAAACACTAGCAGTTCCTTTGGGCGAATTGCAAGTTGATGAACAGTTACGCTTCATCGAAAAACCTGTCAAAGTCATGGATTGGGAGACCAAAACACTCAAACACAGCAAGATTCCCATCGTTAAAGTTCGGTGGAACTCAAGATGTGGACCAAAGTTAACGTGGGAACACGAGGATCAAATGATGAAAAATTATCCTCACCTTTTCAAAGGGTTGAGCAAGCACCGAAAACCATAAAAGCTGACAAATCATTAGAAAAAACATTGGAGGTATGAATTAAATTTCGGGACAAAATTTCTTTCAACGGGGGGATGATGTAACAAACTGAAATTTTTTTGCCTTTTTCAAGCAGCCATCGCGACATGACACAAATTTTAGGGACAAAAATTCTTTCAACAGGGGAATTATGTGACACTCGTCAATTTTAGGTTAACTCGTTAACCCGAATTCCGTTAATTCAAACTAAAGATCACACAAACTATGTCATTCCAGTTAACGCATTCCTCATTGCATTTAATTAGAGTTTAAATGATACGTGACAATCATTACACAAGTAGTCTTTCGGAGTTTCACCGAACCACACACGAGTTGACTCAAACCGTTGGTGAACAAACAATAATTAATATAAACAAGTGCTTGGTACTAATACGTGTTATGTTTATATGTGACTTCATTTTTGCATGTATAACATTATATTATGGATATCATAGACTAGTTGTGCTAGAACTAAGTGAGCTAGAAGGTTAGGGGTAAAGTGTAACTTGATTAATTATTTAAACAAATTATTACCCAAAACCTAATCCCTTCCCCCCTCTCCCTTGCGACGGCAGCCCCCCCCCCCCCCTCTCTTTGTCGACCAAACACACACACACATACAAGATATTTACAAGTTATTTGAAGATCCAAGGTGCTAGCTAGGTAAATTAAACACCCTATCTAATCTATTCTATCAATTATTTGCATCATTAATCATATTAATCATAAACCCTAAATGTTAAAGTTATTGATTATTGATGAGTTAGGGTCTATTGTTGTATTTGTTGGTGAACACTGGCGAATTGATGACTAGTCGTATTGTTATTGATTGTTAATCACATGATTCTTTGAAATTGAATCTTTGAGTAAACCCTAAATGTGCATGAAAAGTGTAATTGAGATGCATCGTTGATGGATAATGAGTCTAGAGGGTTGTATGCATGGTTAATTGTTCATAGGTTAGTAGTTTGTTGAAGTTTGGTGAAAACTGATGCTGGACAGAATCATAGATGCATGTTAAAACAGCTGTAACTTGATGTTAATGATATTTTTTGAAGTGATCATCGATTCTATGATGTACTAGGTCGAGTCTAGTTTCTAAATAATCCAAGTTTGTAATTTTTGGACTTGTGGAAGTCCGTTTTTATTAATTTACAAATTAGTTGTGCAGTTCTGATTCGGGAAGCCTTTTTATAGGCTGACTTGTTAATAGCATATCTCACAAACGACAAGACCAATTGAGTTGAATCCACTTCTAAAAGTTAATAAATTCATTGTGGAATCTAACTCAATTGGCCTTGCACTAATTGGATTAACCATATAAAGGGACTAGTCAAGAACTTTTTGCTGCGCATGATAATGACTATTGTGTACCTACTGTGTTGTTTTGATTCTTGTGATAAAATAGTATGTACTAAAAATATAATAAAATATTTTTAGAAACCTAACTTACGTGTGCTTATGTGGTAAATTTTAGTGATTTTATATGCATGTTATGAATAGTGAAATAGAGTAATATTGACGTGTTAAATTTTGTCTCGTTAACTTAGTTGCTAAATTCTTGACTGATATGTGAAAAGTGATTGGTTGATCGATATTTGAATTGTGTTTGACCTACTTGCCTTTGTGGTAGATGTTTTACTGAAAATGTATCGTAGTAACATTTAATAACATACTTAGTCACACCCGTAACTTATCACCAACGTGTTGTCGAGTCACACTTGTTTCACAAACGTAAAACGAACACATCTCATGCATAACTTTTATGTGTCAAGTATAGAGACTCACTCGTGGTTCAAAACACTAAGAAATATTATCTTTTTTTTAGAGAACTAGTGAGTATTTCTTTGACGCATGCTTTTCCCGAACTTTGATAACTTCGCAAACAGTGAGTTTCACGGCCCCTTTTACTCTTTAACGCTTTTATTAGGGGGGGATAACATACTCCAACGCTTTAGATATTGTTTATTCTTTATATATCACTTTTAAGGCTAAGTGGCAACAAACCAACTAAGTCCTTTTAAACAATCGAACCGATTAATATTGGATAATAGCAAGTCTGTGTTGAGTAGTACTACTGGGTTTGACAACCCCACCCAACTCTAAACTCGACTGTAGGTCGAGTGGGTGTAATTTTGGCTAACACATTACCATGGTAGTGGTTGACATGGTGGTAAGACAAACGTATAAACAGTCAGCTTCGGTGTCGAAAACTTAATAATACATGCTTGATAGGTTAGCTACCTATTGATATAAATTGACATAACTCTATCTGGTAACGCTAAAACGCAACGCTTAATTTTATTTAAACCTGTGAACTCACCAACCCTGTGTTGACACTTTTAGTATGTTTATCTCAGGTAGCCGAAGTGGGCGAGCGGTTTAGGATATGCATTCACTATACTCTTATGATTTAAAATTCTTTTAATTTTATCATGACAACTGTTGCTTTAAGTCGTCCTGTGTAACACAACAATATACTTTACATTTTACGCTTCCGCGTTTACTTAAGACTTGTATGTCTTTACTTGCTTTTAAAAGACTTTAATAATGGTGTTTGATATAACTAATGACTTCGATCCTATTAGTTCACACCCTCTGACGGTAAAACTCCGTTAGTGGATTTTGAGGGTGTGACACACGGGATGTTTAAAAGAAATACAATTAAGCGATAGAATTTAAATAATTAAAATTAAAAAAACTATATTGTATCATATTAAATGGATTATAAGTTCAAATGGTATTTTCTAATGGAATATTCATATGAATACATGGTGAATTCTCACGCATTTTATTCACAATTACGAAAAAGATGCACATAGTGATTTATAACTTGTAATTATATTTCTAAAAGAATAGTGAATTATAATAAAAGATGATACAATGTTTCATTATGATTGACATAAAAAAGAACATCATATATAAAATTAGCATTAATAAAACATGCTTTTGTATTATAGTTTCGAAAGAGGTAGAGGAAAACAGAAAAATCCATGCATGGATCCATATAGGTTGAATGAATATGTGAGAACAAAGTTACTATTCATTAATAGTTTCTTTTTGTCTTTGTCATCTTAGACCTATAAATATCGTTAATTGAATTTTTCTATGTTTATCTCCTACACTAGAAAGTGTATATAAATTAATTTGAAAAGAAAGGTAGCTATAATTTCATTAAACATTAATATATATATATATATATATATATATATGGTGGGGTTAAAATAAGAAGTGGGGTGTGTCTAAGAAGTGTAAGAAGTAATCTGGTGCGTTAGATATGTTGATCTGACGGTGGATATGGAAAATGTGTTTATTGTGCGGTGTGTTTTAATAGATTTAATAGTGAAAACACACTTCTTAGAAAAAATCTACTTCTTATTATAGCATTGCTCTATATATATATATATATATATATATATATATTGATTATATTGACATAAGTACCCGTATATTTCTAATCCATATAAAATAATTTAGATAATTAGTTCTTTGATTAAAGGATGAATTAATATGTTTTGATTACACTGACATAAATATGTTTTCATTAAAAATATAAAGTAGTTTGAGCGGGAAATCTAGGCGATGAATGAATCTTCAGGTGATACGTGTCCTCATTTATTTTCTTTTATTAGAATAGATGATTGATTACAACCCTATACTATAAAACAAAATTTTAGTAACGGATATGATAAAGAAAATATCATTTCTTATCCCAGTTTATAATCCTTATTATATGCACTTGTTAAATGTTCTTTTATATTTGCATATTAGATTTGAGTTTATAATCCTTATTACATGTACTAGTTAAATGTTCTTTTATATTTGCATATTTGACTAGAGTTGGGCATAGGGATTCTAAAGAGGTAAGGTTGTGCACCTACCTAGCAAACTATGTAAGCTCCCTCGGGTGGCCCCACGTTGTTTGTGGCCCCTGGCACCCGCCAAAGACAACTCCTGCAAAAGCTGCGGAAGACTTGCTTGAAACCGAACATTCCCTCAGACTAGGGGTTGACACTAAAGATCTTTCCAGGTATGGAACAAACATGAAAGATCTCATGAAAGGCACCTCCAACAAATAAGATGACGACGCGCATTAGCAAAGTACTACATAGTACATGCGTCACCTTCAGCCAGCAGCTTTATTTACCAACTTTCTCCTAGCACGTGCAAGCCTTTAAATTGGAGGATTTCCTAACACAGCAGGCCGCCATACCTTCTTTCTCCTCTCATCCGGCTATAAATACTCCATTACCTCCAACGGTAAAAGGATATGAACTCTCACGCAATAATACTCTCAAGTGTTCCACGAAACTTTTTATATTTACATATATCTGATCATATTGATTCTCACGACGTAAGGTGGTTACCAGAAGACCCAACCCCCCCCCCTCCTTCTTGTAACGAGCTCACAGTGTTCTATTTTGTAGGTAGCTCTACTTTTTCTTGCCATGTTACACCCAACTTCTCGTGAAAGATACTTGATCTTAACCCCGGGACTAAGCCATTAGGCCTAGAGGTGATTTAGCTAAAACTAGATAAATTTTCTTTATTGGCATCATCCGTGCATTTTGTTAATACTAGCATTTTTCAAAACTCCTTTCATTTTCTCGGCCAAAATGAGTGGAATAACACCTACCAACATGGTTGGTCAAGCGTCAGCCGCCCAGCAAAGGGGGAACCCTGTGCTAGATATTGTTACAACGAACACGGAGAACATCATTAACGAGTCCAATCCTCCGCCAACTTCAACCGCTAGCACCAGGTTCCGCCCACGCCAGCAGTTACAAACCCCGCTACCACCAAATGTTATGGCAAAGATACAGGTAAAGTTTTCGTTTGTGGTTACGCCCAGAAATCTGTTTGGCGGAGTCAAAGCAGTAACAAAGCGGACGAAGAAGACAAGTAGGAATCGGCTCCTCGTAGACGACAAGCCGGGGAGTTCCACTCCGTTAAAACTCAACAAGGTGGTTGCGCTAGAAGCCAACCGGGCGAACAACACAAGGTGCAGCACTCGCGCCATACAATCTCTTCACAAAAGGATGGCCCCGACTATGAAGAGAGCCAGGAGGGGGCAGACACCCAGGGGACGCCGAATAACAAAATTTAATTAACTTAAGGTCATTGCGGCGAGGGGTGACCTACTATCCTGATGCCAACGTCAACTTTTCCAAGCCTTATAGGCCGGCTGCTTCGGCAGGAAAGTCAAAGTTCATTAGAAGAATCGTGAAAGCATGACTTCCATTAAAGCCAAAATCCCGCCGACAGTGGGTAAGTATGATGGTTTGTCCTATCCAAACGACCACTTACAAACCTACATTGTTGCGGGTATGGTCTCAGGATGGATGATGCCGCTGTGATGCCATGTGTTCACGTTGACAATAGTGGACGCGGCATGAGCATGGTGGTGCCAGAGGGGCAAATCACCGATTGGGATGACTTAGCTAACAAAGTCACAACATTTTAGTCAGCAACAACACCACATTAGCAACTCAGAAGCAGGGGCGGCTATGGGGTATGGCGGGGTAGTCGACGGTCACAGGCCCAACACCCCGCTAGGCCCGAAAAAAAAAAATTTTAAATTATATGTATTTTTATGAAAAAGAATATTTGTAATCAATGTTTCAACACAATTACATGACCACTAGTTTGTTCTAGTGGCAAAGGGGTATGACATCAAACCAAAAGGTTGTGGGTTCTAGTCTTACTTGAGACATTTTTAAGCTTATTTTTATACAAAAGTTTTTTACACAACTCAAATCATAATCAAGTAAGCTTATTTAGAATTAAATTGTTTAAACCCAACATAATGATTTCTTTTACTTAAGGCCCAAAAAGAATTTCGTCTTTGGTCTAAAATAATTTTTGACTTCTCGGAGTCGGACGGTCTCGGAAGATATCCTCAATGTCACCCATTCATCAAAGTCAGATTCTTTCACATGTATTTGAGTTTCCATTCATCAAAGCTTTTCTTTTGCAACTCAGCGTATCCTTCTATGGAAACTCTAACGTTCACTTTGGAATCTCTACTATGTCCGTGATTTGCTATGCCCCTGCCTTGCTAACTATTTAAAGGATGCCTCGTCTATTGCTGAAATTGGCTCGTTAGCATTTTTTCAGTTTATTATTTGATAGGAATATAATAACAATGATGGTATTATATTATGAATAAATTAGTATATATTTAATGACTAACCCGATATTAAAAATCAAAAGTCTTTTGAATTCTCATTGGTAGTATACACTTGAATAGCGATTACCTGTAGGGAACAAATTCGGGAAATTAAGAAATAAGAATACTAATCGCTTGGTACAAAAAGATAATAAGTAGAAGAAAATATAACCCGAATAAGACAGCAAACATTTCACAGAATATGCCAAAATAGCATCGGCCAATTAATACAGGTACCATTAAGTGTTGATGTAAGGCCATTTTGTCTTTTGGGTGAGTTGGTTGTGTTACATGTCGTATGTTTGGTGACCGCCAAAACTTGTTTGACCATCTTACTTGCTAACGTCAACTTCACGTGCATTAACTTCAAACAAATTTTGAAGAAAAAATATTTTTTTTCCAATCGGTGTGTGTAACACTGTAACCTACATGGACGTTTCCGATAATTGTTAAAAAAAATTAGGCTGAAGACGATAAAATGTTGGAACACCCACACACATACTAGCTTTTATCCTCCGTATTAGGAGGTTGTTTTACATTATTCGTTTCGAATATTTATATATTTTTTTGGATTTTAATATTATATATTGTAAAAAAGTTAATAATATATTTAGGATTTGATTGTGAAAGTGTTTCACAAATAAATGAGATGTTATAACCCCGTTTAAAAGTTATATGAGTTGGTGAGACCCATGACTCGCTTAATTTTTTACTATAAAATTGTTTTCTAGTTATAAATAATATATTTAAAAAAACATATATTAATTTTTAGTATATCCCTATTTTTATAGATTTTCGTATCAAATATTTGGTGAGATTAATTTCAATTTAATGTGATGTTATAACTCATTTAAGAGTATCTGGGTTTGATAAGACTCATACCAATAAATTCGGGTCAAATACATAAGAAACCTTCATTTCAAATAAAGCAATATGATTGCTTGAGAGAATATATATTGAGCAACCAGTGAGTTTTTAAAAATTTCGTTTATACACATACATACACACATAATGAGTTATATTACATAACTCTTAAATTATTTAACAACTTAAAAAAACTCTTAATAATTAACTTTTCTATATAAAAATTTTTTTAGGATGAGTAACTTTTTTTTCTATGTAATATATATAAGACATTCTATAGTGAACTGACTATCATATATTTTAGGAGAACTATATTTTAAGACAATTACATAGCATTCCGCAAAAGAAAGAAAATGAAGGATTTTGAAATTGTATATCTTTAGTCATAATGGCGATACATTTTTATATGATTATCATGATTCGTAGTTTCTTCATACTAAAAAGTGTATATTATTATTATTAAAACATTTATTAAATATGTGCAATTTAGTAAATTTGACACTATAGTTTAATCTTTGATATCATAATTAAGTCCATTCATGACAAGATGGTGGCTTAAAGATTAAACTATACATGAAATGAGTCTCCACCCTACTTTCAGGCCCTTATTGTCCAACCGTGTAGTTGATTAAAATCCACGTTAGACATTATCTTTAAAGCTATGGGGTATACTCTAATCCTATTATGGGTTAAAATGACATGACACTTTAAATATGGATTAAACCACTTTTTACTTGTGTTAAATTTGTTGAAAAGGGGGAGAGGGGGGGGGGGGGTTGTGGATTATGATTTTAACGGGTTAAAATGCAAATAACAATATATTAAATTAACAATGAATATAAGTGAGATGAAGTTAAAAGGATTAAACCATTTCATTTGGTGAGATAAAGTGAAAGAGAGAAAAATAAGTGATGTTGTGATTATGTGGAGTTGAAATGGGTTAGAGTATACCACATGGCCTAAGGGCGGCTTTAACATAGACATCTTATTAAAATATATAACGTCAATTCATTATCAATCACAATATATTCGTTAATTGTTATAAATGTTTCTTGTCTGCATGAAATTTCTCTCTATTTATTTATTACTAGTTTTTATCTCCTGTATTACGGGGGTTGTTTTATATTATTTGTTTCAAATATTTATTTACTTTTTGAATTTTTATTTTTTTTATTGTATGGAAGTTAATAATATACTTATGGTTTGATGATAAATTGTTTCACAAATAAATGAGATATTATAACCCGGTTTAAAAGTTATCTGGGTTTGACGAGATCCAAGACCCGCTTATTTTTTTACTATAAAATTGTTTTTTAATTATAAATAATATCTTTTTATTAAAAAAATCATATAATAATTTTTAGTATATCCTATTTTATAGGATTTCACATCAAATATTTGGTGAGAATAATTTTTAATTTAATGAGATGTTATAACCCGTTTAAGAAATATTTGGGTTTGGTAAGATCCATACCCGTGAATTTGGGTCAAATGCATGAGAAGCCTCTATTTAAAAATAATGTTTTTTACTGTGTTTTTCTATAGTTCATTGTGTTTTTTTTTTGTTCCTGTCTTTTACGGTTGTGTTTTTTCCGTTATGTTTTAACATGTATTTTAAGAGCATTGCCTTCTTCAAATTATGTGAGGGGGTTTCCATTTTTTAGAGATGGTTAAAAGTGGTTGTGAGATAAGGAGAGGGAATATGTTACTGTCATGGTTAAATTTGAAGAAACACATTGTTCACCTCTATAATTTTTTAATGTTTTTTAAAATGGTTGTGAGTGAATGAGAGAGAGAAAGTAATGATAAAAGTATAAGAGTTAAGTGTCATTTTAGTACATGTGTTTTGTTCAATTACGCAACTTTGGTACCGATTTTGAAGTTTTTGCAAATGGATACCTCACTTTTCTAAAACTTGCAATTTTAGTACTTTTTTTAACTTCGTCTATTATACCCGTTAAGTAAGAGGTACTATGGTAAATTCATTATTGTTTTTTTTTCCTTTTTTTCCTCTTTTCTACCCGTCTTCTACCTCATCTTTCCCCTTCTCTCACCACTCTCTCTCTCTCTCTTTATCTACATATCTCCCTCTTTCTCTCACCACTCTATCTATCTCTACATTTTCACCACCACCTCTCTCTTTCTTGCTCCGGTCACCATTTCCGATGAGATACCACAACATCTCCATTTAAATCCACAATGACCCCATTTAAAAAACAACTGCTGGAACCACCACCATCTATCACCATCCCACCTCATATAACCATCATAGAATCAGCCACCACCGCCTCGCAGCCAACAAATACCACCACATCCCATCCCTCACTTGTAGAACCTACACAATCACAACGACAACCCAGAAACCACCCTGTCTTGCCGCCGCTAACCCTAGCACCGCCCACCAGACCTGTTGTCACCAACCCTACCCTTATCACAAATAACATCTATGTTGTGTAATGGATTTTTGGGGTTTGAATTTGGGGATTTATGGTTTGCTTGGATTTAAGGAAAAAAATTCTAAAAGAGAAAAATGGAAAGATGGAGTAGAAGACGGAGAGAAGCGGAAAAAACAAAAATAAAAAAATAATAATGAATTTATCATAGTACCCCTGACTTAACGGGTAAAACAGACGAAGTTAAAAAAAATACTAAAACTGCAAGTTTTAGAAAAGTGAGGTATCCATTTGCAAAAAATGCAAATTGGTACTAAAGTTGCATAATTGAATAAACCACATGTACTAAAATGACATTTAACTCAAAGTATAAAAAAATATTATTTAATTAAAAATTAGGGAGAAAAGATGATGTTTTTAGTGTAATATAAATATGGAAATAGAGAATGAACTAGGAATGCTCTAAGTTGTGTTTTAGTATAGTTTTTTTTTTTTTTGTCATTATGCTCTACCATAGCTTTTTATTTTATTTATTCACGGTGTTCGTGTTTTATCATTAAACTTTGGGGTGAATAAAATGTTAGTTATCTCATAATAAACATTATTTATGAAATATACCAATTAGTTCTTTACACATGTATAAACTTTTCCAATGGTAGTTAAGTAACTTTTAATTTTCAAATGAGAAAATTACGATTTGACTCCCTAGAAAATATCGGCGGGAGACCGTTGGACCACTGAAAACTAATTTGCGCTTGTTGTGCCCTTATATTTCTCCGTCGCGCTTTTTCTGCTCCTTCCCGTCAGTTGACCGTCGTTGACTAACAAATAAAAGGTTGAAATGACCATTTTACCCCTAAGTCTATAATTAATTCTAAAAATTATCTTTCAAAATCGTGTAGATGATGGGGTTCGAACCCCCGACCTTTGGTTTAACAACAACCAAAACCTACCATTTGAACTGATCAGATATTTGTTATTATACATATACAATATGAAATATATATTCATCACTTCATTAAAGGCTTCCTCCTCCTCATCATCATCATCTCCATATCTTTATCATCATCATCTTAATCTCTTTATGCATTTCCAGATATTCATCATCATCATCTCAATCCCTCAATGAAACATTCATCTCTCAATCTCTCTCTCTCTCTCTCTCTCTCTCTCTCTCTCTCCAAGATAGCCGAGCCAACCCAATATGTTTCCAGTTCAAACACCAGTGCCGGGAAACACAATACCGGTGCTAGAAAAACGATTAAATGTTGGAATCCATCTGCCGGAAAACACCAGTGCCGGAATCACCATCTGAAGACATATATACGTATATAAATAAATCTAAAGACATTAATCAATTGTCATAATCACCAACTGAAACAATTAAATGCATATAACATCTAATTTCTTCATTGTTTCGTTATTAAATAATACCGGTGTCGGAAAAACGAGATGACCGGAATCCATGGCGACGGCGACTGACGTGGCGGCGGCGTGGTGCCGGAGGTTAGGGATTTTGATCGGAATGAGTTATGGGTGCGGTGGTTGAATCATTGAAGCAAATGATGGTGGGATTTGAGAGATTTGAGGGTTTGAGTGATAAAATCTAGGGTTTGAAAGAAATAAGGTTTCGATTACTTGTTATGAAGATGATGATGAAGATGTTTAATTAAGGTGTACATGTTTAATGAAAGCAACCTCTGGTTATTATTCATACCAAAAGTTTATTCAGTTTACTTTAGGTGAAACCAAACTCTCTGTTCCAGACTTGATTCCTTCTTACTTGCAAGTAATAATAATAATAATAATAATAATAATAATAATAATAATAATAATAATAATAATAATAATGGTATTGTTATTGTTATTGTTATTGTTAAGAGATGATTACCAAAATGCCCTTGGCATCCGTCAGTCAATGACGGTCAACTGCCGGAAGGAGTAGAAAAAGCGCGCCGGAGAAATATAAGGGCACAACAAGCGCAAATTAGTTTCAGTGGTCCAACGGTCTCCCGCCGATATTTTTCAGGGAGTCAAATCGTAATTTTCTCTTTTCAAATTAAACCCCTCTATATAGCAAACATTCATGTTTAATTCCATTCATTTTCAAGTTTGATTTTAATATCCTTTTTATTTTCATAATTAATTTTTAGCATATATTATTTTCTCTTATAAATTTTAAAATACTATGTTTTCTTAAATTCCGAATATGTAGTTAGGAGATGTTTATTTTAATTTACGTTTAAGTATGATCGTCTATTGTAGTCGGATTCCACTTGGTGAGGTTGGAGTCGTAGTGGCTTTACCAATTGTTGTATATTTAAATCAACCGCCCCGGCAACGCGGGGGTCAATAACCTTCTTGTGATAAAAAAAAAAAGAAAACACAACTGAAAAGGAATAAAATAGGAGTGGTCTGAAAGCTCTTTATCCAAAGCTTATGCACAAAGTTTTATTCATAGCTCGACCAATACAAACAACTTATCTATTCATACTGAATTTAGACCCATAGTAGTACTAGTTTGAAAAACACAAATTGAACCTTCGTCTCCTCCTAATTCGTTGCCGGAAAAAACGTCTTAATCGGAATGGGAGTCGGAATGGGAGAGGAGATCATGAAACATTTGGGCGTGAATGAACTCCCCATATTGAATCACGAAATAAGGATATAATCATCAATGTGCGATGTGCAAGTGTTTTCGGTCAGTGAGTCGGTAACGAAGTCGGCACAATGGCCGGAGCTTTCAGATAAGCAGCAGCAGAATTGTGGCGATGGGCCGGTGGCAAGAATTGTGATGAAGGCGCCTGGAGGGATGTCGGTGGCCGGAATGGCGGTGGTTGGGTGGGTTTTCTTTTTTTCCAAGTAGAGTTGGATGAATGTAAAAAATTTAAGTGGGCTTTTTAAGATTTATGGTTATAATTACTGTGGACCAAACTGCCCCCCTTTCTAGCATTCTTATTCCTAGCATTCTTAGAAAAATGAATTTTCCTTCTTTTTTGAACCCAACCCTTCAATCTTATCTTTTAATGAATTTCGCATTAATTAAAGTTCATTAAATAAATGGTTGACGTATTTGAAATATGGATTCTAGGAAGTTCAAATCAGTTCATGGAAAAATGAGATAACAGCAGGAATGGTGAAGAACCAAGGCACTCCAGGGTACTCTAAAAACACCCCTAGTCCAAATATTGAATACCGCATGTTCAAACAAATAAAATTCAAGAACCTATTTCCGTTCAAACCAGGCAGTTTCAAGCCGAACCAAGTATGTCAATGCATTTCTAAATGTGTCATTTTAACCCGAACCTATATGGCAACGCAACTAGAAAACTTGAGAAAAAGAAACAACTTAAATCAACACTAGAATATTCAAATCCATAACTAGAACTAACATATAATATAGTCATTGCAGCATCCAATACGAGCATAAACACAAATGAAACACTCCACAATCAACACTATTAACAGCTCCCTTGCCACAAATCAGGGGATCATCGGGCATCTTCAAACACAAATAACTTTAGATTGTGATGAAAAGCGGGGCCGAAACCAAACATATATATATATATATATATATATATATATATATATAGGTCTTTATTTACAAGTTGTCAATAATGGCATTTACAGAAGCTCCCTTCCGTCTCTAACAAGTCCTGAGTTGCTAACATACTTGAGAGAGCGCATGCAGGTGAAATCGCCAAGTCAGATTTTATGTTTGTTTCTGCATCGACAATGTTATATTGTGTAGCAAGTTGCTTATACTCCTGTTTCCTTGCGGATTTCTTTTTTAAAGAAAAAGCGTTTTGAATCTTTTTCTGCAGTACATGTATTTAAATATTAAATCAAGAAAATGTAAGGTTCAAGCATCCAATAATAATAGATAATATTAAACCAAAGGTATGGACCGAGCCACTAACGTGATCACGGTCAGATTTTCACGAAAAGTATGGACCGAGCCACTAACTATGAACATGAAAACCAGCCAGATTCGTTGGGTCAGCCTAAGTTAATTTTTATTTTTAGCAAAATCATTAGTTTGTATTAAAAAATTTAAAATGATAAAAATGGTTCATGAATATAATACACAGCTGTATACTCCAAAATGGAAAAAAAAAATAATGCATAAATAACAAAAACTTAAATGACCGACTCGTTAGACCGCCAAAACGGAACCATACAACCTCACCGCAGCAGCTAGGCCAAATGCTTTCGTTAAAGTTATTCATCAATTTAAAAATAATTAGTGTCTAATATGATAAAATCATTTTGTTTCATTAATAATCTGACTATTTGAATAAAATGATTCTGGAGGTTTCCTTTTAAGCTATTTGGTATTTTACTCGTTTGACCCGCTAAGCAATCAAACCTAACAATCCACTTATTAACGGTTCAAAACTGTCACCTCTAGCCTTCAAACATGCTCAGAAAAAATTAAATTAATATAAAGTAAAGGAAAAAATAAATACCTTGTATGACCGCCTTATTTCTTGCTTATGGTTGTCAATACAAAAACACTTCCATCCACTAAAACATAGGTTTCCTCAAATTCTGAATCAGATTCATGCCCGATAGGTTCCATGATTTGCACATTAGCATCACTTTTAGTTTCCTCAACTAAATCTGTATCGCAATCTGCTGAGCTTCCTACATAGTATAAATGACATTAAAAATAAATTTGTAACGGGCCATAAAGAAATATAATTAAACAAAATGAATGAGCCAAAGACGTTAGCAATAAAGAACCAGGATACTTATTAATTTAACATTTTACAAATAAATAATTCTACAGGTATGTACGTCAGTACGTATTCACCATAATAGAATTTCCTAGTAGTTCCTAACCGAAAACCAACTGATCTGAATCAGATATGTGCCTAAGCGATGAACCAAATTCAACCAATTTATTCGGTTCGGTTATCCGATTAAACCTTTTATTCGATTGAATTCTCTGACTAAACCTTTTATTATTCTGTTTATTCGATAGAATTCTGTACGGTTATCCGAATAAGCAAGATTTGTGAAACAGATAACCAAACCAACAACCGGATTCACAATTCAAATAAGAATAGGAACTGAACCAAAAACCAAATTCACAATTCGGTTCGATTATCCGATTAAACCAATTATTATTCGGTTTATCCAATGAAATTCGTTCAGTTATCTGAATAAGCAAGATTTGTGAAGTCTAAAACCAAATTCACAATTCGGGATTGAGAGCCAAACCAAAAACCAAATTCAAAATTTGGTTCGCTAATCTGATTAAATCGGTTATAGACCATACATGGAAATCACAAAAAGTTAAGTAATAAGAAACTTCAAACAAAATGAATTTGCGTAATTTCATTACCTGTACGAGGCCTGAAAACCTTATCACCAACAGATTGATCACACTTAGTATTATCACTAACATGTGAACTTACTGAAGAAACGCACGCACGCGCATTATTTTCACATAAATCTGCAATAAAAAAGGAAAACTAAACAAAATTAGAAATTAAAATTATACTACCAGAAGCATTCATGGTACAATCTGATCTCTGATAGCAATTTCATAAGTCGGTGTGAATAGTGTTTAGTTTTTCAATTTAAGCTTATTTTTACCCCTAATGTACGCCCTTAACTCAGTTATTTATAATTCAATTTGATTTTCCTCTAATAACTTGTGTTCGTTAACTTTTGAAAAAAGTTGAAAACGAAGTTGTTTTAACCTTTTATCTTGGCATTCCGGTGCAAAATTTGCGAAAACGGAGTTTGTATTGGAAACAGAACATTTTTTTGGTAGCGTAAGCTATACGAGTGCCGGTACCGTGATGAAAACAACACGATTCCAACCTATAATCAAAACGGGCCGTACGTGTGGTATTGTCAGAACTAATACTAGTATTCGTCTTTATGGTTTCCACAGTTGTGTTAAACTTTTTTTCTACATTCCAATATAAATTTTGGTGACAACGAAATCGCAGTCAGAATAGAGTATTTTTTTGGTATTGTAAACTATATGATTTTATGGTTTTCAATCAATGTAAAACACATTAATTGGAAACAGTGAGTTTATACACGTTACCTGTATGAGACACAACTCCACCAATAGACTGAGCAGTTGATGTATTAGAACCGCTACTTTCACATGTACCTGCGCAGTCCACAACCGATAACATGAAAAATATTTATATGTTTAAACATGATAAAAGACGTATTTATAAAGAATTACCTATGCGTTCAGCCCTTACAATATTACTAGAAGACACACGTCTAGATCTTTTCACTATCTTCGCACGCGACTTAGAAAACACAGTCATGCTCGGTTTTTCATTTAACGCTTTTGTAACCATCCGGTCAGAATTATTTTCTTCATCTTTATCACTTATTTCCCAATTAAAAGATGCAGCCGACCAGTCTTCCCAAAGATCATCCTTGGAGTTTGATTTATTTTCGGAAATACGCTTGACACGAACAGGGTTGATCTTAGTAGCATCATCTTCCTTAATGCTTGATATCGGTTTTTTGTGAATTCCAAATTCAAGATAAGGGTTAAGTGACAACTCAGCACCGGCAACTCTAGAAAGATCCTTTGAGGATGGTGGAAGCAAATCCTGCATGACATCAGAGCAGAATCTTTTCATACCTGCACCGACTGTCTGCACTTGATTTTCAATATATTTAGCTGTTTCCTGGAGTTAAAAATGTCCAAATTAGGTTACAATATCCATATTTAAGGAATCAAAAGAATAAAATGTCCAAATTTTTCCCATATTAAATGATTAGTTTTGTAAGTTGGTATATGAAAGTGATTAACCAAAACTGAAAATTTGACCAATTAAACATCAGATAACCAAAAGGAGAAATTGCATATCCAAACACCAAAAACCGAGTCATGTGACTTCCAATATACATTGCTTCAAACTTTCGTCCAACTTAGGTTAAAAACTTTCAAAATAGACTAAACATGTCCAATATTAAGAAATCAAAAGGATAAAAATGTCCAAATTATGTTACGAATGTGATGAAGTTACAGTAGGTATGAAAATAAATAACCAAAACTGATAAAACATTCAGATAACCAAAAGAAGGAATTGTACATCCAACTATCCAAGCACTAAAAACCGAGTTATGCGACCTAAACGAATCATTTCCAAATGCAAACTAAAAACCGAGTGATAACCCCCATCCGCCCTTTTTACCAACACAAGCGTCGAATTTTATAAGTTGAAAGTAAGAACAATAAAAACGGGTTATATTATACCTGAGACATAGCTTCTTCAACCTCCAAACACATTGCTTCAAACTTTTGGTATATATGACCGACCCATGCAATCCCTTTAAGATCCATCGAATCCATGTATCACCGCTACGTAAACCTGCGGGTACGACAATTGTTTCCATTAAAAGATTAATTCTGTCAAGTTCACAAACTACACTACAAAACATTATTATTATTATTATTATTATTATTATTATTATTATTAAAAGAAAGACACATATGTTGTATAAATCCGCGCAGCTATTTGATCAAAACCAGTCAGATATGTATATTTAAAAAATTGCATATTAATTCCAATCCGATTAATCACTAGTCCCTACTGCCCAACAAGACTTGTACAACACCGCAACAAAAAATTTAAAACTCGACCCGTAAACCCGGTTTTAACATGAAAGTTCATCTTTGGTATCTACACATGACTCATGATTAATTCTTCTTTTATATCAATTACATAAAAAAAATTAAAAAACACCAGATGATAAAATTAAAAAAAAAACAGATAACTGTAAGAAAAAGCGTAAGATTTGATACCAGTCAAATAGCGATGATGATCGGAATAAGAAACATGAAATAACTAAAGGATGATGAATTGATTTGAGTAATATTATTATTATTGTTATACTTACCAACAGAAACCCTAAAACGAACGAAGAAACCCTAGAGTTTGAGTTTGAGTTTGAGTTTGAGTTTGAGTGAGGGTATCAAAGACGTACATACGGAGATAACCATGGTTTAGGTTTTCTTTTTCTTTTAAGCTTACGTGTCTTCTACACCGTCTAATGTTTCCTATGCTTACGTCTGCACGTGTTGGATGATCATTTTGTCTCAAATACGCATACTCGTGCCCATATCAATTTAGCATATTTGGTGCGGGTATTATTTGTTTTTTGTTGATTTTCAGTACATAGACATGTTTGGAATTTGTAGAGGTTTAATTGTGATTCTTCATATTTAATATAAACGATAAATTTCCCAACCATGTTATTATTGAACAAGTAATAAACGCTTCTTCAATATTAATATAACATTCAGCACTCGAACAAACAAACAAATCATTTAAAGTCGGCGAACGGATTAGGGCTCTTCAATACTATCTTGTCATTAAATCGGCGACAAATTTGGTGTTTGTACTAATTTGGTATCCGTCACGTACTTGTACAAGTACCGGTTCTGGACTAATTAAGGTTGTTTTTACTCGTACTTGTACGGGTTTCAAGATCGTCGAAAATTTGAAAATTAAAAAGCAAAAGTGATACAAAAACGGGTACCGTGTCAAAATACATGTACATGTACCAGTATCATACCGAAAAACTTGGTACCAGTATCGATACATGTTTTTTATTAATTTTCGGTACGGATATAACCGGGTACATGTGTGAGTATTGTACCAAGCTCATCCCTAGTTGTCGGGTTTCAAAAGTTATCTATACTGGATTTTTATGTTTCTAAGGGATATTGTTTTTTAATACTCTCAACTTCCATCCGTTGTTGACGGATAACACTCCCAACTTTCATTTTATTATCATCCATTCCCATCTTTCACCATATTTTCCTATACCACTCCCCATCTAATGGAATACTAATTACGTTAGTGTTTTGGACAAAAAAATCAAATTAGTTGAGGGGGTGAAAAATAAATTTAATTTGTTTAGCATATATCCAAATTTGACTTCACCCTACACTATATCAAACACCACAACTCCATCGTCAGTTATCAAACTACCACCACCACCACCACACCTCTGGTTCATCAACACCAACACCTAGAACATCTTTCCTCCCTTCTTTCTTTCAAAATCACACATATATCGTGGGAAGAAGGGGGAGGATGGAGAGAAGGACGGAGATGAAACGGTACCGACGTTGATCCTAGAACCGATTATCCGACATGAAGGATTAGGTTCAGGCGGTTCCAAACAATTCAACTTCTCTAACATATATTTTTTTGGCCCGATCTACGACTTACTCGAATAGTTCTGGTGCTTAAAGAAAGATCTCAACAGTTTTTTTATTTTTCCTACAATCGCGGCTAGGGTTCCACGACAGAGCCTATGCGACATCGCATGGCTTCCAGCGAGAGAGTAGCCAAAGGGTGATGAGGTAGTCGTCGATCTAGTGAGGGATACATCGACAAAGTTGCTAGAGAAGCGGCTGAGCGAGGCATATTTGAAGCCGGTGGTGGAGTGGTGGTGCTTGATCTAGTGTGAGGTGAATGCAAATTTTGGTATATGTTAAACTTATTAAAAAAGATTTCACCCCCTCAACTAATTTGACTAGATTTTTTTTCCTAAAACACTAACGAGGTTAGTGTTTTATTAGACGAGGAGCGGTGCAGGAAAATAGAGTAAAAGTTGGGAGTGGTGGGTAATAAATCAAAAGTTGAAAGTGTTATCAGCTAACGGGTAAGAGTCGAGAGTATTAGAGCATTCTCATCCAGCCCCCTATTGTATGCGAGAGGTGTTTTGATAATTTAGACAGTGATTTAAGGTGTTGTGAGTGAAAAATTTTTATATTTTAGAGAACACAGTGATTTTAAGGAGAGAGAAAATATAATGATAAAAATATAAAAATATATTATTTAATTGAAATTAAAAGAGAAAATGTAGTGAGTTTTTGTGTAACTTTTTAGTTCAGAAAGAAAATGGGATGAGAATGCTCTAAATAACCCTTTGTTTTAAAGACAAACGGGTAAAAATCATTAAAACAAGTTGGTCTCCTAGAATATAATAATTTTAGTTTGAAAATAACATTTTTACCCTATCGGGGATTCCATGCCATGATTTTTGTCAAATCATCGTTCATGTTATTAAAAACTAGCATGGTTAGACTTGGTAAAAAATACAATGAAGAAAAATAAGTTAAAAATTGAAACTTTCATACATTTCTTAAATTGAGTTTAGCATCATATAATGATCAAATTGAGATTATTAAAATCTAGGACCCCTGAAAATCATTTCTCGTCCTTAACTTATTTTGAAAAACAAACTATTATTAGGCTATGTGTAGTGTTGGGGCTACAAATGGGCGATTTGTGCCATGTGACACCCAATCAACAAATTGATGGTTTTTATTTTAGTGGTGTAGTAGTGTGGTAACCCAATATATATATATATATATATATATATATATATATATATATATATATATATATATATATATGGGAATGTTATCTTAAAAATAAGTAGTTTCCTAGGAAAACTAAGAATAAATCATAGCCATTGGATCATATCAATCAATGGTTGAGATTTAAAATTACCAAAAACCGTCATAATTTTCTAGAATTACTCTTTCACAATTATAACCGACATAGTTTCATAGAATTATTCTTTCACCATAGGTTTTAATGCCAAATGTCAAAATTTTATTGGTTCTTACCATTCTTAGAAAACAACTTCTTTTTATTTGAACCCTTATATATATATATATATATCAAACCCGCCCCCCCCAATTCGCTTATTTGTAGCCTGGGGGCGGTATTCCCATTAATTTGTCGCCCCAAATCCTTTACCACTACACACACCTTTATTGTGATGATACACATAACACATTTTTGGATTATATATGATATTGTCTTTCACAATTTGCAAGTAATAGAAATACTTATAGACAAACTCACTTGAGTCGTATTTAAAATACCAACTCATTTTAACACCTTTGTAGGTTAGATTACAAGGTAAATCACAAAACATTTTTTGATGCAATCCACCGGTGTTACATAAAACTTTTTTATGTGTTCTATATAACGACACCATATATTTTTAAATAATAACGCTTCAAATCCAAAAATAGAGAAGGCAGAATATTTTGATTAATCTTAGTTCGAGCTCGAAAAAAGTAACCTTCGTATCACGAAACATGATAACCTTCATTAAAAAATATTAAAGATCCGCAGCCAGACACACTTATAATAAAGATCCGCATCTAGACACACTTATAACCCGTATACAAATTTTTAAAATCATCTAATGTAAAAGATATGTAAAAGAGGATTCTACTTCCATAGTTCCATGTTTGATTGTTTTATTAAAGAAGAAAATCAAAAGGAAGACGATGAAGGACCATACATCTTTGCAACAATGTCGGTCCTCTTGATTCAGCCGGTTTTGACAAAAATTGTGGGTCGGACCACCATGTATAATGGGTGTGCATATGTCGTCTTTGAGCTGAAATCGAACTAAAAACCGAAACTACACTTTTGAGAACTTTCAGTTTTTACGGTTTCACACACACCCCTACCATCCATGGCTTCAAGAAATTGACAAACCGAACTAGCCTGGGTGAGTGACACCGATTTTAACCGTTCGATAGTTTAACACTGTATTCTCGGGTTTAAAATACAAGGAAAAGAAATGATAAGATTGGATAGAGGAAGAAAGAAAAAGAAATTATATACTTAAAATGCATTCTCGAGTTAAAATTAAAGAAAAGAAAAGAAAGTGTTTATTACATTCTTGAGTTAGATTTGAAGGAAAAGATAGGAAAAAAAATTGTAATTTTACAATTATGTCCTTATAGTAACATGGAAAAGAGAATTAAAATAGGGTAAATTGGTAATATGGTAATGAGATATAAACTTTCCTTCACAATCCGGCCATATTTGGCAGGAAAGTTTTGAAGAAAAAAATGCTTAACTTTTCCTTCCATTCCCTTTCTTTTCCTTTAATGAAAAAACTCAAGAATGAAAAAAGAAAAGTTTTCTTATCTTTTCTTTTCTAATCCCTTAAATAAAAACCTCAAGAATGCAGTGTAAGGGTTTAGTTTGGGCAGTATGAACCGATCTTTATACCTTGTTATTTTCTTTTTCAAATATTAGCTTGTGTTAGAACTCAAAATATGATAGATGGTTTATTATTATAATGCAGATACATAACCTCGTATTCCAAAAGCGTAAAAGTATAATCTAACAAAAGTTAAACCAACGGTCCAGTTTACAGGTTCCAAGTTCCAAACTAGACCGGGCCATTAAACCAACAAACTGTAAACCGAACCCTTTGGATCTCAAACCTGCCAAACCGACCAACTTGCTTCTAGTTTGAACAGTTCAGTCGGTTTTAACAGTTTACAAAAACCCAACAAGAACACGGTGTCACGGTCTTGCAACAATACGATTAACAAAAACCATGAGATGGTGTCGAAGACGATAAGTTTATGATTAAAATGAACCAAACCGGCTTTTTTTTAAGATAATGTTACTTGTCAAACTTAAAGACGGCTCCAGCCGGTTCAACTCCTTAAATGTTTTGGTTCCGGTTCGGTTAATCCACGAAACATGACTCGAGCCATAAAAAGAAAAACAGTTCAATAGCCATTACAAGATCATCAAGTTAAGAAGTTTCACACCAGTAAATGCATGTAACATAAGTCAAAACTAACACTAGTATATATAGATATAAACAAAACACTTCGACAACCCAAACTCGTTACCTCTTACTACCACAACGGTGCAGAATTCTCCAAAGAAACGAGTGTGTTCACATGTGAAAACGCCAAGTCAAAACTCTGATTCCCGTCAACAGACACCTCCTTCATTTCATCTTCTTCCACATCATATTCAAAGACCTCATCATTCAGCATCTTAAAGATCATTGATTTACCATTTCCTGTAATAAACACAGGAACCATATCCGTTATATCATAATCCATATTAATAGTGTACCGTTTGACCCATTGACCCGTTTTCAACATCCAAACCTGAATCCTATAAACCGTCATTTGACCAACAAAGTTCAGCAAACCTTGGTTTTCCAAAAGCCTATCGGTTAACCCAGTGCTATTAACCGGAAGCGCGCTTGTAACAAACTTTTCATGGTCAATGTCCATAGAAACAAAGTGGTCAACACCACCAACTCCCGAGAGCCAATACACGACCCCTGAGGCAACAACCGGTTTGTGAACAAAGTCTCTAAAAGATCCAAAACTCGGGACGGTGCATCCCTTCCACGACATTGTTTTCAAGCTCAATATCTCACTGTCTACATGACCCGAGCCATCACGAAGCAAGTGCACGATTTTGTATTCTCGTGCGCGATGGCTAAACACAAACCCATATGACTCGTCACGCGGATGGACCATGGTTCCTGGTTTGATCGAAACAAGCGTTCGAGTAGTTGGGTTTAATATCAATAAAGTTCCCGACTTGTTTGTTGCTAAGATTAGACCGTTACAAGTTGCTAGAATATTACCAAACCCGCATACGTCTAATGTACCAACTTTGTTCTTTCCATTAGTAAACTCCAATAAATGGATTTCACAATCTCGTTCATTGGAAGACGATGGTTTGAAGAGCGTAAACCGCCCGTTATTAGCATTAATTGAGAACATATTTGGTCGTGGTTCGGGGTAACGCTTAAGAAACGTAAGAACCGGTTCACATCGAGACATGTGAGATTCAACAAAGTTAGGGCTGCTAATCAATTTATACCATGTTTTGCATACACGTCTTAGCCTCACTAGGTCTTTTGCACGTAGCGTGACAAAAATTTTGAAAAGTAAGTCATCAGGAAGACGCGAGAACCCGTTTGGAAGTGCATTATGCTTCCTTGGTATGCAACTCATCGTTGACTGAAACCAAAAGCCAACAATGATTGCTTTATAATTAATAGCTACTCACATACCTGAAATATGAAATGAAAAATTGAAGTTGAAACTGTATTCAACATGAATTAAATGATGAGTAGAAAGAAGTAGGTGTGTGCAAGCTGGTCAGTCTCGCGGACCCGGGACACAACCCTATTGTAATTAAGCGGTTCGGTCTCGCGGGCCTTACCCAGTTTATGTAAAGAGAAAACGATCAGACCGAACCGACTTGGACCCGTTTAATAGTGTTCTTAGGACCTGGAAAGTGTGGCGAAGCTTGGACGAATGGCCGGAGTCAATCGTATAACTCTTTTCATAAACCAGGGCTGAAAATTTTCGGCCGAAAACGAGTAAATTCACACCATGTGTAACAGTTTTCAGCCGAAAACGCATAAGTTTACACTACTGAGTAAAAAAGGGGGGTTAACTAATATTAGATTTTGTCAAAATAACAAATATTAAAAAACTGACAATCTAGAATAAAAAATATAATTTACTATAAAACGATTAAAATAAAGTGGCAGGCAAACGGGCAACAAGCTGCGCCGCAACCCCCTTTTGAACAGCAAAGCCAATCCTGCTAAAAACGAAGCTTTGAGACCTATAAGCTGAAGAGGTTCCGTGTATGACGCGCTGAACCCTACTAAAAAATTTCACAGCCTCTGGAGCCAGAAAACCAAATGTATCAAAGGCAAATGGTAGGGTTTCATAAACATATAAAAAGAATCAAACACAAATTAATTATGATTCTAAAGCAATCAGATACAAAATTCAGGGTGATCGATGATCTAAAGACGGAGAATCGGAATCAAAATCAAAGAGAATTAATGAAAGCAATCTAACAACTTACAGTACCTTGACTTGATCTACGGAGCCTTTTAGGGTTGCTTACTTTCACGGTGGGGAGTGAGTGTAGAACATCATTATATTATATATTTTTAATTTTTAATAATAATTGCAAATTGATTACTTGGAGGAGGAGGAGGATATTGTGACTTCGTTTTTCATGCTTTTAAATTTTATATTATATAATAATAATAATAATAATAATAATAATAAAGGGAATATGTAAATGGGTTTCATGTGTATTCTTTTTGTAGGTAGGTGGGTGTGGGGGTGGGGGTGGGGGTGGGAAATGCGTTTTTATTAGTACGAGTTGTTTAGTGGTGTAGTGTTTTTTTTAACAAAAGTGGTTGCCGGTGTGTCACTGAAAAGCCGTAGTTTCAACCTTTTTGCAACTAGATATTGATAAAGGTGAAGATAGGTTGATAGAGCTGCACTAAACTAACTTGGATATCTGTAATCGGTTGAAACATATCAATTTGTCATTGAAAAGGAAAGTAAGATTTACATTTAGAATGATTACTCGTGATATAAGGTTTACCCCAATTTAGTCTGTCAAAATGGTAAATTTTATATTTGGCCTAACAATTAATGCTAGTTAAGGGTGTGTCTTGATTGGATATTGAAGTATTTGACATTGTTGTTGAAATGTTATGTCAAACCCTAATTTATATTTTTCGCAATACTCGTACCGTGACAACGATTCTCACACGTCGATGATTTTTACATCTACGACGATCGTGTTATCCTATTCAACACAGCTTCATCTTCTTCAGTAAAGTGGCTTGCGGTATTCTATCATCTTCATGTGGCTTAAGTTTTAATAAACTTTGCGTATAGATCAAAACTTATTCTTTACTCATTCCATACAGGGAAGAATTGCAGGCGATAAAACTTCTTTCTTTGTTTTTATTTTAACAAAGATATCTGACGATCAAGACAATTCCTGTTAAAGTCTTTCATATGAGTGAATTCTTATTCTTACGAAGCAAATAACATTTCCTTTTTATTTGTCCCTTGGGACCTATTCTAATTCTGAATTATCCGTCGCTACGTTGTTCCCAAGAACTAGCATAATCGAAATAGCGAAATTCTTGGGTAATCTCAATGGGTTCAGAAACCACACGTTTCTCTGGATCATCATAGCTGTAACAACTCGGGTTTTTCAAACTTATATAACCCGACACGTTTATATATTTGGGAAATTTTATCTCGTTTATCGAGTAATTACTAATTTATTTTAATTGCTTATTATATTTATTAAATATAAAATAACTTTGATTAAAGATATACATTTTTAACCCAAAACCATACTTTAATCCATTTTTGAATCCACACTTATAGTTGAGGGACCAAACTGTAAATGATTTAAAAGGTTTTTATATTATGATCATCTTAAACCGTAACCCTTTAATACATATCCAAAATCCGACTCGTTTTTGGCTTGATTATTTTTTTGGAAATAATAAGATTTATATATTAAGTATAAAAACAATATAATCCATATAAATATCGTAATTTATTAATGTTTTATCTAAAGCCGACAAACTAACTGATCACTTTACCGAATTTTGGTTGAACCACACACACGCACACACACACACACACACATATATATATATGTATGTATCTATATATAATGAATATTTGAAATTGATAAATGTTAAATTTTCAAAAAGGTTTTATTTATTTAAAATACAATAATTAATATATATATATATATTATATAATACATTATTATTTTACATAATTATTTGGTCAAGTATTTTATAAAAAATTATATTTTATATAAACATTATTATTTATTATCTATTATTTATTATTAACACTAAAATGATATATAAATATATTAAAACATATTTTTAGTTTAAAATAAACATTTAAATTGAATATCTTTATATAATTTATCCAACAATTTTATAAATATTTATTCAAGTATTTTTATGTATTTTATATAATTAAATCATGTTTATTACGATAAAACTTGATAATGAAATTTATGATAAAATAATGAAATAAATTGCCTTTGTAAGATTACAATCGATCATCAAATTCTGAACCTCTATTTAGGTTAGACTCTTTATTGAATTCGTATTTATTCCACAACTATTGTTACTTAGGGTTTCTCGTTGATAACTTCCGAAGACCGTAACTCTTGTTTACTACCGTTCTTACCTCATTCGTTTATCTCTTGCTTATTTCAGGGTGAGTACTGCATTCCTCCTTTTAAAACTCATTTTATACTGCTTTGGGGACATATGCGTTTAATATTTATTTCCCTACTATTTAATATACAAAATGAAACTATTGTCACTTGTGCTTAACGCTTTGTACCTTACTTGTTATGTGCTTATTTTCTTTAGGTAAACCGCATTCAGAGAGGTCCAACATAATCTCAGAAGTGTATGATCATACAACGGTCGTAATAACTTTGTGCTTTTCGACATCTCATTTATTTACTCATTTGGTTGAATAGCTTAACACATTTGACTTTGTTGCACATTTATTATCTATTACATATATACATCAAATCTGGTGTGTTGCTCATTCAACCTTGTGTTGACAAAACTACTTTATTTTTAACGCATATGCAGGTAATCGTGTTACGTGAAGTTAGTTCAAGATTGGAAAGAAAACTTAAGAATCAAGATAGAGAAATAACCGAGACATTTATATTACGATTTATCTTTTCTTGGTGAATTATTTGTTTTTGGATATTGTATTTGAATAAATTTGAATAAATTGTTTTAATTGAATTATATTAAATAGATATTGAAATTTCCAATATTGTATAATAGTACCTTGAGAGCTGTGGACAATCAGCTCACGCCCCGACATTTTCGCCGTAGGTTGGGGTGTGACAGATTGGTATCATAGCCGAAGATTTAAGATAGGTCGTTAGTGGTGTCATAGTAACATGCTTAGGAGCCCCATACATGCTAGTCTGTTTGCCTTATGTGTTCAAAACTAATTGTTTACAGCTTTCTTAGATAATTATTTAATGAATATTTATTATTGTATTGTTATGCACACACACAACTCCGAGGCTATGCCTTAACCTTCAAAGAAAATTTTTCGTAAATATTTTTTAAATCAAAGTAGTTTGCCTTTTTGTTTATGGGAAATTCCTTAAGAATTCCCTACTTTTGTTTTTACTCCTCCATCTTAAGGCCATGTAGCATGAAAAGTTCCTCTCGGCCAAAGAGGAAAACAACTGTCATACGACCGACACCTTAGGTTGATTTTAAAATGTCAGTGCACGGTTTTGGCATCTCAATCCTTTGTATTTATCGTTTTGTAATTTGCTATTATTATAATGAAAAGATATTTATGTAATATTAGTTAGTTCGTTAAAGTAATGGTTAATTCGTTAAGGATGTTTGACGAATTAAATAGTTCGTTATATGTAATGTCCATTCGTTAAGGATGTTTAACGAATGGACTGTAGTTCGTTATGTATGTTCCCATTCGTTATGGGGCATAACGAATCACTGATTCGTTATGTTTTCCTTTTGTGTCATGTAAGTTAACGAACTGGTTCCAATTCGTTACGGGATGTGTAACGAATTGGTATCCATCGTCTATATATATGGTGTTTATACCCTGTTAATATTAAGTTTTTAAGATTTAAAGTATCGAACCTCTGCCAAAACTCTCTCTCAATTCTTCGTTAAGATATTACTAATACACATACTATATTCATTAATATATATATAAACATAATTAAGTAGCATATCATGAACTAGATCCGTTAAGGTATTAGATCTAATTCTGATAATCAATATCGTTTAGATCTGAGGTGTTCACAAGTGGTATTAGAGCTTTCGGGTGTTCGATTGCTCTTAGTTAAGTCTTATTGAATCAGTAATTGAAGTATATTCAATTAGTTTTCAGTTTTATTGAAATTTAGTTGAATTTTGGTTTGAATTTGATAATTATGGACTGATTTTGATTAGATTGTGTTCGAATTGGTTTAAGGTAATAGTGTGTGGATTGAATTGTGGAATTTGTCTTGTTTTGGACTGGTTTTGATTTGGATCGGTATGTGTACGGAACAGGGGATGACATTTGTGGTAATTGATGTTGTTTTGATCGATTAAGGTTATGGGATTGAGATGAACAGATTCACGAGTTGTTTACGAGTAATTTAAGCTAAGATTTGGCTGATTTGGTGTTGGTTTGAGTTAGTATTACGGATTCGAGCTTGTTTTCGTGTGTTTGTGAATCTGGAAATTTTCCAGATTTCTGGAAAATTTACTTGAAGGTTTGAAGATTCATCAATGGCGATACTTTGTTATTGTTGATACGTTGATTCGTTTCCCTACGTGTACTGATTCGTTACCTTTTTCTGAACAGATTCGTGCCATGTGGCTGAGTTTATTATAACCGTCTAACAACCTTGTTCGTTATCTACTGTAGCAGATTCGTTCCCAGTTCGTGACTTTGATTCGTCCTCTTGATTCATTCTTAATTCGTCACTGATTCGTTATTACCTGGTTCGTCGGGGATTCGTTATAATGATTCGTCAGTGATTCGTTACCAGTTCGTTCTAATCTAATTCGTCACTGATTCATTATGATTCATCAGTGATTCCTTATACTAGTTCGTCTGAGAACCTCCTTTGCTTTGTTAAGTTACTATTTCTGTTTCACTCAGTTCGTCACTGTTACCGTTCCTAGTTCGTTATCATATTTTTTTAATTTTAACCCTCAAGTTTAAATCTTTGATAAATTTAAACTTGGTAATTAACATGGCTGGTTTTTACGCATTGGCATCTCAAAACGTACTCCTGCACCAAATTTTACACCTCGATGCGGAAATTGGACTTAATTCAAAATGTCTAAGACTGATGAAATTCAGTGAATTTGCCAAATGGGAACCTCGTTTTCGTGCACATCTTGGTTCTGTTCATCTTGATTGTTCCTATTGTCTTGATGAAGTTTATAATGTACCAATGATTGGTGATGAAACTACTGGTTTTACTCCTAAAGCCTTTTCACAGTACACACAAGAAGAGAAGAAGGCTTTAGAGATTGAGACTAAAGCATACTCAACTCTTACTATGTCTTTACCTGATATACAATATGTGTTTGAATACAATGTGTATTTGAATACAATGTGTTTGAATACAATATATGTTTGAATACAATATGTATTTGAATACAATGCGTGTTTGAATACAATGTGCATTTGAATACAATGTGTGTTTGAATACAATGTGTGTTTGAATACAATGTGCATTTGAATACAATATGTGTTTGAATACAATGTGTAGTTGAATACAATGTGCATTTGAAAACAATGTGTATTTGAATACAATGTGCATTTGAATACAATATGTGCATTTGAAGAAAATGTGTATTTGAATACAATATGCATTTGAATACAATATGTGCTTGAATACAATGTGTATTTGAATACAATGTGCAATTGAATACAATGTGTATTTGAATACAATGTGCATTTGAATACAATGTGTATTTGAATACAATATGCATATGAATACAACATGTATTTGAATACAATGTATATTTTGAATACAATGTGCGTTTGAATACAATGTGCGTTTGAATACAATGTGTATTTGAATACAACGTGCATTTGAATACAATGTGTGTTTGAATACAATTTGTGTTTGAATACAATGTGTATTTGAATACAGTGTGTGTTTGAATACAGTGTGTGTTTGAATACAATGTGTGTTTGAATACAATGTGCTTTGAATACAAATGTATTCAAATGGGTTGGGAACACTCAATTAGAATAGACCAGACTTAGCCATTTTGCTCAAATCTAAATAATGCGATTAGGACAAGTATTGATACACATAATTAATGTACAGTTAGCTGAGCCCAACTAAAGAGAGTTTTAATCGTTCACGACGAATGTAACAGGATCCAGGTGAGTTTCTAGTCCCACTTCCTTGTTATGTTTTCGGGGCTATTAGCATACTCAAGGTGAACGTTAATACACTTACCTTAAGTGGTAAGTGTATGTTTCAAGTGGTAAGTGTTTGATATAACGATTGATATGATAGTATGTATGAATGTTATGAATGAATGTTTGCCGGTGCGTGAACGATCTTCGGATATTGCGCGTACCTCCATTGGGAATGATCTCCAAGTGGTTACTAGTGTGTGTGAATGTTATGATGTGACTTGATTATTATGTAAATGATGTAATGATAGAAAGTGTGTTGTAGACAAGTAGATTTAGAGTGTGATAGAAGTGGAAAGGGGTCTAGTAAGGGTGTTAGTGGCATGACGATAGTACGTGATAGGGTAAGCCTATACGTGCCTTCGTTATTGAAGTGGCATAACGTGAGTACATGGTAGGGCAAGCCTATACGTGCCTCCGTTATTAAGTGGCATGACGTGAGTATATGTGAGGGCTAGCCTCTATGTGCTTCCATAAACAAGTGGCTAAGACGTAAGGGGCAACAAAGAGGTTAGGCGTTAAGGTGAACAGATTAGATAGAGGATTACGTGTCCTCTGACACATATATAATTGCTTGTAGTGGTTGTATGGTAAGTTGCTTGATTAACTAGAACTCACTCAACGTAGCTGACTTTTAGTATGCACGCAAGTGAGAAGAATGTGGCAGCTAGCTTGAGCGGGACACATGGCAAGAGAATTAGAGACTGGCATCCGAAGACTCAAGATGTTTTTATGTTATTGACGATTATTTGAAAGACAAGAATGTTTGTTAAGACATGTTTATGAAGTAATATGTAATGTTTAATGAAAGATTTTTATTCCACGAAAGTTTTAATTAACTATGATTTGTAGAACTGTGTTTATGAGTAAATCCGACGCTAAAAGTAAGGCACCGGGAATGGGGCCTTACAATATCATCAAAAGATAACTTTAAAACAACCATTACCTTAAGAAATAATAATCATAAATTCAATCAAATTATCAAAACGAGTTAAGTTTCATCATAATTTAAGGTGGTAAGTAGAAGCTTAGCTCATAATGAGCAAAGTAATAATTACATAAGAAGAAGAAGATGGATGATGCATGATTAAACTATAACAATCTAACCACAATCGTTTATTAATTTTCCCTTCTATGATGATAATTGTTAGGTCACGAATAATCTATACTGAGGATATGTTATCCTGAGACGCGCTTGGATTAGTTATCCTTGATAAGAGTTCTAAAATTAAGTCAGGATCAAGGATCCTCGGTATTTGTTATTACTAACGATTATTTCTCATGTGTAGGTTTAAGTTTGTTAGGTATAACGGCTGGAAGACTTGGTCTATCTATTAATTCGCTACTAGACTCATTCAACACGTGGTCAAAGACTTGGACGCAACTAGTGGGAGAGTGGCGCAAAGATAGGACATCTAGTTATTGTTTATTTTTCTATTTAACTGAGATTACGTTCATTAGCATACACAGAGCAAACTAGAGTAATTATCACACACACTTAGAAATCTTGTATTCATTGATTATATCTCCAACCTTGTAACCATATTTTTGATTAATAAAGTGGTGATAGACGATTTTTCATCACCCGGGGTTTTTGTGCCGGTGATCCGACCAAGATCAAGGGCTTTTCCTCGCAACAAATATCTGTGTTCTCGTTTATATTCGTTTCATAATCGTTATTGTCATACAAGCACTAAACCTCACCTTACAAATTTGGTTACGTATCCTTAATCGATTTTTGACCAAAACAATTTGGCGCCCACCGTGGGGAAATTGGTGCTTTAATCCAGAAAATTTCTTATCAATATTCAACCTTTTCAACCAATACCATCATCAATGACCTCTCAATAGACCTCTGCTTCAACCACCATGCCTTCATCAGTTTCTCTCTCATCAAGGGCTTCACTGCCAATGCCTCATCTACCCACGGGAGTACCAAGGACTACTGCTGCTAGAAACAAGACAGAAACTCCAGTCTCCAGGGCTTAAAGACCACTGCTGCCCCTTCTGTGGTAAATTCTAATAATGATGTTTCTGCTATGTTTTCACAAGTTAAGGCATACATGGAGCAGCAAAACAGGACCAATCAAAAGATTCTACGCGAGATAGAAGATCTAAAGAAGAATAAGAGGCCACTGGAGGGGTCAGACTCCTTTGATGCCAAGTATACTGGATTTCACTACTCCAGGATCCATGGCTCAACAAGCTCAAGGATCCTCCATCTTCCAACAAGGATCATCTATCCTTCAACCAGGATCCATGGCCAGCAAGCTCAAGGATCCTCTTTCCTTCAGCAAGGACAATCTATCCTTCAACCGGGATCCATGGGTCAACAAGCTCAAGGATCCTCGTTCCTTCATCAAGGATCATCCATCCTTCAACCAGGATACTCTAGATTGTAACATCAAGGATCCTTCAACTTCCAACCTCAAGGATCCTTCATGCAGAATCAAGGATCCTCTGGACTTCAACATCAAACGTCATATGAGGTTCATGAGGGAGACTTCATCCCTATGCAAACCATTGCCTCTGGTGGACCAACTATCATAGATGATGCTTCTTACTCATCTGGGATGATAACATTTAGTCAACAAAGAGCTAACCATTATAATCATATATCTTTAGACACTAACCCTGGTTCTACGCAGGATACATGTATCAATATAGCCATGGGCCAGGAACTGCAAAAGCTGAAGGATATAATATCCAGTGTACCAGGAGTGGTCGACCCATTCCTAAAATACCTGAAGGAAGCCATAAGCTGCCGATATTTGCCCCACCAATATGTGATGCTGAAATCCCATAACGCTTCCAAGCGCCCAACATGAAGGTGTACGATGGTTCCACCGATCCAGAAGAGCATATGGCTCAGTATAGGGAAAGGATGGAGATCAACCCCATTCCTGAAAGACTCAATGAGGCCTGCCTGTGCAAAGGCTTTGGATCCATTTTAACAGGATCCGCACACAAATGGTTGCTAAGTCTTCCACCATACTCTGTTACTTCTTTTTCACACTTTGTTAACTTATTCAATAGCCAATTTTCTTGTAGTAGAAAATTCAAGAAATTAACTAATGATTTGTATTGAGTTGTCTAACTTCGTGATGAATCCTTAAAGAATTTTGTTACAAAGTTTGGAAGGGAGGCCTTAGAAATCCCGAATCTTGACATGGCTATGGCTTTTGAGGCGTTCAATATGGGGTCACAAAAGGACTCCCTATTTTATGATGATCTTGTTATGATCCCATGCAGGACATTAGATGAAGTAAGGAACATGGCACTCGGGTTTATAAGACTGGAGGATGATAAAACGATCCAAGAATGGTCAGGGGCTCCAACAAAACAAGAGTCACCTGACAAAAAACAAGAATCCTTATTCAGGAACAACAATCCAAAGCCATATTCAAAATTCAACAACCAAAATGTCTGTGCGGTCGAAGAAGAGGATGACGATGATGGAGATTATCCAAGAATTTCCAAATATTGCTTCTCTGTTGATACTCATGGCTTGATATGTGCCTTGAATGATCTTGGAGAGAAAGCAAGATGGCATCGGAAAAACGAGAAGGCAACATCCTTCAAGGATAAGTCCAAATGGTGTGCATTCCATGAAGATTTTGGTCATTTAACCGATGACTTCATCAGTTTCAGAAGGAAAATTGGGTATCTTCTAAGTAAGGGCCACTTCAAAGAGCTTTTAGGAAGAAAGAAATCAAGGATCCAGGATCCTGAAGAAGTTCCACAGAAAGCAACTCCACCACCACCCAATGCACAAGTCATCAATTTCATCTCCGGTGGTTTGGATATATGTGGAACCTCCTTCTCTTCAACCAAGAGACATGCTAAAGAAACCAATTTGGAATACGGAGAGCGACCTGTCATATCCGCTACCCTAACCAATGACAGGAGAATATTCTTCGACGAAGACGATAAAATGAGCATCTAGGATCCTCATTTCGATGGTTTGATTATAACTCTATTTATTGCTAATCATTATGTGCGTAGAATACTAGTTGATGGAGGAAGTTCAGTTAACATCATTCAATATGATGTACTCAAGAATATGAATATCCCAGATTCAGAAATCTTTCCCCGATCATCCGTGTTCGTTGGTTTCAGTAGAGAAACTACAACAACATCCTAGGAATGTACTGGAGGCTCGAGAACAAGACTTGAAAGAAGTATCCTTGGACCCCGAGGATCCAGATTTAAAAGTTTTCCTAGGATCCAGTATCCCTACTAACATTGAAGATGATCTAGTGTAACGATTCCGACGAAACTAGGTATACCCTAACCGGTAGACAATAGTTACGTTATATTTAATGTCGGGTACATGAATTACCATAGTAATTATACGAGAATACATGGTTCGCTGTATTGATTGTACGTGAATATATAATTCATCGTATTGAATATGCGATTAATCGATCAATAGTTATTGAAACCCGAACGAATTGAGGGTTCAATTATAGACGATATCTATAATATTTAGTGATTTTACGAAGCATTAATGCTTCGGGATAAGTAAAGTACGGCACAGAAAAAGAATTTCGATTTAATGGTACATCGGTACATTAAACGAAACCTTTAATACCAAACCGAGAAAGAGACAATCAATCAAGCCGAAAAAGATGTGCAATAATTAATAATATGATGTTTTAAGTTAATAAATGTCATGGTTTAAGTTTTTAAAGTTTTTAAATCAGTTTTATATAAATTTCATTTTTAAGCAAAAAACGACCGTTTTAGCCTCGTTATAAGCCGAATTAGACATTTAACCGAAAAACGAACTGAACCAGATTATCCAAAACATTATCCGGATTTCGAGAATCCAAACATGTGGCTAAGAATGGAGAGGTGGGTCCCACCCCACCCCTCTACTTGTTCCGATCGGAAATGGGGGATATCCCCTAGCCCTTATTCTTTTTTTCTCATCACACATTCAACATCCTACTCTCCTCTCCACTTTCAAGAACTCAAAACCGATGTTTGGAGCAAGAAAACCGAGATAAAAACCGAGTTAATTACGTGTTCATCTTCCTTTCTCGAGTATTATTTGCAAGAAAATGAGGTTTCAAAGATGAAAACCGATTCTTGCATGATCAAGTGATGTATACGGGTTATACAAGGGATCTTGGTCCAAGAAAGGAGTTAAACGGACCAAAAACGAATTTTTACGGTTTAAACTTTAGTTTTGAAACAATAACCGAAACTATAGTGTAAGAGGCTTGATTGTGAGTGTAACTTGCTTGGTATTGTGGTATGTTGGTTGTAGGTTTTGTATTTAGTGGTAGATAAGGCGGAAAGACGAGTTTGTAGCTTGTAGTGGCGGAAAACAAAAGGTATATTCGATTTTGGAATTTTGGACAGATTGTTGATGGTTTAGAGTTAGGTCATGAAATTTGACAGAGGTGTTAAACACATGAAAATATGAGTTCTGTGAATATTTGATAATTTTTGGACAAAGGATGAATATTTGGTGAATTTAATGCTTGGTTTTGGCTAAAAATGGTGAAAAATAGTTAAATATCATGAAAAATTCTGGAAAATTCCAGATAATCTTTTTATAACATGTATAAATCACACAAAAAATTTTAGGTCAGTTGGAGAAGTCTAAGTAGGCTTTTCAGTTAAACGATTTCTAGGGTTTTCTAGCTTGGTTTTAGTGAAAATGGCATGTAAAAAGAGATTTTGATTCTGGAAAAATTACAGGGGACTATGTGGATGGCAGGGGTCATCCAGGAAAAATTTGGGATTTTTCTAAGGTCGTTTGGTATTTACGACATATTTAGTGTTTAAATGGTGTTTAAAAATAGATAAATAAATTTTAAATATAAAAATTAATTCTGAAAATATTTTTATAAATTTCCCCACTGTCAAAATGTTATTTGTGCAAAATCTCAAGATCCGAGGATGAACGGATATTTATTTGGAATAAAAGTGAACTTTTATAATATAAAACGCGTATACCAGCAAAGTTCGGGTAGACGAACTGACTGGTGTATAAAAACCCTAAAAATGAACTATTTTCATATAACTGAGTTAAACAAGTAAAAATAAATCATCCGAAAATAATTCGGATGATTTGGGTAATTTTAAACGATTTAACAGTTTCCGGTGCACTAAAGACGGAAACGGGTCCCGCGGCCAATCGGGGCGTCTAAACCGAGCTCTAATTTCACAACTTTAACTAAATTATCAGTCAACAACTATTTTCGGGTCGTGTGTGACCAAACTCAATTTTGGAACGTAAAAACGGATAACCGTGCTAGGCACGCAAAACGGGGAAACGATCTAATATTAATTTTGACTAGTAAACTCTAAACGAAATCACAATTTGAGTCCGGAGAAGTGTTCTAGGTTAACATTGCCCCCGGAACGGGTACAGTTCTGGGTTAACATTGTCCCCGGAACGGGTACAGTACTGGGTTAACAGTGTCCCCAGATGTACCGGTTAACACGGTTAAAGATTATATAAACAATAATTGTATAATAACGATCGTAGGGATCATATTACAAATTGGACGTGTTAACTGATAATGATTGTTGTTACCTGCTTGCATGTGCTAAGGTGAGTTTTACGAGCCCCTTTTTCTGAACTGTTTTTAAGTATTCTCTCGGGGCGGAAGCATGTTACTACTGAAATGTTTAAGTACATACTGAACGCATGGATTTGCGTGGATTTATATATATTTTAATTGTACGGGAATCGTACGGAAATGTACTAAGATGGTAATTGTCTGAGTTGCTAACATTCTAAGGCCCCGGAACACGAGTGATTAACTGAAAGCCGGTAGAGTGTGGATAGTACTATTGGTCTGACAAACCCAACTGGTCCGGCATGGATTTGCTGATGTTTCCCAGCCAGTTGCACATGTCTATTTTGTTGTTATATATATTTTGCTATGTAATGTTAGACATAGCGGTTTGGGGCAGGTCCGTGGGCGGAGTATGCCACGGGGGTTGTGTGTGGATAGTCAGAGGTTTCACTTGTGGGCTCAGCATAATTACATCGATAATATTATATTTTGATAATGATTTATCATGGTTTACTCGAATTGTGAAACTCACCAACTATTCGTAGTTGACCCGTTTTCTCACATGCTTTTCAGGTACGATTAAGATGAAGTGATTGCTTACGTGCTAAGTGCTTGATGTGTGTAAGATTTGCGTGCGAGATGTTATGATACATTATACTAAATAGAATTATGTATCGTATTGTATGATGTGTGTATCACCTAGACTTGAATGAAATATGAGATAATGTAATTTGAAGTATATTAATGTATTCAGTTTTCTTTATAAACAATGTGGTTGATATCAGAGGTGTCTGTGGCGCCCCGGTTACGTTTCCGCTGCGGTTACGGGGTGTTACAGAAGTTGGTATCAGAGCCATTGGTTATAATGATTTAGGATGTCTTTAAAAGATACCTAAAATATAACCAGTAGCTCAAGTATTACAGGATCTGAATATCAAATAATAATGTATGGTGACGAGTATCGGGATGAACTCGGTCGGACAAGTGAGTTATTATGGTCCGGAACATAATAATAGACTTGTCTGCACGAGGGAATTCAGGGGAAGTCACTGGGTACATTAATAGGTAAAAATGGCAACATATGTGTAAAGTATATAATATTATTTATACGTGCTAATGTGTATATATATATATATTTACATATCTTGTGGATACATGTATTGAGAAATAGGACCCGGATAAGGAACCGGGGGATGAAATAATAAAAAGTACCGAGGATGCTGAAATTTCTAGAGCATCGGTTGATGATAAGTCTGACTTATCGGGCCATAGTTATGATAGTACCAAGTTAGATCTCCCGTTTGACATTAACCAGAAATATCTAGTAACCGTCACTCCCAACCAAAATTGATAAGTCCCTTACCCCACCAACACCGGTACCGTATATCCTAATAACCCCCTATGTTCACCCGAACCGACGACCCTCACGTACGGACGGACCTGTACCTGAACTCATTCTTATTCCATTAAGGTAAAAAATAAATAAATAAATAAATAAAAAGGATAATAATAATAATAATAAATTTGATAATAAATGAGCAGATAACATATATATATATATATATGTGTGTGTGTGTGTGTGTGTGTGTATTTCTCACTCTCAAACATATGAGACATACCACTTCCAGATCGAGAATTACCGATTTTAGCGAACCTAGAACGCCTGAGGACATTGACTGAGCAAGTGATAGAGTTTCCCATAATAGTAATTGATAATATTTGAAGGCAACACGGGTTGCGCGATTACCTTGAACCTTGCAACTCCCTATGTTATCCTTACATCCGTTAGATGTCTATACCCATGTATACTCGAATAGAATGAATACCCATACACAAAGAGGTGTTGGAATCATTATAGCATAGTTGGTTGTTCGTTCGTAGGTGGTATACCGTGTATGCCGGGTATACAAATAGACACGGATATTATAACTCCGTGGTACGCAATCGTTTGGTGCTCACGGTGAGCATGTATCGGTTATGCTGACATGCAGAAGGATATTGAAATCAAGCATGTTAAGCATTAATCTTTGTTGAGAAAGATCTATATGTCAGTTGGTGACAAGGGTTATGAAACATATTTAAACGTTAATCGACGTCAGGTTAAGCCCATATGTTATTATATTTATGGGACATATATACTAGATACTGATATGTGTAATATGTATGATAATATTTGGTGTGTATGTGTACCTGCTGTTATGATTGAGCTGGTAACGAGTTATACGGTGAGATTAGTATTGATTACTGCGTACGGGATGGGTACGGCAGAAAGACATAAAAAGAGTAACTCCAATGATGGAGATTGATATGATTCAGTTGATTGCTCAAAGATAGCAGATGATGATACCGAATGTCGTATCACAGATCACTGCCAGTGTTGGTGCAAATGTGATCGCAGAATTATAGATCGAGCAATCACATGAATATGAATACTTCAATTCTTAGTGGTATTACTAAGAGTGATAATGTCCCACCGAATACTATTATGACTACAAGTATTAGTTATAAACTAAACATGAATAGTAGTCGTAATGAATTAGATTCGGTATGAAGGATATGTTTGTTGGTTGTGTTAAGGAAAATATTAATAGTTTACTGATGGTAAAGGGAGGAACATATTAGTGAGTGGATAGAAAAGATCGAAATGGTTAAGGATATTGGTAAGAGTCTAGAACATTGTGTAGTGAAATATGCTACAGATATGTTGGTAGATTATGTTGTATCGTGATGGAACACGATGGTACAAAATTATAGTTAGAAAATTTTTACTCAGATGATATGGTCAGAATTTAAAATTCTTGTGCTAGAGCACCTTTATTCGAGTAATTAAGTTCAGAGATTGGAAACTGAGCTATGGAAGATAGAAATGTTGTGTGCTGATCACTTAGAACACGCTAATCGTTTGAAGGAGTTGTCATGTCTGGTAACATGGCTAATTACTCCTGAAACTAAGCGAAGTGAGCGCTATATTGAGGACTAACTCCATCGATAAGGAGTATAGTCAATCCTGTAAAATATACAACCTTTGGAAGGGTTGTGTCGCAAGCCAGCATTGATATATTTGACTCCATGGGAAGCGGAATGGAAGGACGTAGGTGAGACGTCGAGTGCTAAAGAAGAGAAATGATAAAGGTATAGTGCAAGATAGGCTTTTGAATAAGTAGGTATATCCTACAACCCAGAATTATACTAAGACTAGTTCTGGTGTGAAAGCATGAACCGCATGAAGGGTCCTTCCCTAAATGTGGAAAATATGGTTATCGGCAGGAAGAAGAATGTCGAGTGATAGTAGGCCACAGGTATGGTAAAGATGGACGTAATGCCCTAATTGTAGAACCAATTGAAGCCATGTGAACCGGCAACCCCAAGCCATTCGTGTACAACCACTCCGAACCCAACAACTTCAATAACAATCCATCCAAAGAAACCAAATTATGCCAAACAGTTGTACTTGCTATGAATGTGGCAGTACAGAACGTTTCAAGAGAAATTGCCCAAAGTTGAACCAAGGTGTCGTTGGAAGACGAACCTCATGACAAGCATCAACCTCTGATCAAGCAAGGAGCCGTGCTTTTGTGAGTAATTCGAATAAAGCACGTCATGATCCAAAGATGGTATTAAGTATGTTGTAGTTTTAAATCAATATGCTTCAGTGATATTTTTACGGCAGCCGATAGAAGTTAGTTCCTGTTAACCTCCTACCATTTGGAAAGATACCGATTAGTGAAACTATAGAACCCTATACTGTAGAATCGCTAACGGTAAATCCCTAATGGTTAACTAAATTGTTCGGAATTGTCCTATTATTCTGAACGATTAACCTTTCCTTATTGACCTACGACCAGTAAAGTTAAGAAGTTTTGACGTAATAGTTAACATGGATTGGCTAACTCAACATGAAACTGAAATCAAATATGAAAAGAAAATGATTAGAAGCTCTCTTTCGGACGATGAAGCGATTAGATACAGAGAAAAGTGTACGATTTGAAAGAAAACATATAGAAGATATCCCGGTGGTACACGAATTTCCACAAGTTTTCCCAGAAGAACTTCCTGGATTACCGCCAACCCGACGGGTCGAATTCAGAAATGATTTAATGCCTCGAGCTGGCCCTGTTGCTAAAGCACCATACCGACTTGCACCAACTGAAATGCAAGAATTATTGGATAAGGTTTTATACGATCTAGTTAGTCACCATGGGGTGCACCAGTGTTATTTGGGAAATGAAGGACGGAAGTGTTAGGATATGTATTGATTAGGGAGAATTGAATAAAGTGACGATCAAGAATAGGTATTCACTTCTTCGAAGTAAATGATCTGTTTAACCAACTGCAAGGGGCGATGTATTCTTAGAAAATTGATCTTAGATATAGTTATCACCAAATGAAAAAAATCCAAGAGGAGGACGTTGCAACAACAGCGTTTCGGACTCGCTACGGCCATTACGAGTTCTTAGTTATGCCTTTCGGACTAACAAACGCGCCGGCAGTGTTCATGGACCTCATGAATCGAGTCTGTAAACCATACCTCGTCAAATTCGTCATCGTGTTTATTGACGATATTTTGATCTACTCGAAAAGTAAAGAAGAGCACGAGCAACACTTAAGAATAATTTTAGAACTTCTGAATCAGGAGAAGTTGTATGCAAAATTCTCCAAGTGTAACTTCTGGTTACAAGAAGTGCAATTCCTCGGTCACGTTGTAAACCATCTAGGAATACACGTTGATCCGAGTAAGGTTGAAGCAATTAAGAATTGGCAAGCGCCTAAATCGCCAAAGGAAATCCGCCAATTCTTAGGCTTAGCTGGATATTATCGTCGATTTATAGAGAACTTTTCCAGCATCGCCCAACCTTTAACTCTTCTGACTCAAAAGGATCGAAAGTATGAATGGGGAGAAGAGCAGGAAACGGCATTTCAAACGTTAAAGCAAAAATTGTGCCAAGCGCCGATTTTAAGTTTTCCCGATGGAGACGATGGTTTTGTCGCGTATTGTGACGCATCGCGTAGAGGGTTAGGATGCGTGTTGATGCAGAATAATAAGGTTATAGCCTATGCTTCTCGACAGTTAAAAGTACACGAGAAAAATTACACTACTCACGACTTAGAACTGGGAGCAGTTATCTTCGCACTTAAAATCTGGAGACATTATCTCTACGGTACGAAGTGCACCATCTTCACCGATCATAAAAGTTTGCAGCGCATATTCGATCAGAAAGAACTGAATATGAGGCAACGAAGATGGGTTGAGTTGTTGAACGATTATGACTGTGACATCCGTTATCACCCCGGCAAGGCTAACGTTGTAGCCGATGTCTTGAGTAGGAAAGATAGGGTTAAGCCATTGCGAGTGCGAGCGCTGGGGATGATAGTCCAGTCGAACTTTTCGGACCTGATTCGAGTCGCTCAACGTGAGGCGTTGAAAGAGGAACAATTGGAAAAGGAGGGACTTTACGGCAATGAGAAGAATTTCGAACAGCGCGTGGACGAAATTCTCTACTTCAAAAATCGGGTTTGGATCCCGACCCTCCAGGACCTTCGTGAATTAATCATGGACGAAGTGCATAGATCGAAATATTCCATACATCCGGGATCGGATTAGACTATTGATGATACGAATATCTGAAAGGATTTTATTAATGGCCGAGTTTGGAGAAAGATATGGTTACGTATGTTGATGAATATTTAAGTTATGCAAGAGATAAGGCTGCACACCGAAAACCCTAGGGAACGTCACAACGACAAAAAATTCGTCAATGATAGTGGGAATTAATTACAATGGATTTCGGGACGCAAATTCCCAAGATATATCAAAGGCATGATGTAAATTGGGAAATCGCGGATCGATTAACCAATCCTCGCATTTCATCCCAATCCATGACGATTACCACAATGAATTCTCGCCCAAATTCATGATGGTGAAATGGTATCTCGTCGTGGAGTATCATTTTCAATTATCTCAGATCGAAATGGACATCCTACTTCCATTATTGGAAGGCGGGGAAGGAAGCATCGAGAGCTTGAAGCTTTCTATGGGTGAAGTAATTATCACCAATTTGTTAAATTGAAAATGGGCGGCACTCAAGCCATAAGATTTGAATTGATTCGAGAATCAACCAATCGGATTTATAATATTTAAGATAAGTTGAAAGCAGCGCGAGATTGGCAAAGGATTTATGCCAACATTCAAAGGAAACCATTGTCACTGGAAAGAGGTGACAAGGCATTTTTAAGGCATCACCTTAGAGAGGTGATATGAGGTTTGGCAAAATCGAAAATAGCTCCTTAATATATTGGACCTCATGAGACTATCTCCATGATTGGTCATTTAGTTTATCGATTAAAGTACTCCAGGGGCTAAGTACTATACATGATGTTTTGCCATGTATACGGATTGAAAAGTACCTAAGCGCCGAGGCAACGAAAGTACCAGTAATGGAGGTACTCATAGAAGACATGCCTGATATCATAAATAATTCCGTAGAGATAGTAGACGGGAAAACTAAACAGTTTGGACACACCAAGCTTTATTGATTAAGATTAAGTGGAATTCACAGCGAGAACCAGATTATACCTGGTAACGCAAGGGTGAATTCTGAAGGAAAAACCCCCACCTTTCTCTCGGAAGGGGATAGTGGGCGTGTAAAATTTCGAGGACGAAATTTCTTAACGGTGGGAGAATGTAACGATTCCGACGAAACCAGGTATACCCTAACCGGTAAACAATAGTTACGTTATATTTAATGTCAGGTACATAAATTACCATAGTAATTATACGAGAATACATGGTTCGCTGTATTGATTGTACGTGAATATATAATTCATCGTATTGAATATGCGATTAATCGTTCGATAGTTATTGAAACCCGAACGAATTGAGGGTTCAATTATAGACGATATCTATAATATTTAGTGATTTTACGAAGCATTAATGCTTCGGGATAAGTAAAGTACGGCACAGAAAAAGAATTTCGATTTAATGGTACGTCGGTACGTTAAACGAAACCTTTAATACCAAACCGAGCAAGAGACAATCAATCAAGCCGAAAAAGATGTGCAATAATTAATAATATGATGTTTTAAGTTAATAAATGTCATGGTTTAAGTTTTTAAATCGGTTTTATATAAATTTCATTTTTAAGCCAAAAACGACCGTTTTAGCCTCGTTTTAAGTCGAATTAGACATTTAACCGAAAAACGAACTGAACCAGATTATCCAAAACATTATCCGGATTTCGAGAATCCAAACATGTGGCTAAGAATGGAGAGGTGGGTCCCACCCCACCCCTCTACTTGTTCCGATCGGAAATGGGGGATATCCCCTAGCCCTTATTCTTTTTTTCTCATCACACATTCAACATCCTACTCTCCTCTCCACTTTCAAGAACTCAAAACCGATGTTTGGAGCAAGAAAACCGAGGTAAAAACCGAGTTAATTACGTGTTCATCTTCCTTTCTCGAGTATTATTTGCAAGAAAATGAGGTTTCAAAGATGAAAACCGATTCTTGCATGATCAAGTGATGTATACGGGTTATACAAGGGATCTTGGTCCAAGAAAGGAGTTAAACGGACCAAAAACGAATTTTTACGGTTTAAACTTTAGTTTTGAAACAATAACCGAAACTATAGTGTAAGAGGCTTGATTGTGAGTGTAACTTGCTTGGTATTGTGGTATGTTGGTTGTAGGTTTTGTATTTAGTGGTAGATAAGGCGGAAAGACGAGTTTGTAGCTTGTAGTGGCGGAAAACAAAAGGTATATTCGGTTTTGGAATTTTGGACAGATTGTTGATGGTTTAGAGTTAGGTCATGAAATTTGACAGAGTTGTTAAACACATGAAAATATGAGCTCTGTGAATATTTGGTAATTTTTGGACAAAGGATGAATATTTGGTGAATTTAATGCTCGGTTTTGGCTAAAAATGGTGAAAAATAGTTAAATATCATGAAAAATTCTGGAAAATTCCAGATATGCTTTTTATAACATGTATAAATCACACAAAAAATTTTAGGTCAGTTGGAGAAGTCTAAGTAGGCTTTTCAGTTAAACGAGTTCTAGGGTTTTCTAGCTCGGTTTTAGTGAAAATGGCATGTAAAAAGAGATTTTGGTTCTAGAAAAATTACAGGGGACTATGGCAGGGGTTATCCAGGAAAAATTTGGGATTTTTCAAAGGTCATTTGGTATTTACGACATATTTAGTGTTTAAATGGTGTTTAAAAATAGATAAATAAATTTTAAATATAAAAATTAATTCTGGAAATATTTTTATAAATTTCCCCACTATCAAAATGTTATTTGTGCAAAATCCCAAGATCCGAGGATGAACGGATATTTATTTGGAATAAAAGTGAACTTTTATAATATAAAACGCGTAAACCAGCAAAGTTCGGGTAGACGAACTGACTGGTGTATAAAAACCCTAAAAATGAACTATTTTCATATAACTGAGTTAAACAAGTAAAAATAAATCATCCGAAAATAATTCGGATGATTTGGGTAATTTTAAACGATTTAACAGTTTCCGGTGCACTAAAGACGGAAACGGGTCCCGCGGCCAATCGAGGCGTCTAAACCGAGCTCTAATTTCACAACTTTAACTAAATTATCAGTCAACAACTATTTTCGGGTCGTGTGTGACCAAACTCAATTTTGGAACGTAAAAACGGATAACCGTGCTAGGCACGCAAAACGGGGAAACGATCTAATATTAATTTTGACTAGTAAACTCTAAACGAAATCACAATCTGAGTCCGGAGAAGTGTTCTGGGTTAACATTGCCCCCGGAACGGGTACAGTTCTGGGTTAACATTGTCCCCGGAACGGGTACAGTACTGGGTTTACAGTGTCCCCAGATGTACCGGTTAACACGGTTAAAGATTATATAAACAATAATTGTATAATAACGATCGTAGGGATCATATTACAGATTGGACGTGTTAACTGATAATGATTGTTGTTACCTGCTTGCATGTGCTAAGGTGAGTTTCACGAGCCCCTTTTTCTGAACTGTTTTTATGTATTCTCTCGGGGCGGAAGCATGTTACTACTGAAATGTTTAAGTACATACTGAACGCATGGATTTGCGTGAATTTATATATATTTTATTGTACGGGAATCGTACGGAAATGTACTAAGATGGTAATTGTCTGAGTTGCTAACATTCTAAGGCCCCGGAACACGAGTGATTAACTGAAAGCCGGTAGAGTGTGGATAGTACTATTGGTCTGACAAACCCAACTGGTCCGGCATGGATTTGCTGATGTTTCCCAGCCAGTTGCACATGTCTATTTTGTTGTTATATATATTTTGCTATGTAATGTTAGATATAGCGGTTTGGGGCAGGTCCGTGGGCGGAGTATGCCACGGGGGTTGTGTGTGGATAGTCAGAGGTTTCACTTGTGGGCTCAACATAATTACATCGATAATATTATATTTTGATAATGATTTATCATGGTTTACTCGAATTGTGAAACTCACCAACTATTCGTAGTTGACCCGTTTTCTCACATGCTTTTCAGGTACGATTAAGATGAAGTGATTGCTTACGTGCTAAGTGCTTGATGTGTGTAAGATTTGCGTGCGAGATGTTATGATACGTTATACTAAATAGAATTATGTATCGTATTGTATGATGTGTGTATCACCTAGACATGAATGAAATATGAGATAATGTAATTTGAAGTATATTAATGTATTCAGTTTTCTTTATAAACAATGTGGTTGATATCAGAGGTGTCTGTGGCGCCCCGGTTATGTTTCCGCTGCGGTTACGGGGTGTTACATCTAGTATCCTTCCTCAAGCAACGAAAATCCACATTTTCCTTCAAGCACTCCGACATGACAGGTATATCAAAAGAGGTAATTACTCATAAACTAGGCCTTGATAATTCTATTAAACCCATTCACCAGAAGCAAATAAAATTCGCTCCTGAGAGGAATGCGATCATGCAAGAAGAATTTGAAAAACTTCTTAAGGCCGGTATGATTAGAGAGGTTAAGTATCCTCGATGGTTGGCTAATGTTGTGGTCATTTCAAAAGAGAATGGAAAGTGGAGGTATGTGTCAATTTCACCGATTTAAACAAGGCATGTCCAAAGGATCCTTTCCCATTGCCACACATTGACTCCATGGTGGATGAAACAACAAGACATGAGATGCTTACTTTTATCGATGCTTCCTCTGGATTTCAACAAATTTAGATGGAACCATCTGATCAAGAAGACACATCATTCATGACTCCTACTAGAATATATTGTTATATTGTCATGCCCTTTGGACTAAGAAATGCAGGTGCGACTTATCAACGCTTAGTCAACATGATGTTTAAAGATCAACTAGGAAGACCATGGAAGTATATATAGAAGATATGGTAGTAAAATCCAAAAAGGCTGAAGATCATCTTAAAGACTTGGAAGTATCCTTCAACATCCTTGACCAGTTTAACATGAAACTCAACCCATCCAAATGCCATTTTGGTGTTAAAGCTAGGAAGTTCCTTTGTTATATGGTAACTAAGAGGGGAATAGAAGCTAACACAGAACAAATAAAGGCCATCATCAACTTGAAGTCACCCGCGAATGCAAAAGATGTACAAAGGTTGACTGGCCGGATTGCAGCCTTGAACAGATTCATCTCCCGATCTTCAGAGAAGTGTAAGGATTTCTATGATATCCTTAGAAAAAATTAAAAGTTCGAGTGGATAGAGAAGCATGAGGCTGCACTCATAGCCTTGAAGGATTACTTATCCTCGACACCAGCATTAATGAAGCCAATAGATAGGGAACCCCTATCCTTATACTTAGCCGTATCGGGTAATGCAGTAAGTGTTGTCCTTGTAAAGGATCATGAAGGGGAACAACATCCTGTTTATTATGTAAGTAAAAGTCTTCTAGACGCCAGAGCCAGGTACTGTCATTTAGAAAAATTAATTCTTGCACTAATTATGGCTTCTACTAAGTTAAGACATTACTTTGAAACTCATACTATAATTGTGAAAACTAACTATCATATCAAGTATGCTCTTAGAAAATCAGAGATGTCAGGTAGGATGGCTAAGTGGGATGTAAAGCTAAGTGCATACGACATACAATATGAGCCAAGGACAACTATAAAATCTTAGCCACTGGCTGACTTTGTGGCTGATTTCAGTAGTGATTTACAAAAGGAAGCCGACTTGGAGGTCCAACAGTTTGAGGAAACCAAGGATCCTTGGATCTTATTCACGGATGGGGGTCCAACCTTATAGGAATAGGTCTAGGTATTCTACTAAAATCTCCACAGGGGGACATGTTGGTGCATGATGTCAGTAGTTCAGTGTCGAGTGTCTGTAATCGTGTTAGTTAGATTTGAGTTTTGTATGTAAGCGAAGTTGCTAACAAGTTCGCTTATATGGGCAAACTTGTTAGACAAGCGAAGTTAGGGACAACTTCGCCTGAACATGCCAGGCGAAGTTGTCGTGTCTATATAAGCTATTTGTTTACGGCTTATCAGTTAAGAATTAAGAGTTTAGTTTATTCGTGTATTCGAGTCAGAGAGTTTGTATTCAGTGATCATAGTATCACGTGTTTACGGTTGGAATACAACGTGTGTTTGGTTATCGTATCGTGTGTTAGCTCGTATTGTTTTCTATACTTGTAACGTCTTACGTAGGGATTCCGCACCTACGTAGAACGCGATATCTCGTGTAGATCCGGCTGGGAACCTACAATTGGTATCAGAGCTTTTGCTCGATTGTGTGGTTCGGGATTATCACGCGGGTATAGAAATCGTTCCGTTCGACTATTCGCGGGAAGAGTTTTCTGAGTTTTTGTGCTATACTCACCTCCTACAATCATAAACAACCCATAACACCTTCACAAACCTCGAAAAACCCAGAAATCTAATCTGCAGAAAGTTCGTGTTCATCAGGCGAAGTTGCCGTCACTGTTAGTAGGGTTTCGGCGAAGATATAAGGTTAAGCGAAGTTATCCACAACTTCGCCTACCTCTTCAAGTTCGCTTACCTCAAGCGAAGTTACCCACAACTTCGCCTACATCCCAAGTTCGCTCAACTTAAGCGAAGTTATTCTCAAGTTCGCCAATCCGGCGAATTTAAGAAAGTGAGCGAAGTTACAAATTCACGCGAAGTTAAGTTTTAAGTGAAGTTATCCACAACTTCGCCTACAGTGCTGTTTGAAAATAAAATTTTTGATTTTCGGATTTCTTTGAGTTTTGTGAAAGATGTCTTCGATAAACATTACCGAACTGGTAAAGATGGAAGTAGAAGCGGGTTCGGCTACAAAGGCACCTAAGATGCTTGAGGAAACCGATTATGTAGCGTGGAAAGATCGTTTTGAACAATATGTCAAGTATCAAGATGCTAAGATGTGGGTGTGCATACAAGATGGTTACATTCCACCTACTGCTGAGTATGAGGGTCGTGATCAGATCAAGAAATACAAAGAGATGGAAGAAGAAGAGAAGAAAATGTATGAGGCAGAAAGCAAAGCTCATGCAGCAATTACAATGGCTCTTCCACAAGAGATACTTCACACCTTCCGAAAGTATAAAACTGCTAGAGAGCTTTGGGAAGCACTTGAGAACCGGTTTGAGGGCAATGTGGGAATTCGTGCCTCGAAAATTAAACTTCTAAAAACCCAATTCTCGGTCTTCAAGTATCTGAAGAATGAATCACTTGATGATATCATCACTAGATATTATCATCTGATGACTGAACTCAGCAACTATTCAATTGTTTACAAAGAAGATGAGATTGTTGAAAAGCTTCTTGATGCTCTCCCACCGAAATGGGAGATGTATACTGTGTTAATGAGAGAAGACAAAGACTTTGCTGACTATGACCTGGAGACAGCAGTTAACAAGCTAAGAACGTTTGAACTGAACATGGTACGAAAGGAGACACCTACCGATCAGGTTCAAGATCCGGGTATGTATGGTGCAAAGGTTAACTCAGGATCAAGTTCGAAAACTGAATCATCTGCTTATTACTCTAAGGGAGAGTCAGGCGCTAACTCAACACACGAAGGACATGTATCTCTCAACATGAACGGTGATGTGTGCTTTGTAGCTGGAGGATCAAATGCTTCTCAACCTCAAGCGACCAAGAGTAGTTTTTCCCCAAGTGTGTCAAACAACAACTACTCGAAGATGCCCATGAGTGTTAAATCTGCTGAACAGCAGTTTGCTCTCTATGCATCTTTTATTGCTTCGTATGAGAATTACATTCAGGGTAAGATTGTTGATCCCGCAATTTTGGATGAAGACTATGATCAGATCGATGCTGATGATCTAGAGGAGATGGATCTGCAGTGGCAGATGGCTATGATTGTCAGAAGGGTTAAGAGGTTCATGAAGAAGACTGGCAGGAAGTTTGTCGGAGAGAGGCCAGGGATTGATAAGTCGAAGGTACACTGTTACAACTGTCAGCAGAATGGCCACTTTGCAAAAGAGTGCAAAAATGAACGTGTAGAACGCAGTCAAAACAGATCTACACAGCAGAGTGGTAGTGGTAATGACTATAGAGCCATGATTTCCAGATAGAACGAGGAGTACAACTGGAATATGCATGTTGAAGAAGTATTTGAACAGGCCAATTTGGCAAAAATCGAAACTGCAGATAGTGAGAAGGGAACTGGCGAAAATGAAGCTTACATGGCAGATGTGGCAGACCAGCTCTCCGAGGTAAGTACCGAACTCCCTTGTACTAAGTGTGAACATCTGTCTGAACAACTGACAACTATAACTGATCAGTTTGTTAGTTTGGATGCGCAATTTAAAACTTTAAAAGAAGATCATCATTTCACTAAAGCTAGAGAAAATAGTTACAAAGTAAAAATTAAAGCTAGTGAGAAGGATATTAAAAGTCTTAAAGCAAAGCTTGCTGAAAAAATTCAAGTGATTGATCTTAGCTATGAGGTTCTAGAAGAGAAAACCAAACTAATAGCTGAAAGGGAAAAACAGATAGCTGATCACCAGGTAAAAGTGGTGGAACTTAACAGGAAACTTGAGCAATTCAGAAATTCCTCCGCTATACTTGATCACCTCGTTAGTGATCAAGGTTCCCCAAAAAGGGGAGGAATTGGTTATCATGAAGTTCCACCACCTTTCAATCATAATTACACTTATGATCCTAGTAATCAGAAATCTGTTGATATTGACTATGGTCGGACAGTTCCAGTTCAAGTTACTATTAAAGAACCAGAAGTTAGTAAGCCTGTTGCAAGTGTTAAGATTTCTGCTCCGAGTCCAGTCTCATCTAACTCAGACAAGTCCTCTGAGTCGAGTGAGACAAAACAAGAGGAAGTGTTACCAAAAAGTGGATAGAAAAATAAAACACCTGAAAAGAAGTCTCCACTACACCCGTATGTCCCACCATATGTGAGACAAACGGGCAGTAATACAGCCTCAACATCTAAGACAACTTTTGATAAGAAAGTTGGACACAGGAGTTCTTTTAGATGTAATCAATTAGGACACCTTGTTGCTGATTGCCCTCTGAAGCAGAAATTCAGAGGTGTGAGGACTTCAAAATCTGAGAAAAGAACTAACGTTAATCAATATAATGGTAAAAATGAAAACCCATCAAATTTCAGAAAATGGACTAATCAAGGTTTTCAAAGAAATAGATCTCAGTTTTTCACTGCTAACAACCAAATCTTAAGTAATAATTCTTTTAATTCACGAAGGTTTGGATGGCCTCATAGTCAATCCACAAGAAGGTATCCTGTTAGGACTCACAGAAATTATTATGATACTAACTTTGGACAGCCAAGGTACGGAATGTATCGACCCAAGACCAATCGGTCTTGGGTCCCCAGATTTTAATCATCTGCTTTAATCGTGCAGGAACAGTTGAACAGGGCTGCCAACAATCAATGGGTTGTGGATAGCAGCTGTTCCCGGCACATGACGGGTAACAAGAAATTGTTACACGACTTGAAACCTGTTCAAGGAGGAAGAGTGAGTTTCGCAGGAGAGAGCGGTGGAAGGATTACAGGAATAGGGACGGTGTCGAATGGAAAGATGACTTTGGAGAAAGTAAATTTTGTTGAAGAACTGAAGCACAATCTGCTGAGTGTTTCGCAGATTTGTGACAAAGACTACACCGTACATTTTACAAAGAATGAAGCGATTGTGTTGTATCCTGGTTTTAAGATACCAGAGGATTGGATTGTTATGAAGGCTCCAAGAGTGAAGAATACGTATATCATGGACATGAGGTCTACTGAGATGGCCACAGAAGAATCGTGTCTTCTGTCAAAAGCAACTGAATCGGAGTCCGAGTTGTGGCATAGGAGAATGGGGCACATTCATCTTCGGAAAATGAACTACCTTGTCAAAAATGGGCTTGTGCTGGGTGTTCCCTTGAAGAATTTCAACTTTGAAGACAAATGCTTATCATGCAAAAAGGGAAAGCAACACAAGAAATCCCATCATACCAAGAAGGTCAATTCAATTGTCAGTACCCTAGAATTACCTCACATGGATCTCTTTGGTCCCGTGAATGTAAGAAGTCTAGGAGGAACATCTTACTGCTTGGTGATTACTGATGATTTCTCTCGATATTCCTGGGTATATTTCCTGAAGTCAAAGGATGAAACAGTGCAGATGGTAAAGAATTTGATTACCAAGGTTGAGAATATCATGGGGAAACGGGTTAAATTCATCAGGAGTGACAATGGAACTGAGTTCAAGAACTATGAGATGGAGATCTTCTGCTTACAGAAGGGGATAGAACACCAATACAGCGCACCGTATACACCGCAACAAAATGGAGTGGCTGAGAGGAAGAACAGAACCTTAATTGATGGAGCCAGAACCATGCTGGCTGATTCGAAACTTCCCGTGGTGTTCTGGGCTGAAGCTGTTGCAACAGCCTGTTATATCCTTAATAGAGTGTTAACTGTTAAAAGATTAAATAAAACCTGTTATGAACTTATGCATGGGAGAAATCCCAACTTGAGTGGTCTTGAACCATTCGGGTCCCCATGTTCGATATTAAAGACCAATTCTAAATTTGGTGAAGTAGCTGACGAAGGAATCTTAGTCGGATACGTCGTTGGGACTCCCAACAGACGGGTCTTTAATACATCGAACAGCAAGGTTAAGGTGGTGTGTAACACTGATATCACAAGTTACAAATCACCAAAACCAAGCTCGGGACCCGCTGGGGTTTTCGACTATGATAGACTCTTTAAATTTTTTAACATGCCTTATTTGGATTTTGCAGAAGTTGAAGAAAGAATTGCTACGAAGATGATATGCGATGAGGAAGACACTTTGGTGCAACGACCACAGTATGATGAATGTCAGCCTTCCTCGTCAAATGCTGTCAATACCCCTGCTGCCTCTACTGAAGAGGAATTCATCAATCCGTTTCACTCTCAACATCAATCACCCATTGATGAGCTATCTTCGAACTTGGAAGATAATCTGAATGTCAGTTCGGTTCCGACTACGAGAATTCACAAAGATCATCCTTTGGAGAATGTGATAGGTGATCTGTCCGATGGTGTACAAACAAGAAAAAGCTTGAATGAGCACACCTGTGTTTACACAAGCATTAAAGAATCAGGCATAATTAACGAGTGCTTGTACACCTGCTTCATCAGCCAGATTGAACCACAGAACTATCAAATGGCTCTTAAGGACAGCTCGTGGGTCGAAGCCATGCAAGAACAGTTAGCTCAGTTTAAGAAAATGGAAGTATGGAACTTGGTTGCAAAACCAAGAAATGTGCATGCGATTGGCACGAAATGGGTCTTCAAATGTAAGAGAGATGAGAAAGGGATTGTTATCAGGAACAAGGCGAGGCTGGTTGTTAAAGGCTTTAATCAGCAAGAGGGGTTTGATTACAATGAAGTGTTTGCTCCTGTGGCAAGATTGGAAGCCATTCGGCTGTTTTTAGCATTTGCTGCTCATAAGGAGATGAAGGTCTTTCAGTTGGATGTGAAGAGTGCGTTCCTAAACGGTAAAGTCGACGAGGTTGTGTATGTTGAGCAACCTCCGGGTTTTCCTGACCCTGACTTTCCCGATCACGTGTACAAGCTAAGTAAAGCGCTGTATGGACTACATCAGGCACCTCGTGCCTGGTATTCAACCTTATCAGATTACTTGCTTGAGAATGAGTTTGAAAGAGGTAAAATTGATAGCACATTGTTCTTCAAGAGAAAGGGTAGCGACTTTCTGCTGGTGCAAGTCTACGTGGACGACATTATCTTTGCTGCATCAAAGGTCGCCATGTGTCAGGAGTTTGAGGCCGTCATGAAGAAGAGATTTGAAATGAGTGCTATGGGTGAACTAACTTTCTTTTTAGGATTGCAGGTTGATCAGAAGAAAGATGGGATGTTCATTCATCAGACGAAGTATGTCCATGATGTTCTCAAACGCTTCAAGATGGAGGACAGCACTCCATATGATACTCCAGTCTGCGTCAATCACAAATTGGGTGCTGATTCAGACAACGATGCAGACGTGGACCCAACCCAATATCGGGCAATTATAGGTTCTTTAATGTACTTAACTGCTTCTAGGCCTGATATAATGTTTGCTGTTTGTCTTTGTGCACGCTTTCAGGCAAACCCAAAATAATCTCATTTGAAGGGTGCGAAGAGGATACTGCGGTATCTCAAAGGCAAGCCGAAGCTGGGGTTGTGGTACTCGAGAGGAGGAGACTTGGAGCTAGTCGCTTACACAGATTCTGATTATGGAGGATGCAATCAGAGTCGGAAGTCAACAACTGGTGGATGTCAGTTTCTTGGTGGCAGACTAGTGTCGTGGCAATGCAAGAAGCAGACCTCAGTCGCAATTTCAACCTGTGAAGCAGAATACATGGCAGCATCCAACTGCTGCTCCCAGGTTCTTTGGATTCAACAACAGTTGCGCGATTATGGTCTGAATTTCTCACTTACTCTTATTTGCATTGATAACACTGCTGCTATCTCAGTAACTAACAATCCCGTAAAGCACAGTAAAACTAAACATATTGACATACGTCATCATTTTATAAGGGATTGTGCTGAGAAGAAACTGATTGAGCTCGAAAAGGTTGACACGTTAGATAATTTCGCTGACTTGTTCACGAAAGCGTTTGACAAAACTAGATTTCAAAACCTTGTTGAGCTGAATGGGATGATCAATCCCGAGTAACCATGTCATATGTTTGTGTTTGAATTAAAAAAAAAAAAAAAAAAAAAAAACGTCACTATCGCTTAGAATTATGTCGGTTGCCTCAGTTTGAAGGACATGTCTTCGGATATGTTTGGTCCTCATTTCTACTTGTAGAATATGAGGATAGCCATTAACCAGATGACTGAAAGTGACCGGGGCTGTTTATGATGTGTTTTCATTCTTTCGCTGAAAATTAGTCGATCATACTTAGTTAGAAGGACACATACTAGTATGTGGTCGGTCCAGCTGATCCATTGGATCTTCGGGATAGCCGTTTCCCTGAAGACTTTGATTTGGTCGGGGCGATTGAAGTTAAATTTTTTCTTTCTTTTCTTTTAGGGAGATGATATTATTTTTCAAGTCTACTACTTCGTAAGAAGTACCTTTACTATATTTAATGGAAAATTGATCCAACCTTGGAAAGTGATAGATATACTAATTCTGTGTGCTTAACTAGTGAAGTTATTAGGCCTAAAAGACTTTAGAACAGTCATTGTATGTCATGGTAGCTTTTTATGGTGCGTAAAAGTAGAAGTGATACTAACTAAATCTACTCGATTTTACGTGGAAACTCCTTAAGAGTTGTGCATGTCTTCATACATATCTTTCCGAATGATAGGCAGGAAAGCGATTACCCAGTCATACACGAGCCCGTGAGTGTTCTGATTCCCGTGAAGATAGCGTGTCAAGACGCTGCAGTGATCCAGATTCAGGACTTGCAGTTGTTTTCTACGTGAAGTTGTGTATATCCATGTTAAATAAAAAAAAATAAATAATAAAAAAAAAATAAATAAAAAATAAATTTTCTAGAGTTCATAATGTTAATGATTATTAATCAAGACGCAAGAAGGTGAACGGGAAGCAGAGTCTAAGATCGAAGAGTAATTGTTACTTAATCAGACACTACGGGTCGAGGTCAATTCGGGGTGACTTGGGGAAAGCCAAATACGCTTTGAGAATAGATAGGAGGCATCATAATCTCTGAGTTGTTGCCCACTTAAGTTTTGAGCTTAATTGAACCTAACCCGTATCACAGAAACAATGAAAACCATTTTAAGTAGATTACCTGCTTACAACCTGTTTCTTTATGTCATAATACAGCTGAACACGGATCTGTGTGACAGTCACGTAATTAGTATGATTCCTGTTCGGATCTTTTCTAAAACATGGTAGTCCCTGTCGAGACTGAAATTTGATCCCGTGTACTTTATTTTTTCAAATTTTCGTTACTTATGTAGTTGTATGATTTTATACGTGGTTACTTGGTCTTGATCGTATCATTTAACGCTTTAAAGGATGATTTAAAACTTAATTGCACATTTTGTACACTTTATGGGGTTTGTTTTGAAAATTTTCTTATATAGGCGTACTTATCCATAACTTCGCCTGCAATAGGCGAACTTATCAACAACTTCGCCTGTATAATCTCTGACCCTATATAAAGAAGTTTTTAGGTCAAACAGTCTCATTACTTTCAAACCTCAGCGAACTTATACTCCGAAACTTTAGCGAACTTATCGATCTCAATCATCTGTTTTTCTTACTTCGATTCAAATCAAATTCTAGGTGTGTAGGGTTCGATTATCATATTATCAATGTCTTTTGAGGTTAATCATCAGTCGTTTCGACTCGATTCTCGACCTCGTTCTTTCGAACCTTAAACATCCGATTTCAAACTTGTTATTACGTGATAGTAAACTACTTGAACGTCTAAAACTTCATAAAATCATGTATTTCGGAGTCCTCGATCTCCAAAATCATCATCTACACGTCGTTCGACATCCCTAACTGTTGCCGATTCAAATTCGGCGAAGTTACAGTTTAGGCGAAGTTATCCGTAACTTCGCCTGATTATAAATTTTGAAACAGTTTATGAGGCGATGTTGTGATTAGGCGAAGTTATCATTAACTTCGCTTGGACCATTTTACTTAACTGTTATCAGACGAAGTTCTAGTTGAAGCGAAGTTGTTTCCCAACTTCGCCCCACCTTTAACTTCGCCTATACAGAATTGATCACAACTTCGCTCATGGTAACAGGCGAACTTGTGATTCGCTTTGACGTTTATCTAACTTAGCCTGTTTGTTGCAGATATGGCTACTGTAGCTGGAGCAGGTGGTGCAGGCGGTGATGACGGAGGTGATCACCAGAGACAGTTCTTCCCGGGTCACAACATGTACATAACATTAGACCCGGAGGCGAGCGGAGTTGATGATTTCCGCGAAATCATCACATTTCTGTTACGCTCGCGGATATTCCACGCGATTACAATAACTCTGCCAATATCCTTGCCCAATATTGAGGATTTTTGGCTGACAGTGGAATACGACTGTAGAGTCGAGCCCCCGGTGATGCACGCAACAGTCAACAATCAGATTGTTCAGTTCTCTTCTGAACAAATCCGGGCGGCTTTACGATTTGGGAATGAGACAAGGGATGACCCAACAGAGTTTGTAGCTCCTTTCCGTGATGGAGCGTTTTTGAGATTGGGATACTCTGGTCCCTTGGGGGATACGCAAAGGAGGAAAGGATTTTTGCTTGACCAGTGGCGCTTTCTCATGCATGTTATGATCGTTTGCATGTCAGGGAGAAAGGCGGGGCACTGATGGCATGGGCGCGACCATGCAGTCAGCGATGACTGCTCTGACTTACAACAAGCGATTCAGCTTTAGTCAGATGGTCTTTTATGAGATTGATCGTCAAAGAAGAGCGATGGCGCGTGAGCGATTTATCATGTATCCAAGATTTCTTCAAATGATGTTGAATCATGTTGCTCCAACGCTTCCTCAGCGCCGTCCGATCCGATATGTAGAGAGTGTGAACAAACGGATCTTCGCCCACTGTAGATCCTCTAGTGCGAGGAGCAAACCTGAGCTCCGTCCTCGGCATACTCCACTTTTTGGCTACTTGATCAACCCGGAATATGTGCCTGCTCGTGAGGACGAGTTTAGGGACCCGGCACCACAACAGGCAGGAGCACCTCAAGTTATACCTGCTGCACCTGTTGTGTCACCGGAGGAGAATGTGGACCTTGATGCAGAATTTGGCGGTCAAGGCTTCTTTGATATGGATCGGGTGGATCCAGAGGAAAACGTACAGGTATCGGTAGCCCAAGTTTCGACTGTGAATGTTACTAGGACAGCTGCTACGGTGGCTGGTTCTGATTCTGATGATGAAGTGGCAGAGGCAAGAAGGATTATGGTAACTCGAGAAAGACTACATGGGAAAAGAAAGAGAACAGATGATGACAGCGAGTCAGATTATGAGGAAGAGGTACAACAGTTGATCCGGAGGTCAAGAAGGGAACGGATAGGTGCAGGATCGGGAGCCGGTGAGAGCTCTAGGGTGGTACGTTTCACTCCACCAGCACTATCCGGTATGACAATGGTTCCCTCATCACTACAGGTTACAAGGCCAAGCGCTACGGTTGTTCCCGTGGTGGCTACCTCATCTACATTTGGCCTCCCATCCATTACTTTCCAACTTTCGGCTCTTGAGATCGTTTCATTGCCGCCTCCGACTGTTACTCCATCGGAGGTCGTGGCACAATTTATCGAGTCGACTGTTGTGGCCACTGCAGGGCTATATGTGACGATACCACCTGCGGTTACGTCTATTTCTACTTCTGAGGTCCCGGGGACATCGGAAATCCCTCCTCAGTACACTCAAGATATATCACATATGAGGTTCGATTTCGATGCAACCCTATCAGACTCTGAACGAATAGCAGCACTTGAACGGGTCGTGGCAGAGCAGTCAAGGATTAATCTTATCCAGACCCAGGCTATTCAGCGCCTAGTTGCAGAGAATCAGATGCAGTCGTCCCTGTTGGTACAACATGGAAAAATCATAGATGCTTTCAAGGAGTTCTTGGCATCTCAGGGGGAGACGAGCTGTAAAGGCGATGAGTTGAGGACCAATAGACGAAATGATAGAGACGATGATCCCAATGCATCGAAAGATGCAGGTGGTGAGTTGCCAAGAACTGATCAAGCTCTTGGAACTTCCACAACTCAGGGGGAGTCGACAACTGCAGCTGGTGGTGATGATGTGGTGGTAGTGGACGTAGAGGAGATGGATGATGGTTTGGTTGGTGATGATGATGTACTACCGAGTGATGTGATAGAGAAGATTGGAGAAGAGATTGTGATTGATAATGAGATAGAAGAGGAAGAGATAGTTGAGGAAAATATTGAGCATGACATTCCAGATGTTGAGAAAGCAGATATGAGTAAAGAGATGGCAAGTGATGAGTCTGAATGGGAAGAGCAGCCTAGATGGAAGGAAGGCTATGCTCAGTGGTTCGTCAAAACGAAGAAAACGGCGGTCCCTACAATGTTTAAGAAGAGTTACAACATTAAAGGATATGCTGAAGCGAAGAAAGGGATTATATGCTGGATATATGATGAGCAGTTGAGGCTCTTCGTGAATAAAAGGTATGACGGTGTTCAGTACTTTAGAAGGATGTTGAGATCGTTGAATACACTGCCAGAATGTGAAGTGAAAGACTTAGCCAGATTGGGATTGATAAACAGAAGTGACGATAATATGGCTAGAGTTATTGGGAAAATTATGTGGAAAGAGAGTATAAAAGAGAAGAAATTTGAGCTGTTGAAACCACAAAAGGGAAAACTTGTTGAAGACAAGGATAGAGGTTTGAGAGCAGACGGAAAACCTTGGATGATTATGAAGTATAAACCGATCCGGTGTTTGAAAGAAGTACCGATGAAGCTAATGCCCAAGGATGTGCTTAAAGACCTGAAGTGGTGGTTTGTAGATTGTGAGACAGCTGAGGCAGTGATGGAAGACGAAGATGAACAAGAGCTGCTTAGAGTGTACGATCCGATGCACTTGGTAAACTTATCGCAAGCTGATTTGCAGGTGTTGAATGACAAGAAGATATTTTATATTCCTGCTTGGAAAGACGAAGCGAGGAAATATCAAAGAGTTGTCTCGGTTTGTGTTCGAGAAGGAGTGAATGCTTGAAGATAGAAGATTGAAGATTACAAGACACGTGTTTGAAGCTAAAGAGATGAAGCTACTGCCAAGGGGGAGTCTGTTGGTGCATGATGTCAGTAGTTCAGTGTCGAGTGTCTGTAATCGTGTTAGTTAGATTTGAGTTTTGTATGTAAGCGAAGTTGCTAACAAGTTCGCTTATATGGGCGAACTTGTTAGACAAGCGAAGTTAGGGACAACTTCGCCTGAACATGCCAGGCGAAGTTGTCGTGTCTATATAAGCTATTTGTTTACGGCTTATCAGTTAAGAATTAAGAGTTTAGTTTATTCGTGTATTCGAGTCAGAGAGTTTGTATTCAGTGATCATAGTATCACGTGTTTACGGTTGGAATACAACGTGTGTTTGGTTATCGTATCGTGTGTTAGCTCGTATTGTTTTCTATACTCGTAATGTCTTACGTAGGGATTCCGCACCTACGTAGAACGCGATATCTCGTGTAGATCCGGCTGGGAACCTACAGGACATAATACCCCAGTCTATAGCCTGTGAGTTTCAAGCCACAAATAATGAAGTAGAATATGAAGCTTTAATTGCAGGTTTGCAACTAGCTAAACACATGAGGATCAGGTATCTTCAGGTGTATATAGATTCGTTATTAATAGCTAACCACTTTACTGGCTCATATGCTGTGAAAGGAGAAAAACTAATTAAATATCTAGACATTGTGAAAGAACTATCAAAGTTATTCGATTCTTTTAGTATTATACAGGTACCAACGGAAAAGAATGCTGGGGCGGATGCCTTAGCAAATATAGTATCATCTTTGAAGGTCCCAGAAGCTATGAAAATCCCGATTATCCATGTACTTTCACCAGCAATAGGAGAACAAGAAGTTGTGGAGATAACAACTAACAAAAAGATTGTTCTTTGGGATCAATTATCCTCAAATAATCAAGGATCATGGATCCTCCCGATCAAGTCATTCAAGATGGAGAGATTCCCGCTACAAAAAATCCCAAAACCTTCAAACTTAAGGTATCACCATACATATTATTACATGATATTCAGTATAGGAAATCTCTTGTAGGTCCATACTTGAGGTGTATTGAGGAACCTGGAATCCAAGAGGCGCTCAAAGACTTTCACGAAGGTGATTCTGGTAATAACACTAGAGGTAGAGCCCTATTCTCAAGGATTCTAAGAACATGATACTTCTGGCCAACCATGAAGAGAGACGCCTTGGAGTACTCAAAGAAGTGCGATGCTTGTCAAAGACACGCCTACATTCTGCACCAACCAGCGGAACCTATGTATCCTATATTATCATCATGGCCTTTCATTAAGTGTGGCATGGATATTATGGGTAAGTTACCTAAAGAACCAGGAGGAAGAGTGTTCATGCTTGCCATTACTGATTACTTCTTGAAATGGATGGAAGCAGAAGCTTTTGTACAAGTCCGCAAAAAAGAGGTGATATCCTTCATTAAAAGAAACATTATTATTAGATTTGGTATTCCTTCATAAATTATTTGTGACAATGGTTCACAGTTTATCAGGAAAAGAACCAATAACTTTTGTGATAGTTGGGGCACCAAGATGATCATTTCTACACCAGTTCACCCTCAAGCCAATGGTCAAGAAAAATCAAGTAACAAGATTATCATCAACAACTTGAAGAAGAAACTAGGATCCAAGAACGACAAGTGGGTTAAGGAGCTTACTTATGTCCTTTGGGCTGATAGAACAACACCAAAGAATGCAACAGGTCAAACACCCTTTTCATTGATGTTTGGATCAGAAGTTGTAATCCATACAGAGATGGTGGTTCCTAATGCTAGAACAAGCATTCGTGATCCTCAAGCCAATGATGAAATTCTACTCTAAAATCTGGATACCGTTGATGAGCTCAGAGACCTAGCTAAGATCAGAATGGCGACATATCAGCAAAGGGTAGCTGGGGCATACAACAAGAATATCAGGATTCGAAGATTTCAAGAAGGAGATCTAGTTTTGAGGAAATCTTTCCAAAATACAACTAATCCTGCAGATGGAAAGCTAGCACCTAAATGGGAAGGCCCCACCCTGATCGAGTCAGAGGCAGGAAAAGGGGCATATCGTCTACTTACCATGGAAGGTGACTGACTACCTAGAGCATGGTATACCATCCATCTTAAGAAGTAGTTTGTCTAGTCAAGATCACGAATCCTTAAGGGATCAGGGATCCTCAAGTTGGTAAAATTTTATCCTATCATTTATTCATTTCAGATTTACATTACTAACTAAAGGATAATATATTCCTAACCTTTATCTTTTCCAAGCTTTAAGTCATAATGCAGATTTCAATAAGAGGTTCAATGACTAAGAGGTTGGCTACCTCTCCCTCACACTCAAGGTACATTGCTATTTCCTCGGCCTAGCCCACGATTAAGGTGTGAACCCCGATGGTCATATCTTCCAAGGTTTAAAGGTTTTCACCTTTCTTATGAATTAGAGTTTCTACACTCTCGCCTGTAGCGCACGTTATCCAAAGTATAGTTCGGGGCAGAGGGACCAGTACACGCTTAGTGGCTGACAATTTCATTGCTTTCGGCTATATAAAGGATCCTACGAATTATGGTAGACGTACCATACCTAAGGTTTTGGCGTTTTCACGTTACTCAATTTTGGGCTAAATCCTGGTTCGGGCGAGTCCCTAGTTAACATCCGTATTTTTGGGCCAGTCCCCAGTTTGGGCTTGTCCCCAGTTGACGAGCTTGTCCGTAGTACACGGGCTTGTCCCCAATTTCACAGGCTTGTCCCCAGTTTATTTTGGGCTTGTAAGGCCCCGTTACCGGTGCCTCACCTTTGGACGTTGGATTTACTCGTAAACACAGTTCTACATATCAGAGTTTATTAAAACTTTCGCGGAATATAAAACATTAAACATTCGCTACAAAACATTCAATCTTTTCTTAAAAACCATAACATAAAGCATCATAATTAAAACATCGTTTCTTCTATCTTCAGATGCCAGCCGTTCAATCCATGCCACGTGCCATCCTCATGCCATCACGATAAACATATATACCCGCGTGCATACTAAAAGTCAGCTACGCTGAGTGAGTTCTAGTTAATCAGGTAACATACAATACATACGCATATCATACATACTTATGTATCCGAAGATACATATTCTTACTTAACCTGTTAATCTTCTATTCTACATACATACTTACTACTACCTACCCAAATCCATCGAGAGTATGTTCATAGTCCGCCGTCTATACCTATATTCAGGGTCGTGAACACGAAAAAGGTCCGCCGTCCTTACCTATGTTCACCATTTACGGTACGTACAAAGTCCGCAGTCCTTCCCTATACCATCCTATATTGAAAACACGTGCAAGGTCCGCAGTCCTTCCCTGTGTTTCAACCTATTTATTAGCACGTAAGAGGTCCGCAGTCCTCCCCTATGCTATCACAACACAATTACAGCAAGTATAAGGTCTGCAGTCCTTTCCCATGCCGAATCCTATTTCGTAAACACGTATAAGGTCCACAGTCCTTAACGGCGTTCTCATCTATCATCTATAACACGTATAAGGCCCGCCGTCCTTAACTACGCCATCACATGCTAAGTCTATGTCCAACGGAAGTTAGAGGGATTTGCCATCCTAACTTACTAAGTCAGATATAGAACTCATTTGCCATTCCTGTACCTGCATACACTTATTTGCATATACAATAATCACATCGTAGCATAAGAACACTCTAGGCGCTCTACACATCATTCATTTGACAATCATACTCCTTGTCAATACGTGCAATATCCGAAGATAGTTCACGCCCCGACAAGCATTCATCTATCACGGTCATACATCATCTATACATTACATATAACATTCATATCTTTATTTATAACCTGACCTATAGGCGCAATATCCGAAGATCGTTCGCGTACCGACAAGCAATCATTCATATCTATCACATATATCACATATGGCATACAATTATCACTTAGGATAAATGTATTAACAAACACATCGAGTATGCACACAGCCCCGAAAACATAACAAGGAATGGGGCTAGAAACTCACCTGAACTCGGTTACTTCTTCTGCTATTGGTTATTCCTCCTTGAGCTGTGCGCGACTAACTGTTTAATAATTTCAAATATTAAATACTACTCTAGCCACTCTCAATGCTACTTAATTAGTCTTACTCATCTAAGCCGGTTTTACTTCATTGAATCATTACCCGGTTAGTTAATCGTTACTCATTAACCTTTAAAGGAATCTTTCATAAATTATCAAAGTCCAAGGGCTATTATGTAATTATCTCATTCTTTCATAAGTCCAGGGGCCACTTCTGTAATTATTTTAAAGTCTAACTCGTTACAAAATCCTCCTTCATTCGCTATAACGAATGGCCTAGTTCGCTATCTCAATTATAACGAATTGAGTCTGATTCGCTAACTGATTCGTTACCTTATCTTCATCTGATTCGTTACTTGAACATAACAAACTGGTAGCTAATTCGTTACCTTGACAGAACGAATGGGCATTTAACGAATTAAGGGCTGATTCGTTATCAAGTCATAATGAATGAGTCCCATTCGTTATGACCGCGTAACGAATCACCCAACCTTAACGAATCATCAACAGTTCTTATCCAGACTTTGACTCAAGGGTCAAAGTCAAAATCGTCAAGAACACCCACAGTCAACAGAAGTTAGATTTGCAATTAAATCTTCGTTTCTTAACGAAACGTCACGATTTTGGTATCAACGGAATCGTCTGACCAGCGCCTACAAACCCCAATCATCAAATCGGCCAAACATTTACATTTAAAGGGTGCGATTTATGCATCTACATACGGGTTTCTTCAAACTAACAATTAACCTATCAAACTGTAATCAATTTCAGTAAGTTTAGCTTTGTTGGATTCGTTTTTACCATACTAACACAGATCTATGATTTCTAGACTAAATCCAAACCTTAACGAACAAGTTCTCGATATAAACGTACCGTAAACGAGTCGAACTATGAACACGAGCTGGTCTTTGATGTTGCTTTGGTTCGTCACAACGATGTAGCACCAACAAGCTCGGGTTCTCGTCTTCGGATCTTGGCTCGGGTTATAGGATAAGGTTTGTGTGTGTTTTCCAAGGTGTAGGCTATGGTGTAGAGATGATAATGGAAAGGATTAGGGTTTAAGGGGTATTTATACTCCCTTAAGCCCATGGACCTAAGGCCCATCTTTCCTTCTTGGTCCATATTTAATTCCATCTAACTAGCCCACTTGAACCATCTTCGTTATTTTACCATTTCTCTACCAACTCAAGTAAACGTTCCCCTTCATACGTAAATAATATATATAATATTATTCTTAGAAATTTCGGGATGTTTATTTTGGGCTTGTCCCCAGTTTGCTGGGTTTAATCCCAGTTAATATGATAAGTAATATGCATCAGGTATCATAAGTCAAACTACAAGAATCATAGAGATATCAACACTTGTGGTAATTTAGGTCTAATAAGACCTTATGGTATGATTTCTACTTATCAATTTATACTCATTTGGTTTTAACCTTTGTAACTTTATAGACGTAAGGATCCTGGATTCTTAATATGTTTTTACAAGGATAATTTACCCTTGAAACTTTTCTCAAAACTTTTAATAAAACTAAGACTATAACAGATATGTTTTCAAAATAGTAAACAACATGCAAATAGCCAAAAGTTTAAAGTTATTATTATTAAAGTCCCATGGACTTACCAAAATCCTTAACCCCGATTTCACCATACAAAAGATGGACCATCCACCCGTGTTAAGCAGGTGTTACTAATTGTTCATAAAGTGCAGGAAAAATAAAGGAAATGGGCATCAAAGTCTTCATCCCCAAGAAAGAGGATCCTTCCACCTTTGCTACCCCTCACAATTGTCTTATGGATCATAGATCCTTTATCCTAATTACTATTGTCTTAATTACACAACCATTAAATATTCATAAAACATAAACAAATAAAAAGTGGGCTCGGGCCTTGTCTTTTTTATCCTTCATTGTCCACCTTAGCAGCATCCTCTTCCACCGCTGCATCCTTTTTTGCATCCACCTTTGTTGCATCCTTTGTACCACTAGTCCCAGCTTCACCTTCATCTATAACCTTATTCTCCTCGGCAGTATCCTCTTCTTCCTCTACCACGCCCAGCCTTGCCAAAGATTTCTTCCATTTTTCCACATCCTAGTTGGCTCTGTCAAAAGAGGGATCATTAGTTTCAACCATGAATTGGATTCTTTCTTGTAGGATCAACTTGGTGGTATACATCTTTGCTTCATCAGTAGCTTCTTTTATCCCATCCTTCATCGTCATTTCCATGGCAAGAAGTTGGGAGTCTTCTTGTTTGTTCTCCTTAGTAACCTTGGCAATCAGCTTATCCTTAGCAGCAACAAGAGTCCTTATCCCTGACAAAGTTTCCTTAGGATATTTGATGATTGATCCGTAGTAAGAACGGAAACCTTGGACACCCTACAAACCACATGCCTGGGATCAACAACAATTGTCTAACAAGATTAACAAGCATAATAAAGAATCTTTACCCGGGTAACCACTTGAGTAACTGCCTTGTGAAGCTGCTTCTCGACTTCATGAACCTCTGCTTGGGGCTCGGGTAACTTCCTATTTTTCACAGACTGAGCCTTAGCTATGGTAGTTACAGTATGAGGACTAGGAGCCGGAGTAGACTTGGAAGGTTCTTTCTTGACTGACCTTGGAGAGATCAAATGGTCAATGTCATCAAACGAAAACTGGGCTGCAGGATTATTAGTAGACTTGGGCATGTCTTCAAGAGCAAAAAACAGATAAGTTTTCATTTTTTATTACATAATTAATATCTTTATCTTTATTATATTACTTACTTAACATCTTACTGTGAAGTGAGAGATTTGACTGATCGGTTTCTTAATCAGGATCAAGGATCCTGATTTTAAAAGTTCGACTCGTGGGGCTTAGTGCAAGGAAAGAAGCTACTCTCTTTTTAGTTCCTGGAGGTTCAGCTAATTGTGCGAAGTTATCAACTGCAAAAACGTGAAGCAAATCAGTGTTAAAGTTTCAACCTTTATCAAGAAGCTGACGAAATTATAATAATCCTACCCCGCCAAATCCACCTAGTTGGAAGTATATTCCCATTTGGAATCGAATCCCGCCTAATAAAGAAAAATTGGCTTTTCCAATGAGAAGCATTTTGGGTAACTTTGTAGAGCGGGGTTGGTTGGTGTGGTTTGGATTTAAACAAGAATCGGCTGGAACCATGGGTGTACAGAGAATACATGTATGAAAGCTCAGAAAGTCCAAAGTCTAGGTCATGGTCAACAATGATTTCTTCGAGGGTCATTTAGGTTTGCCAAATCATTAGCATCGCCTGAATATAGCTAATGCCGGTAAGGGTAAAGAATCGCTTGGCGAAATCCGGGAATGGATATGAATAGCCAAGAAAGAAGGGGCAGGCTGGAAAACAGACCCAGATTTTAGATGATGAGTCGCTCAGTGTGGAAGAATCGTATGGCCTGAATATGGTGCCAGGGGGAAACGAGGATGCTAGCTGATCTATATCGGGGTCGGTAAATTTACAGATTTCTGATGAAGGGTTTTGTAACAGGCCTTGACTCTTCATATCCTCGTCCATGTGGCTGGACGAATTGGAAAGAAGATTGTCGCTTGACATCGGGTAATTAGGAATGCAAAATAAAGAATGAAAAGAAGAAAGGATTACCTGATCTACGATGGAGAGTGGATGAAAGGGTTTTGGAATGAGGAAGATAAGAAGGAAAGAGGTTTATCTTTAATCCCTAGTTTGTTTGTTATTTTTGACTTTAACCCCTATTTATGTCCTTTCATATGTTTTGGCAGGAGATTTGATTTTCAAAATGCCAGTTGTCATCCACTTGCAATCGTCATTTTGGGGGCAATTGTTAGGTCACGAATAATCTGTACTGAGGATATGTTATCCTGAGACGCTTGTGGATCAGTTATACTTGGTAAGAGTTCCAGAACTAAGTCATGATCAAGGATCCTCGGTATTTGTTATTACTAATGATTGTTTCTCATATGTAGGTTTAAGTTTGTTAGGCATAACGGCTGGAAGACCTGGTCTATCTATTAATTCGCTAGTGGACTCATTCAACACGTGGTCAAAGACTTGGACGCAGCTAGTGGGAGAGTGGCGCAGAGATAGAACATCTAGTTATTGTTTATTTTTCTATTTAATTGAGCTTATGATCAATTAGGTTAACACTTCACGTTCATTAGCATACACAGAGCAAACTAGAGCAGTTATCACATACACTTAGCCATCTTGTATTCTTTGATCATAATCTCCAACCTTGTAACCTTGTTTTCGATTAATAAAGTGGTGATAAACGATTTGTCATGACCCGGGGTTTTGTGCCGGCGATCCGACCAAGATCAAGGGCTTTTACTCGCAACAAATCTTTGTGTTCTCGTTTATATTCGTTTCATAATCGTTATTGTTATACAAACACTAAACCTCACCTTACAAATTTGGTTACGTTATCCTTAATCGATTTTTGACCAAAACAATAATTAATTCTTCCAAGCCTTCAATCTCCTTCTTGAATCTTGAATATGAGAATGAAGTGTGCGTTTTTGAGTGAAATTCCCGTCCAAGCCCTACCAAGCAATGAGCCATGCACAAATTTTATAGGAAGACAGAAGCTCCAGGAACGTCACGTGCTATGAAAAGCACGACCCACGAATCATTTTGCATATATAATTAATGCGTATCAGAAAGTAGATTCAGAGGCGTGAGCACAAGAGCGTAGAACATGTGAGCACGAACCGTGCTTTACGTGTCTTTATTATATCTTTGTATCATGCAAGAAAGTTGACCACATGGGTGTAAAACTGGCAGGAACGGTGTAACAACTCAGATTTTTTAATTATTATTATATTAATCGTTACCCGACCTGTTTTGATGTTCTATTTATTTTATTAATAAAAATATCATGTTTATCGAGAAGATTAATTATTGTTAATTTATTGTTTAATTAATTATAATTTTTATAGTTATAACTTTCATATTTTGACAAAAGTAACCCAAACTAAAACTTAAACCCAAATTGCTTCCACCTTAATTCCCCAAGGACCCTAATGTAAATACTATATATATTATTATATTATAATTATAATTCAGTAACCCATTTACCAAACCCAATCCATTTCTTAAACCCGTGAACCGTTTACTTAGCTTGGACCTTAATCTTCGCTTCAAACTTGGAATTGATTAATGTATTATGATCAACTTGCCTAAATCGTCCTCGCCGACACCGTTATTTAAGAAAATGAAATTAGAATTTATACGTATTAATATTTTAACTAAACCATCTTTAACCCGTTCATGAATATACAAGTTAACGACCACCAAAATTCAATTAAACCCACAGTCACCATCCTTATGATATCGCCAATAAAACTCCTATGCTTAATCGTGTTTTTGTAGTGTATGTTGTTTTCGTTGTGTATGTTGGACATTCAAGTCACGTTCTTGACGGCTTCTTTTGGATCAAATAAGCTCTCCAATGATATATGTAATAGGTAATTATTTATACCATTAGACTCGCCGTGTTTGATTGTTCAATAACCCTAATATTGTTTAATCGATCATCAAGCAGATTGAACATTTGATTAGTTAGGGTTCATAATCAATTTATGTTTTCCATATTTCTATATATGTTTTTCTGTTACTACCTTAAACCAACTAACACACCCAACTCAGTTGGCTGGGTGTGTGCGTGTTTATTGTTGATTTGTTTTGCCGGTCACTGGCGCGCGTTCGAGTCCTGGCCAGCCCCTTTTTTTAAAAAAAAATGTTTTATTTAAAATGTTAAACCAATAGTTAATTAATAAATCATAATTAATATATATTTTCTTAAAACCGCCGTGTTAGCTAGTCATGTTTCCGAACTTTGATTAAAAACAATATATACATGTATATACTTATATATATATAGTATATTAGATTATTAAAAAAATGGAGAAAGGGTTACTATTTTATAGGGGTTTTGATAATAAGGATTTTTAAAGGTTAATTTAAAATACGTACATGTATTAAAATTATAGTTCAAGTGTTTTATAAAAGGATTATATCTTGTATAAATATTATTTATTATCTATTATTGATTATTTACAATATTAATTTAATAAGAAATCTTTATTAATATTAAAAAATATATATTAAAGGTATTTTTAGGTTAAAAATAAACATTTTAAACAAATCTCTTTATAATCTATTCAAAATTGTATAAATATTTATTTAACTAAAATATACCATTTATTAAAATAATAATACAACTTTGTAATACTAAACTTTCGTTAGAATATACCCGATCACCGAATCTCGAACCTTTATCTAATCTTAGTTCTGTTATTTAAATTATATTTATTTCCGCAATTATTCTTTGTTAGGATATCTCATCGGTATTTCCCGAAGAACTTGATCTACTTTTATCTTTCTTGTCGAATCATATCTCTTGCTTACTTACTAAGGTGAGTAATCACTCCCCTTTTTACGTATTTTTAACCGTTTTGGGGACATATGCGTACTTTATCCATTTACCTATTATTTAATACTCAACTTGCAGCTGTTTGTCTTGTGTGTTTAACATTTTATACTAACGTGTTATATGCTTAAATGCTTTACATGAATACTTGTCGGAGAGGTCCAACATATTTTCAGTCTAGTATGATCATACGTCCATCGTGTTAGCCATCGTTCAGTATCATCCAACATCAAGCTTACTGACATCATTATTTACTTGCTTATTGGTTAAATTTATTATCTCACTTGACACAGTTTGCATCATTTTTTTATTATATATTTTATTATATCTCACTTAACTAGTGTTTTACTCACTCAACATGTGTTCTTCACAAAACTTCTATTTTATACGCATATGCAGGTTATTGGTTGAACTAGTTTCAAGATTTGGTGAAGACTTAGTCAAGAATTTGAATTAATAAAATTTTAATCAAAATCATTTGTGATATAAATTGTATTGTTGTATAATTATGGATTTCGTACTTTGTACTTGAATTATTTGAATCATTTAATAGAATTAAATAGATATTGTCGCTTTTAAATATTGTATAATAGTACCTTGAGAGCTGTGAGCAATCAGCTCACGCCCCGACATTTCCGCCTTAGGTTGGGGTGTGACAGACTACCAGTGGTTTGCTTCACAGATTTTGTCTTGTTTGAAAGGGTGACAACGAGGGTGTAAAGGTGCCTGGCATGACTCACGGTTGGAGCTTCTGATACAAATTTCTTTAGTTTTCCTTATTTTACTTTGTGTATCCTCTTGTTTCTTCATTTAAGGCCAGGAAAAATGTCACACCCTGACCGACAACGAACATGGCGGGGCGTAAAGTTGATTGTCCATAAGCTCAAGACAATTTTAAAAGCAATAATAATTATTTAGTTTATTCATATCTCAAATACACATTATGAAATAAATATAAAATATGATACATGGTCTTTTGAATATAACCTAAGGGTAAATCTAAATGTCTTTGATCTTGATAAACATCAAACACTTGTACCTATAACATGTACAAAAATAAAGTGTCAACTACGAATAGATGGTGATAATACATAAGTTTTAATATATACAGTATCATGAAAAAAATTACAATTCACATGATTATGAGAGTTAATTTGCAAGCATATATGAATATGTAAATTGAATAACTTGTATCACTTGAATATCTACAATGGACACTTTTACCTTTGGCACAAAGTCAAGTTACTAAGAGAGCGTAACCATGCTTAAATGAGGATGACGCTCCAAGCAAAATTAAACACATAAACATATTACACATAATCATGACGCATAAACACATGCATACAAATAATCGTGCATAAACATGGAATTGAACTGTATTTGATTTAGTGAGATAAAAACTTGAATCATTTAAATAAGATATACATTTTACCCCCAAAATATGTATATGCGGAAAAAAGGGTATATAAACTCACCTCGATAAGAAGCGAGTAAAGATACATAAGTAAAAGACTTGAAATAAGCGAGGTAGAAATTTCTCATATATGGACCATGTGGTGGTCCTTTTTTTTTCACTTTTGGTTTTTCATCAGCTCCCTGTTAGATTGTTTCGTTCAACCGAGGGGCAAATCCTTATTTTTGCTCCATATCATTTCCCCGTCAGTATTAACCCCCACCCCCCCAACTTAACAGCTTACAACCCAAGCTGTCATCCCCCGTAACCACCATCTTCAACTCCGTCATCCCCTGTCGATCATCATCATCAACTCAATGGCATGGATACTCGAGTTGTTTATTGATACCGCCGCTCCCTCAGGTGACTCTCGTTTCATAATTGTCGGTTGATCTTAAGTTGGAAGTTATTAGTCGAATAATCCGACTATTAATCATAGCTAAATCAATTTTGTGTATCGTCTTGTACCGACGATGTGGGTTAACGCCTTAGGACCGAATTCAGTGTAGAATTTGGTTGTGTTGGTCAAGCCATACCCAAACCGGATGTACACCATCCATTTTGCTGCAGGAGGCCTTGATCAGTTAGAATAACTTTTAATTAGTTTCAAGTTGCTTTTAAGTATTATGAATAACTAGGTATTTGTATATGGGTATCATAAAAACTTAATAACTACTAATTAGGTGTTTGCATTTTGTTAACTAGTATTTTGGAAACCTATGAACTAGTAACTGTGTAAATATATGTTTTTGGTATAAATATTAAGCTACTTTATGATGTATATATAACTGCAATGGTTTGAATGACAATGTGGTATGTATGTATGTGTATAGGTAAATGGTTAGTTGTTATGAATTTGAATGATATGTTTGCCTTTTGTAGTATAAAACACTTGATTATACATACACACAGTATGTATAAGCCAATGCTTATTTTTATAATTAAATTCTAAGAATAATTAGTTAGTATTTATGCAGGGGCATAAGTGTCATTTCACATTAGTATGTGTGTTTGTGTATGCATTTGTGTCTGTGTATGTGTGTGCGCCTATGCATATATGTATGTACTTGTGTATATGTGTATGCATGTGCATATGTGTATGTGTCTGTGTATCTATGTTTGTGTATATGCATATGACATATCTATGTATCTATGTATGCATATATGTATGTATGTATATGTGTATATGTATTTATCTATGTATATATTAGTACTTATAATCTATATGTATGTACATATGTATGCATATATGTATGCATATATGTATGTATCTATTTGTATATATATATATATATATGTGTGTGTGTGTGTGTGTATAAATTAGCACTTCTAATTTATAATAAGTATTAATTAGGTTTTTTTGATGAATTAAGTGAAATGTCTTAGTTATCTTATAATGTAATGTCAATCTTTATGTTTAAGGAACGATGTTTATGCGTGTGTTTATATGTGTTAATTTAATCAGCTGTTTGGGTATAATGACCTGTTATGTATGTGTTTATATGTTTGCATATATGTATACATCTGTGTGTATATGCATGCATAATGGTCTGTTATGTATATGTTTGCATATATGCAGACATCTGTATGTGTATGTAAGTAGGTATGTATCTGTGTATGTGTTGTTTGCATTTGAGTGTATTCAACTGCATTTATTGAAAGGAACAGTTTGACTTAGGAAAGTCAAACCCTATGTTTATTTGGTTAATGTTGTGTAAAGGCATAGTTTGACTTATGAAAGTCAACCCTTGTGTTTCAATTGGTTAAAAGTCTGCAAATCATAGTTTGAGTTAGGAAAGTCAAACCTTGTGTTTCAATTAGTTAATGTTGTGCAAAGTCATAATTTGACTTACGAAAGTCAAACTTTGTGTTTCAAATGGTTAACCATATACATAATCAAGATTATGGGTTAAACATTGTGTCTGAACTTGAGTCTACGGGTCATAGATAGTCAACCATAAAAAGTCAACATTCAGTTGGTTTAAGCTATTGGAAGGAAAATATTTTATCAGACCAAGGGTCTGATATAATGATAGATATATATATGTTTCCACTGTATATTATATAGTATTTTATTAGTTTTTATTTTTTTAATTAGAATTTGTATACTACTAACATGTTTGCGTTTTTAGGTCCTGTGAGTTAAACACGGCTGGAAAGATCTAAAACGAAATGCTGGGACAAATCAGGGTTGAACCAGAATGACCCAATAGAAGAACCAGACCAGATGGACTTCACCGCGTCACGCCGCCAAGTGAGCATACCACGCCGGGTGACGCGGCGTGGTAAATTTTGTGATATTTTTGTTCGTCGCCACACGCGACCTACTTACATATGGTTGTCGCGTTACGCAACGAGCTTTTTTCTTTGGTAAGTTCCGACATTTGCAAGGGTTGTGGCTCTAGTCACTATATAAACATCATTAATCATAACCCTAAGAGACACGAACCAGAGGCTGTCATAAACGAAAATTAAAGTCAGTATTGCGTATTTTGGAGCTTTTGGAGGCTAGAATTCATTCGGTGAAGTGCTAATTTAAGGGATATCAAAGACTTACATGTTTTATAATTTTTAATCTTTAGGTTTCTATTTTTTATCCTATGTTCGCCACTACTTTATTCGTGTTTTGTATGATTTATTGATGTTAGGCTAAATGTTATAGACTGCCTAGGCTTTACGATGAACCTTTGTTGTAGTTTTATTTTGCTTGGATTATAGTTTTGATTAGGGGTTTATGAATCAATAAGCAATTTAATATTATTTATTCTGATTCGATACATATGTGTGTTTGGTTTTGTTTGATGAATTTTATTGTTTCATATAGTCTTTGGTGATTGTCTGTCATATAATAGGATTCTGTTATATCATTTACTGTGTGTTGTTGACCAGTTTATGGTTGATATGCATTAAAACCATAGAAGCAATATTATTATTCAAATAAATAAAAGTGTGCTGCTGATGTGTTGCAAAATATATAGAGAATTATCCCGAATTCGTGATTGGTTTGTGCTTAAATGTTAATGAATATAACTTGTTCTTGCATGAAGTTAAATGTTATTGTTTATTGTAGGTTCCATGGTTTAAGAGAGAAAAAAACAAGTTTAAGGAAGAAGAAATTAGCTCAAACGGGATTCGGATGAAGCCGGTATGCGCGTTTGAAGATAAACGAGTCTGAAAACGAAAAACCAGCCAAATGACCTCGCCGCGCTAAGCGACCAGATGGACCTAAGGTGGTTGTATATGGAGGCGCCCCAATTGACCAAAATGTTCAGATTTCATATAGGATCTTTGACTTTCGTTGACTTCGACTGTTTTGTCCTACTATAAGCTTGTGGACTTGATTAACAAGTTAAAACAAACTATTAAAAAAACCCTAACAACACTAAACGACCGACCATCATTCCAGCTACCATGCAAGTCTATAAAGTTGAAATACCAAGGAGTAGGAGCTTCCAGATTGGAGTTTCATCAAACGGTTGTTGGTTTTGCTAATTTTAACGTTTGTGAGTTCGTTTTGAGTTTTAGACTTTGAAACAAGTTCCAATAAATTTTTAATGGAAACTTTGAGCTTAATTATGATTATTATATGCTTTTCATTCATTATGGTTGGCTAGACATGTTTGAATCACCTAGGTTTGATGTTTAACGGTTTAAATTAACTAGTTTAGAGTGCTTATCAAGTGGTTGATTGTTTTCCTATTGTAAAGTTCATATTTTGTGATGTTATTCTATGTTTACCCACTGCCATAGATGTATCTCACATTGCATGTGCCCGGTGTGGTTAATTATTGCATGAATTAGTTTCGTGTACGCGTTAATTGCATGTTTCGGTTAATACTTTGTGTGTTGATTGATTGTGGTATGCATACCATTAGGGGTTGTGTTTCTTGGATCATTAAAGTCAGTAAGTTCACAACCATTGAGTTAGACCAAGACCTTAGGTGTCGGCTTATCTTGCTAGTTAGTTGGTCTGGTTAGTCGTTGCGAGACCACGTGTTGTTTGCCCATTATCGGCTAGGTTAAGTTTGTAAGTTGAGTTATTTTGTTCTTAGTATTGAATTACCCCTCTTCTCCTAGGTTTGTAATTAGCCCGAGCCTTAGTGAGATCTGTAACTTAGACATGGACCAATTGATGAGTTATTAGGGTACGTAGATTAACAACCATAAATTAAAAGCTATCTAGACGGCGTTAGGGTTTTTTGGTAAAACTGAACGTAGGGACCCAATTGACTCGACCTCACCTATGTTAGTCCATCTTTAGAACTCAGGTTTCAACCACATGTTAGCACCCTTGTCATCTAACCCCTAGGTGGTTTATTTTCTTATTATCGTTAGTTCCGTTAAGTACTTTCGTTAGTTAAGTTAGATTAGTTAAGTTAGTTTTAAATAAATAAGTTAAACAAATATATTATTTTGGCAGGACTTATATTAGGTTTAATTATCTGACTCGTTCTCACTTGCCTTTGTGTTCGACATCTGAACTTCCAATAGACTGTGCTGCTACGCGACCGGTACACTTGTCGTTTGTGTGAAGCTTAGTTATGATTGTCTGGTTTTATAAATTTAAGACATAGTGTTGAATTGTGTGAATTGGTTGCTAATATTTATATATAGCTTTTCACACATCAGCTGCTAATCTAAAATATTGTAAGGTGATAGATTATTTTATTGGTCTTTATTGATTAAGATTGCTAAATTTAGTTCTTCGTAAGGAGTCCATCTATGTTTGATTTTCTAGCTTTGTCTATTTAGTCGAATGAATTTATTAAACTACCTTGGATTTCCGTGCTGTAAGGTAGGTTGTCGTTTAAAGGTACTCATTCATAATTAATTAGATAACAATATGGAAGACTAATATTAAAACTGGTATTTTTAAGAGCTTAATAGAAATTCATAGGTGTCTTCTTGAGAAGGGTCAGGGGTCATGTTCGGTTTTTCTTTGAGTGACTATTTTATGATCCCAATTCCATAACAAAGCGTTTTCCGATTAATTGATAACTGAAACTTTGGGGATTCTAGCCTATGTGGTTTTTCATCATAATCTGATTTAAATCAATCAAATTGTCTTTTACTTATTTCACTTGTTTTTCTTAATTAGTTTAAATTTAGTTTATTAAGTAAAACTCCCCCCTTAAAATATTAACAATTAAATAGTTGTGTTAGTCAGTCGAGTCTAATTAATTAATTTACGAAATTTAAAGAGTCTCTAGGTTCGATATCCGGACATACTTAGCTTTACTAGAGTCGATCGGTACACTTGTTGGTTAGTAGTTTAGTTAAGTTTTAGAGAGTCTAGAGTATTATTTAGTGTCTAGATTAGGTTAATTTAGCGTTGGGTTCATGGCGGGGTCTTGGTTGCAAAAAAAAAGGACCACCACGGGGTCCATATCTGTGAAATTGCCACCACGGGGTTGAATGCTGCATTTTGGGTTTCACCACAGGGGCAATAACTGCAATTAACTCATTTATTTAACATGTTTGGTTCGATTAAAATAAGCGAATCAATACAGGTAAAGTGAGAAAAATCAGTTTAAGCGAGTATTCAGTTCGTGTTTGGTCCAAATATTGATATTGAATCAGATTCGGTTTAGACATGACCATAATATAATAGTAAAGTTAAAAATATGTAAAGTCAGAATGTTTTAGCGATCTTAGTTCGTTAATTGTAAAAACCTCAAATTAAACTAACATAAACCCTAGAGCAAACTTACTCAAATTGGATATGAAGATCCCCCAATCAATTGAAATTGGATGAGGGCTTTCGATCAAGTGATGATTAACAACTTGAAATTAAAAATTAACAAAACTTTCCTCGAAAATTAATTAGAAAGAGGAAGAACACGAAACAGTTGACTTTTGAAAGTCAAAGAATGTTGAACACTTGAACTTGACGATTGAGCAACGGTTGAGGATGTAAAAATTGGCTTAACAAGGCTTAGGGAACAAGTTAATTCGTTTTAATTGAATTATGTGAAACCGTCCTACGATTGATTACGACATCAATACAGTTACAGATCTTGTCGTTAGATATGATTATGATTAGCACCGAGTGAATTACGTTAATAGTATGTTAAGAGGATAATTTGGCAGAGTAACGAGATGGTTGTGATAATAACAAGAACTCTGTTAATTTACTCAATACATTACATCTATTTATAGACGATGAACTCATTCGTTATAAAAGCCACAACGAATGAGCTTCATTCACTGTCATACGTTAACTCATACTTTAGACTAACGAATAAGCATATTCGTAGTCCTCATTCGTTATCAAGCCTAAAGAATGAGCCAGAATAAACAAAAATGGACAAATTCATTGTTGGCTACTCTAACGAATGTGTCTTACATTAATGAATGTACTTAATAAAAAACACCCCCTATACTTTATAACAAAGACCAATTACATTAAACAAAGACCGAGACGAACAAAACGTGTACTTAAAAACCCCACTCGTCTCGTTCTTTGTTTATATCACTTGAATCTCTTGGGCTTTTAATCTGCACAACTATGAATTCCGAAGGCATGACAAACACGAACCACACGTGAAATTGCACAACAGCTTCATTATCTTTAACATCAGCCTAACGAATACAATTTTTGTATAAGACTTCGTTGTATGATTCTGATAAGTTAACCAACAACATAAGGTCTATTACTCGAACAAACTTAGTCTTAAGCCCCGATCCCATCACAATCACGACTTCACCATTTGGATTATCATAATACCACATATTGAATTTCTTGTAAAGACTTTTAGGAAAAGTCTTCACATGAACTTTCTTCAAAGTGCGAGGCGGTTTACCTTAAGTACCAGCTTCCTCCATCCCATTCTGAGATCTATCTCGTCAATGTACTTGCTTTTCGGAACGTGCGGCTTGAAGTACTTGAATCCATACTTTACCTCGTGTAATAAATGGCTATAAAACCCATCCGCCGTCTGGTTTCCACAACGATTAATGAATGGTCTATTGGCCAGTGTACGCACATCTTACCTTGGTAGAGTAAGAACATCGGCAATACGTTGATAGTATTGTATGCTGTTTTCCCATTTAACAATGCAAACCTTCAACTCTGAGTCTTATAACCATGAGACAATGTCATCTTTCACTGTCTTCGAGGAAATGAATTTCTTCATCTGATAAGCAGTAGCATGAGCCTTCAACTGCTTATCATCCTCCTATTCCGCATACCTTAACACACCAATCAGCCTGTTCATTCTCGACTTATTGTGCGTAAACAAACCCTTATATATATTATCATCCAAATCTCTCGAACCTGCCTCACTTACTTTAGCTTTAACTTATTTTTTTTTCTTTTCTTTCTCCAACTCTCTTCGACCGCTTGATAATGCTCTCTAGTAAATAATGGAATTCCTTCGTCTGTATTCGTGTGAGTATACAGATCAGGATATTCCTCAGCCATCACATCTTCTACCTCCACGAATTCATAATTAAACGAAGTATTACAAGTTGAAAGACACATGCCAAATCTCAAATCCTCAGCATCCACGACGTTCTCTTTCTCCAACTCATCCACATCATCTTCATTCAATCCTAAAAGCCAGGCGATTTATTCTTTTGTTAACGAATGGTCATCAAATTCACCTTCTTCGATCTCGTCCGCATTCACCATACTCTTCGCAATATATTTATCATAATCTATAAACATGATCATGCTTACCTTTACTGAATCAATCGGTTACACATTAGTAGTATCACTATACACTACTAATTGCCTACCCAATTCTTCCACACCAACACCATCAGATCCAGATGAACCAACACCTGGTAGCTGCTCACCACTTGCACCAGCCTCGGGGTATTTATCATCGTCGTTACCCTTCAGTTTCTTCAACACATCATTCTTACAAGTAAGCTGAAGGCTAACTTCGTCTTGTTTTGGATTTCCCCCCTGAGTTCTAACAATAGCGCTTAACTCTCGGTTTTCGCGTTGAACATAAGATAGATGACTAACCGTCTTTCATTGATTAGTACGCATCTGCTCTTGAAACAAACGATCAGCTGCCATATGATTTTCTTGCAAATGTATCAAGTTTAACAACTGCATTATCTGTTGCTAGATCGGAAAGTTGAAAAACGTTGGATTGACAAGCTGCATCGGACCTTCCGGACGATTGAATGACATGAAAGAGAAGTCTGGTTGTTGCATAGGTCTTTGAATAGGACTTGTAGTAGCAACGGTTTGTTGAGGAGTCGGCGTCGGAGATAACATAGCTTGTGGAATAGATGCGAACCTCGGATCAGTTGAAACCTTCGTTGATAATGTAACCACCGGGGTACTCATTGTAGTAGTAACCGCCGGTGTTTTTTGAGATGTTACATTAACTGTTGAATTTGGTCGGGATTCCACAAACTCAACCCCAAACCTCTACGGGTTCTACGTTTAGCAGGCCTCTCAGTTGCCACTGCTTTACCTTTACGTTTGCGTTCAGCAGCTTCACGATTAACACCACTTGGACCATCATGTCAATCACCTCCATCATTTCCACCACCATTGTTGTTCCCACCTTCACCACCTTTACGTTCGGAATCCGAATTGTCATGGAGCCAACGATCAATAGGTGGAGCAACATATTTAGGTCGAGTAACATTACCAATTAATCTCTTAAACCTTTTCTTGTTCTCAACATTTTGACCACGATAAGTCCTCAAACGTCTCATTGTTTCTTCCCTTATATGCTCTAGAACCATAATATCATCAGTCAGCTCTGGGTCTTTCACCAGATTTGGTTCCAGATGGTCAATAATCAACTGCAATAACCACGGATAAATGAGGAACTTACTCTTCACATGGTGCATCGTGAAATTCTCCTACAGATGGTAGAACACAAGCTCGGAGAAATTGAAAGGCTTGTTCAGTATTAAGGCAACAAACGCTGATTGCAACATGATATGACACTTATCAAATCCTCATTTACGGCCACTGCGACAATGTATAGTAAATGTAAGAGATACTTATAATGCTCACACAGATACACCTTGTTATACTAGGACTTCTAAAGCTCTCCTTTATACATTAAACATCCGAATAACCCTTTGATAATGTCCTTATCAAATTCACAACGGTCATCCACCGTATCAAGAAACTGTAAGACCTTTCATATCATCTCGGCATCAATAATAATCTTTTATCCCTGAATCTTCGCCTCAATCTGCTTCTCGTTTGAGTTATACTTGGCAGTATTCCTAAAAGGTCGGATAATACTGAAGTATATTGGAAACTGTATGGGGGATATCATAAAATATCCTACATCGTTTGAGAAACACGATCATACTTCCAAACATTGCCCTGTCGTAAAAATCCTCATTTAAGAAGGCATAAATATTGTGCTTCCTGTCATATGACCACTCAACGACTTGAGCTTCTTCCTCGGCTTGCTGAACAACAGGTTCTTCATAAGCAGGAGCATCGATGTTTATTTTGTTAGGACATGAAATGTCATGTGTATGTCCCCAGTTCTATCAGGATGGTTCGATATGAAGATAACGATCGTGAAACTAAGTTAACGGACTGAAAATGTCAAAAGAAACTGATTCGATCGAATCAGTGACTGATTCGATCGAACCAGGTCTCGTTCGATCGAATGAGAGACTCATTCGATCGAACCAGTTTTCGATATATAAACGAAACTTAGGAAATTTCACAAAAGAGCACACATTCTACACACAGTCACGAACCACCACTCTGCTGAAATACTCTCTGCCCGTTCTTCACGTGTCGGTCCTTTCCTCCGTCCCTAGGTGTCAAACCGTCTTAGGAATCGTTACCGCGCGTTGTTGATCACCACCGAATCGCCGTGTTAGAGGATTCCGCACTCTAACACGTTGCCCCGTGAATCGTTGGGAAACCGTGTCCCGCACCGGTCCGACAAAGTGGCATCAGAGCCTTTGGTTCTTGATTCACGTTAGATTTGTGGTGAAATTCGTGTTTTTCTCGTGAAAATCGTAATTTTTGCCGGAAAATTCCGAATTTTTGGTGTTTTTGATCTTGGTGTTCGTAGTGTTCTTGTCAAAAACTGTTAAAATTGTCATATTTTGGTGTTTTGATCTTGGAAAAGTGTGTTAAAAGTTCGAGTTTCGTCAAGAACGTTCTTCGCGTTCTTCGTGTTCTTCGTGTTTTTGGTGTGTTTGATCCGTTTTTTGGTTGGTGTTCATCTGTTTTTGTGTTAAAAGTCTCATTTTGATCTTACTTTGCTCCTTGATCTTCTAAGATTCGTGTTTGTGGTTCAAAATTCGAAAATCCGTCAAAATCTCCTAATTTTGGAATTTCCAGATTTTCCGATCGAACCAGTCTATTTTTGGAACTCATTCGATCGAATAGCCCTCCTATTCGATCGAACCAGTTTGAACTTGGACCGAATCAGTTTTTCCCGCCTAGAAATACTCCAAGTTCATTCGATCGAACCAGATTCGTTCATTCGATCGAACCAGTCTCCAGTTGATCGAATAAGTCACACATTCGATCCGTCCATTCGATCACTGTCTTATTCGACTGTCAGAACCCGTTCGATCAAACCATACACTCAATCGATCGAATCTGTTAACCCATTCGATCGAACCAGTTACACATTCGATCGAATAACTTTCAGAAGATCAGTTCGGTTTTCCAGAGAGACATTCGATCGAATCAGAACATATTCGATCGAATAAGGCACTCGTCCGATCGAACCAGACTCATTCGATCAACAGTTCAAAGTTAACCAAAGGATCAAAAATGGCTTCAAGTTCGAGTACCAACAAGAGGATCCAATCGATTCTCGAAAGCGATTCTGAATCGGGAAGCTACAACAAGCCACCAAAGCTGATGACATTAAACGACTTTACTACCTGGAAGACACGATTCCAGATTCATCTTACAGGTGTAAATCCTGGACTTTGGGAAGCTGTCCAAACAAGTTGGGTGCATCCAACGAATGATGATGGTGAGTCGTTGAGCTACTTTAGGCTATCTGAAGAACAAAAGATAGCCTTCGATGCTGAGAAGAAAGCCTTCTCCTTACTATCACAAGCACTCTCCACTGATCTTTTTCATCAGTTTAACCAGTTTACTACAGCGTCAACTCTTTGGAACGCACTGGTTGACCGATGTGAAGGATCTGATTCCCTTAGAGAAATTCACGCACGGGAGCTCAAGCGTGAATTTGATCTGTTTAGTCCAGAGTCGGGAGAAGATATTGAGTCGTTACTGTCGAGATTTTACCATCTAATGTCAGAACTCAAGTCCTATAACGTCAAAACTACAGGGACTGAGAAAGTTAGATGTCTTGCACAAGGACTTCCACCTAGCTGGAGCACCTTCCTGACAGTAATGAGAAGAAGTCATCAGCTGGAGACGATTCTCCTGTCTGATTTTATTAAAGAAATCAGACACGAAGAGGCTGAACTAAGAGCCTCTTCCAGAAAACCGAGATCAACTTCTGACAAATCACTTTACATGTCAAAACCTCCTTTGTCAGATTCAACTGATCATGCTCCGATGAAGACTGCTTTTGTCTCCTCAACGTCAAATCAATCAAAGGGGACTGAAACGAGATCTTCCGTCCCACTATCAACTTCTGGAAACTCAAGTACTAACTCCGGACCCAAGTCAACGGAGAAAGCAACGTTGAATACTGAAGGCTTGGGAACAGTAACAGTGGAGGTTGCCAAAGAACACATGGCAACTCTAGGCACGATAATTGAGTCCTACAGTTTATTGGTGGCGGGTAAGCTAGGAAATAGTCATCTGGACAGCGATGACTATGAACAGCTTGACGAAGATGATATGGAACGCATAGACATTATGTGGGCTCTTGGCATGCGTTCCGAAGGGCCAGAAAGTGGACGAAGAAAACAGGTCAGGCCCTCTCAATAAACAACAAATCCAAGTTCGGCTTTGATAAAAACAAAGTAAAATGCTACAACTGTGGCGAACTTGGTCACTTTGCCAAGGAGTGCTCGAAGCCAAGAAGGGAAGGTCACCAATATCCCTTCCGAACCACTTCATCATCATCCACTCCTGCTGCAGCAGCTGCAACTGTCAACCTTGAGAGACAACTGGTCCCTCAAAATCAAACCGCAGCAAACAACGTCGACATCAACAACGAAACTGCTCTTGCAGTTCAAGGGGATGAAGGCGAGACATGGAACTTGAGCATCAACATGGCTGATGTCACAGTAGTAGATGAAAACTCTGAAACAGAGTCTGTTGTTTCCTCGACCAATGAAGAATATACTGTCGATGAACCAGCTGCTGAAGTCCATGAAGGAGAACCTGAGGTTGAAGTGGTATCTTTGGAGATTAAGGAGGATCACGAAAAAGAGTCAAATGTTCCTCAAACATCTCCATGTTCGACAATTCCCGCAGAGGCTGCTAAAGTTGAAGAAGTCAACGAAGTAGAGTCTAAAGCAACTTCTGCATCGTTTCTGGAAAAAGCTGGGAATCTTTGCTTTGCATTCATGGCAGAGACATCAAATGCCAAGGTAAGTTCTAACCCATCAACTCCCAAACCAGAAAATGTTAAATGTTTAAAATGTGAATTGTATGAACAAGAAATTCAATCTCTAAAAGAGAGAATTGAAGATCTCGAGGCTTACAAACAAGCAGCCTCAAGATCTTTAATGGAACTGACTGACGCGCTTGCACAGAATAAGGCTTGGAAGCAGAAAGAGTCTGTTTTTAAAGAAAAGATTGATAGCCTTAAGCGTCAGAACAAGGAACTTGAAATATGTGTTCTGAATCAACAAGACTCTATCAATTTTCACATAAATAAGAATAATGTTTTGAAAAAAGAATTGGAAAACTTGAAAGCTGATTTTGAATCATTGAATTTCAAATTAAAAAGTTACTCAAATTCATCTTATTTATTAGAACACATCATTCCCGAGTTCCGAGGCAAAAAGGAAAGAGGCGTGGGATATAACAATGTCCCACCCCCGATCCTGAATCAATTTTCAAGCACACCAGGAGCTGTGCCGGATGATGAATCAAATGATTATATACCCGAGGACACAAACCAAATTTCTAAGTCTAAGGGTAAAGAAGTCATTGACCCGGCTCCTGAGTCCAAACAAAATGTTGATGCCACAGACTTAGGTTCCACAACTAAATCGGGCCCACCACCATCTAAGTCAAAGGCAACAACAACAAGAAGTTCTCAGAAGAAAAAGTTTAATCCTAAATCTGAGAAAGTCTATGTGGAACATAGTACCCAGTTTGTAAAGGAGGGTAACGTTAATGAAAAACATAATTTCCCAAAACACCCTCCTAGACAAACTTCACCCCAAAATGTCAAATCCAGGGGGTACTATGATAACAGACAAAACCAGAGTTATTTCTCTCCACCAAGTCAAAGGGGGAGAAACTACTGTTTTTCGTGTGGAGAGGTAGGGCATATAGCAAGATTTTGCTATAAGTACACGGATCCTAAGCAGTACATATCGACTCCGGATCCGAGGTATGTCAAGTCACCTCCTAGGAGGCGACCGACCATTGACATTCAAGGTCAAGAACGGTTTCACACACCGAGGTCGGTTTCTCCTCGGAAACCTCAGCCAACCTCACCACACCAATCCCCAAACCCCTCAGATCCAAGTGTTTCCACTTCGACAAGTGAAACTCAGTCTTCAACCAGCTATCTCAAACATGCTGAGAAGAAGACTGACTTTTGGAAACCTAAGAAAACTAACACTGTTGATAACAACGTCAAATCTGAAAACAGTGTTAATGAGGGTAAATGGATTGAATTGTTCATTCGTGATGAAGATGGAAAACCCAAGACCTTAAGGGCTTGGGTTTCCAATGATATTTAAACCTTTTGTTTTTGTGTGCAGGTTGCTCTATATGATCCAAGATTCAACATGTGGATCATAGACTCAGGAGCTTCCAGGCACATGACTGGAAACATGAATCTCCTTTCAAGTGTCAGACAAATAAAAGGAGGTGCAGTTTCCTTTGCAGGAAATCAAGGAGGTTATATCACGGCCCAAGGAATGGTGTCTAATGGGCGAATTTCGTTTGAGAAAGTAAATTTCATCAAAGAGTTGGAGAACAACCTGTTGTCGATAAGTCAAAACTGCGACAAAGGTTTCAAAGTTATGTTTGACGACCGAGATTGCCACATCTTGCCTAAGGATTTCAACTTTCCTGAAGACAAGGTTTTAATGTCAGCTGCACGCCAGAGTGATCTTTACATTCTGGATATGGCTAAGGCAGGGTCAACGTCTCCAACGGCGACATGTTTCGTGTCCAAGGCATCCGAACGTGATACTGTCTTATGGCATAGACGGATGGGACACATAAATGTCAGGAACATGAACAAGCTTGTGCACCGCAGACTAGTTGAGGGAGTTAATCTGAGAAGTTTTCGTCTCCCTGATTCATGTGTGAAGTGCATAGCCGGAAAGCAGATAAAAAGGTCCCACAAGTCTAAGAGTTTCCACTCAATTGATATTCCGTTGGAACTCCTTCATATGGATCTTTTTGGCCCAATAAGCGTCAAAAGTATCTCTGGGCACTCATACTGTCTAGTGGTTACTGATGAATATTCTAGATTCTCTTGGGTGTTTTTCTTGAAAGTAAAATCAGAAACGTTTGGGTGTATACAACTGCTGGTTACAACTATTGAGTCTCAATACAATCTGAAGGTTCGAAGAATGCGGTCAGATAACGGTACAGAATTTAAAAATGCGAATGTTGAAAATTTCTGCAAAGAAAAAGGGATCGTTCAGGAGTTCAGTGCCCCATATGTTCCACAAATGAACGGGGTTGCTGAAAGGAAAAATCGTACGTTAATCGAGACAGCAAGAACAATGTTAGCCGACTCAGTGTTACCTGTTACGTTTTGGAGTGAGGCAATTGCCAACGCCTGTTTCACATTAAATCGGGTAGGCATCGTCAAGCGCCATGGCAAGACAAGTTTCGAGCTTCTTCAACGACGAAGGCCTAACTTAGAGCACCTGGAACCATTCGGGGCTCTTTGCACGTTACTTAAAAGGCAAGTCGATAATAAGTTCGAGGAGAAGATCATCAACGGCTATTTTCTGGGTTACAGCATACCTCTCAAAAGGGTCTTCAACAGAACAACAAAATTAGTTGAAGAATGGTACCATGTCGATGTTCAACGCTACACAGAACCAGCCAAGGGGACAGGAGAAGACTGGTTGTTTGATTATGACAAACTGTTCAAGTCATTCAATCTGTATGAGATTGCTACTCAAATGATGTATGAGGCGCAAAATGCACCTCCTGATGAATCTTTGCAATCTTCAACTCATCCTGGTCCGTCATCATCTTCCTCCACAGAGTCTAGCGATCAAGTTCAAGAATCTTCCGAATCTGAATCTGAAGATGAATCTCCAGCAGATGATGTACAATCGGCACCAACTCAGGTTACGTCACAACCTTCATCGTCAAATCAAGAAGTGCCGAATGCAGATCAGCCTCTAACGTCTACTTCAGAGGCACCACAATCCGCTCCAGTTCCTGAGCCGAACTTAACTAACTTGGAACAAAATGTTGTCGTTTCTGACAATCCGGTTGTTAGGACTGAACGTGATCATCCACAAGACAACATTATAGGGGACTTTCAACAGGGTGTCAAAACTCGGCGACAGCTGAATTTTGGTCTCTACACAGAAATGATGGAGTCAGGATCAGTTGCTCTTAATGCCCATGAATGCTTCTTAGCACAAGAAGAACCACACAGCACCACCGATGCGCTGAAAGATTCCAACTGGGTCTCAGCCATGCAAGAGGAATTATTGCAGTTTAAAAGACTTGGTGTGTGGAAGCTGGTGGATCTCCCCAAAGGACAGAAGAAAATTGGCACTAAGTGGGTACTAAAATGTAAACGTGACGATCGTGGAGTGATTGTTCGCAACAAAGCCCGCCTGGTGGTCCAAGGGTTTAGGCAAATCGAAGGCCTAGACTACAATGAGGTATATGCTCCGGTTGCTCGTTTGGAGGCAATCCGGATGTTCTTGGCGTATGCATCTTTCAAGAAATTCAAAGTATATCAAATGGACGTCAAGAGTGCCTTTTTGTACGGTCACATCGAAGAGACCGTATATGTGGCACAACCTCCAGGTTTTGAAGACCCATATCACAAGGACAAAGCCTATCTGCTCAACAAGGCTTTGTACGGTCTTCACCAAGCCCCGAGAGCTTGGTATAAAGAACTATCCAAACACCTTCTGAACAACGGGTTTAGAAGGGGAACCATTGACTGCACACTATTCTCAAAAGAAAAAGAAGGAGATCTAATTATGGTACAAGTGTACGTGGACGACATCATCTTCGGGTCCACGAATAAAACACTTTGTAAGGAGTTCGAACAAGTGATGAAAGAAAAATTTGAAATGAGCTCCATGGGTGAGATGAAGTTCTTCTTAGGACTTCAAGTTGATCAAAAAGATTCCGGTATCTTCATTCACCAGACAAAATACGTCAATGACATCTTGAAACGGTTTGAGATGTTGAGTTCTTCTTCACAGGGAACTCCTTTAGAGGTTAATCACGGGATTAATCCTGACGAGAAGGGTGAATTGATCAATCCAACTCACTATAGAGGGATCATCGGATCTCTAATGTACCTGACTGCTTCTCGGCCAGACATAATGTTTGCTACGTGTCTCTGTGCACGTTACCAGTCAAAGCCGAAGGTCTCCCATCTGATTGCAGTCAAAAGAATTTTGCGTTATCTGAAGGGTACTCCAGATTGGGGTCTTTGGTATCCTCATGATGATAACTTTGATCTACATGCGTACAGTGATTCGGACTATGGTGGTTGTAAACTCGATTACAAATCAACAACAGCAGGATGTCAGTTCTTTGGAAGTCGTTTAGTAACGTGGCAATGCAAAAAGCAGACGTCAGTCTCCACTTCAACAGCTGAGGCGGAATATATTGCGGCTGCCAGTTGCTGTTCTCAAGTTATTTGGATTCAGCAACAAATGCGTGACTACGGTATTGAATGTTCTACTACTCCCATATATATTGATAATTCTGCTGCAATTTCAATTACCAAAAATCCGGTCCATTTTAGCAAAACGAAGCACATCGAAATTCGATATCACTTCCTTCGTGATTGCTACGAAAAGAAGTTAATCGATGTGATAAAAATCCCCACTCAGGAACAACGCGCTGATCTCTTCACTAAAGCATTTGATAAACCACGGTTTTTATATTTACTAGAGATCAACGGCGTTAAACGTATATCAGATGATGTTCCTGAAGATATCATTTAAATTGTTTTCATTTTTTCTTTTCTTAAAAATTTGAAAAAGTCCAAAAAGATTTTGTTTTTTATAAATTCTAGGGGGAGAAAGGTTTCAAGAAAAACCAAAAACAATATAAAATACAAAAACCCAAAAACATTAAAAAATTTCAAAATTTTGAGAAGTTGATCTTGTTCAAGAAAGGTGATAGTACACAGACGCTATCATACTGAGACATCAAAAAGATTTGTTATGTCTGTACAGCTTATTTTCATTTTTCAAATATTAAATTTTTATACATCACTATCGCTTAAAATTATGTCGGTTACCTCAGTTTGATGGACACATTTTCGGATGTGTGTTGGTCCTTACTTCTACTAGTAGATTATGAGGATAGCCATTAACCAGATGACTGAAAGTGATCGGGGCGGGTTTTGATGGGTCTTTATTCTTTCGCTGAAAAATAGTCGGTTATACTTAGTTAGAAGGACACATACTCGTATGTGGTCGGTCCAGTTGATCCATTGGATCTTCAGGATAGCCGTTTACCTGAAGACTTTGACTTGATCGGGGCGAAATAATTTAAACGTTATATGTTTTAAAAGACATTCATATATATTCAGAAAATGAGAAATTGATCCAACCTTGGAAAATGATAGATACACTGATTCTGTGTGCTTAACTAGTGAAGTTATTAGGCTTAAAAGGCTTTAGAACGGTCATTGTGTGTCATGGTAGCTTTTTATGGTGCGTAAAAGTAGATGTGATACAAACTAAATCTACTCGATTTTACGTGGAAACTCCTTAAGAGTTTTGTATGTCTTCATATATATCTTTCCGAATGATAGGCAGAAAAGCGATTACCCAGTCATACACGAGCCCATAAGTGTTCTGATTCCCGTAAAGATAGTGTGTGAAGAAACTGCAGTGATCCAGATTCGGGACTTGCAATTGTTTACTACTCTGAAGTCTATGTTAAAAAAAAAAAAAAAAAAAAAAAAAAAAAAAAAAAAAAAAAAAAAAATTACATTATGAGTGATTGAAACATTCTAGAGTTAACAATGTCAAGACTTCTCAATCATGGAGTAAGAAAGAAAGAAAACGGGAAGCAGATGAAGACACTTACAACTTTAATCAGACACTATGGGTCAAGGTCAATTCGGGGTGACTTGGGGAAAGCCAAATACGCTTTGAGAATAGATAGGAGGCATCATAATCTCTGAGTTGATACCCACTTAAATTTTGAGACATAATTGAACCTAACTCGTATCACAGAAACGATGAAAACCATTTTAAGTTATTTACATGCTCACAACCTGTTTCTTTATGTCATAATACAGCTAAACACGGATCTGTGTGACAGTCACGTAATTAGTATGATTCCTGTTCGGATCTTTCTCACAAAAAGAATATTCATTATGTCTTGTTTAACTTCGTTTATTCGTAAAAAAAAAAAAAAAAAAAAAAAAAAAAAAAAAAAAAAAAAAAAAAAAATCTCAGTAGACAGTCATATACGTCTGTATGATTTCTTATTATAGATCCTTCTCAACCAAAAATAATGTGTTTTAAAATTTTTGTACAGTTGTTTATTTCAGTTTGAATATTATAAAAAAAAAAAAAAAAAAAAAAAAAAAAAAAAAAAAAAAAAAAAAAGATTTTTAATTCTGAATTAATCTTTTTATTTTTATTTATTTTATTCTGCTTTAATGTTGATGAGAAATCATCGTGACAGGTAGTCTGATCCCTGTCCCTCTCTGTAAATAGTTTGATAAAAACCAAAAAGATTTTATTTCTATTTATTTTTTAATGTTTTTGGGTTTTTGTATTTTATATTGTTTTTGGTTTTTCTTTTCTTAAAAATTTGAAAAAGTCCAAAAAGATTTTGTTTTTTATAAATTCTAGGGGGAGAAAGGTTTCAAGAAAAACCAAAAACAATATAAAATACAAAAACCCAAAAACATTAAAAAATTTCAAAATTTTGAGAAGTTGATCTTGTTCAAGAAAGGTGATAGTACACAGACGCTATCATACTGAGAAATATTTCTATTTATTTTTCATTTTTTTTATTTCTCGTGACAGGTAGTCTGATCCCTGTCCCTCTCTGTAAATATTTTGATAAAAACCAAAAAGATTTTAGTTTTATTTTAATTTATTTTATTTTTTTCTGTTTGTTTAAGAATCGATGAGAAATCATCATGACAGGTAGTCTGATCTCTGTCTGTTCCTACTAAATGTTTATCCAGTGTGTAGGAATGAAAGAAAACTTCATGCAGGTTGCTAAATGTTCATCTGTGCAACAGGCTGTGCATGAAAGAAAGAATGAAGTGACAAGAAAACCCAAAGATGTTTGAGCCTGATATTTTTCCATTTGTTACTAATGTATTATGATCTATATGTTCTGTAGGAACGAAGCTCTCAGGATTGGAAAATGTCTACGAAAACTAACCAAGTGTCAAAAGTTTATGTTTTCGTGCAGGTTCAAAGGCATCACGATCGATGGACGGGAAATAAGATATTTAAAAATTTTTTTTTCAAATGTTTCCCCATTCGATCGAATAGGTTGCTATTCGATCGAATAACTCGATCGAAGGAACTGATTCGATCGAATCAGTGGTTGAGGAATGTAAACAGTTGCGAAGAGACTCATTCGATCGAATAGAATCTCATTCGATCGAATGGTCCAAACGAACAAGTCCGTTCGATCGAATAAGTCCAAAAATAGTATAAATAATCAAACTCATTCGATCGATCAGTTTTATTCGAAATATTTTACGGATTTTTGCTCTCAAATTGATTTTCCTCAAACCCTCTTTTTGATCCGATCATATTATTCGATTTTTCACGTAGATCACGAAAATATTTAAATGGCTGAAGTTGCAGAAGTGGTTGTCCCGTACAAAACGTCCATCAAGCACAACATCGTGGCTTTTCTAGACGAAAAGTCGAGCCACGGGAAAGACTTTGCAACGGTGATAAAGTTTTTGAAGAGGTCAAGGATTTTTGGACCTATCTCGAGGGTCATTGAGCCGATAATGTCAATCCAACAGGAATTTTGGAGAAATGCCACGCACGACAAATCAGTCGTGCCGTCGGTTATTCGCTCCACCGTTAGAGGGCATGCAATTGTTATATCTGCCCAGGTCATTCGAGAAGTCTGTGGATTTGAAGATGATGAATCAGACCCGACCTCCCTACATCCTGCTGCAACAAGAGGATGTTTCGCACGTATGAAGTATGACGGCGACCTCAATGCCGGTCTGCTTCATAAGGCCAACTTGTGCCCCGAGTTCAAATATTTGGCACACGTTGTGATGCACTGCTTGGGCCCTCAATGAACCAGCTTTGACAAGCTGAGGGAAAGCATGCAGTTCACTGTAGCTGCTTTGGTGATGAACCGACCATACAACTTCTCTCAGATGACTTTCGGTCATATGGTCGAGAACATCACGTTGAAGCAAGGGAAAAGTGAGAAGTTTCTACAGTTCCCACGGTTCGTGCAAATGATTGTCGATACTCAAGCACCAGGGTTACTGAAAGAAAACGAAGGTGATGTGGTGAAACTGGACCACATGAAAAATGAGACTCTCAACCGTCTCAAATCTTACAAGGAACGTCCAACCAGGCCACCAATCAAAAGATGCTTCGGGCATTTGGTGAATCCGTCTTACAGGGCCCCTCCTAAAAGGAAATGGAGAAATGATACCAGTGACTCAGACGTCGAAAACTTACCTTTGCAGGAATCAAGCGACGACTCTGACACTGAGGAGGTGGCGGTCCCTGAAGATACAAGGACCGAAGCTGAAAAGGAGGCTGATTCGTTTCTAAATGAAGAAGAGTTGGAAACTGGTGAGGAAGTCAGAGCCGTGGAAAATCCGGCCGACATAGATGTAGGAGAAGAAAGGCCTGCAAAGAGGCAAAAGAAGAAGGTTACTCGGAAGTATCGAAGCTTATTTCCCGATCAACCGCGTCCCTCAATGTTACCATCCGTCGGGACTTCTGCTGCTCCTCCTGCTCAACCAGCACAGCCACCAACACCGCAGTCAGCTCAACAACCTATTCCTCAAGCTCAACCTGAAATGGCCATACCTCAAAAGGTTGCATCCGAACTTGCTGATTTGCACAAGGCGATGATGAAAATGTTACTGTTCAAGGCAGAGCAAGAAGAACAGAATCGGCTCAGAGATGAGCAGATTGCTAAACTTCAAGCTGAGAACGAAATGCTCAGGCTTGAAAATAGTCAGTTAAATGCTACTGTCGCTGAACAGGGATCTTCGATCAATGAACAAGGTTCTTTGATCACCGAGCTGAGAGAGTCAAATCTACGCCTTGAAGCAAGAGTGACTGAGCTGAAGGGTGATGTTCTTCGTCTGGAAGGTCCAACCAATGTCGATGTGGACACAGACGAACTGGACTCTTCTGATGATGGAGGTGAAGGTAGTTAAGAGTATTTTGAGTGAATGTAGTAAGGACTTAAATGTTAAATCTTTTCAATTAATGATTTGTTTGTAAACCTAGTTTCATATGTAATGATATTGTATTTAATGTTTATGATATTACATATGTTTACTTAAATTTGTTGTTACTTTGTGTTTGTGTAATCAAACAGGTGATGCTGATCCGTTTAATGTCCAACCGCTGCAATCAAAAACAGCAGCGGAATATTTCACGTTTTTACTGGACAATCCAGATGAGCAGCAATTCTTCGCAAGTGGAGACTTGGAAGAAGGTGAAATTTCTCACAATTTCACAGAAGAAGAACTGGAACATATGTTTGAGCTATACAATGAAGAAACAGGCAAGTATCTGGCTTTGCCTTCAACAGAACAAACATCTTCTTCGGCTGCTACACCTGACTCAACATCATCCACGGCCGCTGATCCCTCTCAATTCGATGAAGTCGAAATGGAAGACTTGACGCAGGAAGAATATCCAGAGTACTACACGTCTCAAACTGAAGATCTTCCTAACTCGGCAAGCTTCTTTCAAAATGTAACAGAGGAGGAAATACAGAAGAAGGCTGACGAAAGGTCAAACACAATGAAACAGCCTTCTGATGCAGATCAAGCCGATTTCGTTGAGAAAACTGAAGAGTGCAAGAAAGCTTTCAACGCTATTCTTGAGAAGATAAGGTCCAGACGACAAGCAAAGCCGACCATTCCTCACACAATGTCCTATAAGATGAAGGGTCGTAGAACTTCAGGTGAAATAATTGCTTGGGCGTGTCTGAAGGATCTTAATTGCATTGCTGTCAAGAGAGAAAAAGGGGTTGAGTACTTTCAACGTATCACTGACTTGAAGACTCTTCCTACTTTTGATCTAAACCGTCTTAACTATCTTGATATGCTTTATGCAAGTTCATCTCCATTTGCAACGTATTATCAGAGTGTATTGCGAATGGAATACAGCTCAAAATGGAAGATGATCACTCCACAAAGGCCAAAGAGATATACAAGTAAAAGGGAGATCGATCCGATCACCAACAGGCCAAAGATTGTTTTGAAGTACATGCCACCACTCACGATGAAGAAGATTCCTCTAAGAAAGATGAAGCAGGACTTCTACAAAGCGTTCAGGCATTGGTACTATGACGGAAGACTGCATGAAGCAGTCATCGTGCTCAACGACAATGGAAATTGGAGCACAATTCGTATCTTTGATCCTATGTGGCTCACAAACTTGTCACGGGAGGACGTCTACACGCTGTACAAGACAGAGATTCTCTACGCCCCCGAAGACATGGAGCAAGCTTTAACGTATAGAAATGTCATTAGGATCTGCTTTGCCTATGACATACATGCAGGATCAAATTGGAAAGAGCAACAGAAGAAGTATGCACAAGAGACTGAAGCTTAATGGTCATGTTTATTTTGTTTCTTGTTGTAATGAAAGGTTTAATCTTCTGGTTGTAATTGTTTTTGAGTTGAATGTAATTTGTTTTGGAACATTGTGATAGATTGTGCTTAAATGTTTATCTAAAGTTTCAATTGACAGCTTCTCAGGATATGCGGAACCTATGGTAAGTCTGACTGACTGTACCATTTGATCCTGAGAGAACTTCATGATGAAAGGAGTTCGTGGATGCAACATGCGCACCATTAGCTTTGAGAAAAGAGAGAGTGAGATAACTCCAAGGGGGAGTCACGATCGAGCAAGAGAACTCGATTGATTGTAAGTAAATAGAACTGGCTCCAAGGGGGAGTTTGTTAGGACATGAAATGTCATGTGTATGTCCCCAGTTCTATCAGGATGGTTCGATATGAAGATAACGATCGTGAAACTAAGTTAACGGACTGAAAATGTCAAAAGAAACTGATTCGATCGAATCAGTGACTGATTCGATCGAACCAGGTCTCGTTCGATCGAATGAGAGACTCATTCGATCGAACCAGTTTTCGATATATAAACGAAACTTAGGAAATTTCACAAAAGAGCACACATTCTACACACAGTCACGAACCACCACTCTGCTGAAATACTCTCTGCCCGTTCTTCACGTGTCGGTCCTTTCCTCCGTCCCTAGGTGTCAAACCGTCTTAGGAATCGTTACCGCGCGTTGTTGATCACCACCGAATCGCCGTGTTAGAGGATTCCGCACTCTAACACGTTGCCCCGTGAATCGTTGGGAAACCGTGTCCCGCACCGGTCCGACATATTTCGTCAGCCAAAACTGTAATAACCGAACATTAGTATAGGTTTTATACTTTAAAAACCATAAAATTTACCAACACTTGGTAAATTCTTGTTTCTGATCAAACTCTTAACATCTCATTCGTTAAAATTATCAACGAATGGCCGCATTCGTAAACTAACTTAAGTGAATGAACACATTCGTTAATAATTAAGTGTCATTCGTTAAACAAATTAATGAATGACACTTATTCGTTACATATAACAACGAATGCGTGGTTATTCATTACTGAGAACGAATGTGAACAAATGAATGGTCTTTTTGACTTTAGTTAGTCAAAAGTCAAAATTATCAAGAACAGTTAAAAAGTCAAACATGCATTTTGAATAATTAAATCATTCTAAACAAGAGGGGTGTGCAATTTTTGGGTAGAACCGAAGAAACCCGACAACCGACCCATAAAAAGACCGAAACCAGACTGAACCCTGTTAGTGCATGATTTGGTGTCTGTAGCCGATCGAATAAGTTATTGATAGACTAGTCTTTATGTTTAATGTAATATGGCAATTCGCTATCGATTGTGTAGCGAATGGGTCCATTCGTTATAGACTAGACTATTCGTTAAGTTATGAGACCATTCGTTATAGAGATATACCAAATGAATGCTCATTCGGTAAGTTAATACCCCATTCGCTATGGATTGTATAGCCAATGGAGGCCCATTCGTTATGTGATATAACGAATGATGGGTTATCCGTTAAGTTATTACCCATTCATTATGGAGTCATAACGAATGAGATTAACATAACGAATGGGAGCTGATGGCCTATATATAGGCAGCTCATGTTCATTGTACACAAGAGATCTATGCCTAATCTATTCATACCGTTACCATGCCGAATGCTCTATAGCTTAAGTTATTCACTATAATGTATTCATACATAACTTATCAATAAAGTATTCCTTTAACGTATCCATATTCGTTTAATGTAGTGATGTATCGATGTTAGCGGCTAGATCTCGGCTCGTTAACGTGTTTTAATAATTGGTATCAGAGCAGACATATGCTCTCGATGCATCAATTTAAGGTATATATCTGGTCAGAATAAACATGTTGTGGTTGAGGGAGCTGCTCAACGTAAAAGGAATGGCAAGGCGGTGATGAAAGAACAGCCGCCAAAGCGCCGAGTTACGAGAGGTGATGGTGTGCAGATTGGTCCACAAGTACCAAGGGCGTCCGCTCAACAAATTCCGGTGGTGTCGCCTACTGTTAGCACCCCGACCATTACTCTTATAACGACAACTTCAACAGATCCGAGAATTGTGTCGATTCCACAGTCGACGTTATCTCCCATGCCGACTTCTCCGACGACTACAATGGTTACCTCGCCAACTCCGTAAACGATGCAGATGCAGGCTCCGGATGTATCATTTAGGAGGTTTAACCGTCCTCAGGTCGTGTGCAGCCCGTGCCTCCTTTGTTTCATACCTTGCCGGTTGCTCAACAGATGGACATGTTATTGAGTTTAATCCATCTGCAAGAGAATCAAATGGCTGCGGATCGTCATCAAAAAGATCATATGCAGATGGACCGATGTCGTATGTATAGCCACATCTTGTACATCCAAAAGGATAATCGAGAAGTCCATGAGCTTGTTACTGCTCAGGGGGAGAAGATCAAGGATCAGGAAGAACTCATTCTTCAATAAACATGTAAGAATGATGCTCTGAAAAAGTTGAAGAACAAAGATAATGATCAAGATCCAGATTTGGCTGGATGTGGTGGTAATGAGTCGAAACAAGCTGTTGGTACGTCTGCTGGTACTAGTGGTGTTGGTGCTGGTGATGATCGAAAAATGGTAGTTTATCAATATACTACCAATGTAACTCTTATTGAGTCGATCAAAGCCAACACAATATTATTTATGGATTATCAGAATGGTATCATGATGAGTTCGGTGAATGTTGATAAGATCGAGGAGGGTGAGTTTGTGGACTTTTCCCTGTATCGTGATCAAACTTCGTTGTTGTTGGGGTTAAACGATGAGGAGATTGATGCTATAGAAGCAAAGGAGGATGTGGAATTATTTATGATGATGGGGTTCACTTTGACACGAGTATTCCATCTGGGGATACGTCGTTTATCTATGAGGGCATCGAGATTGAGGATGTGATGGTAGAGGAATATCTTAATCTCTGTACACGTTCTAATATTGGTCAGGGTGTTCCATTCTTCACTGATGAACATGTTAAAGCTGCCGAAGAACATCTGGAGAAGACGATGAAGAAAAAGGTTAAAGAATTGGAAAAAGGATCGGGTTTAATGGATCCTGATGCTGTGGTTTGGGAGACACAAAAACTCCTAAACTTCTAAGATTATCGAGGCATACTGTTACGTTGATAAAGAACATCAAATGGTGGTCAATGCACATACAAAGGTTAATCAAAAGGCGACATTCAAGGCATTGAAAACCGTCAAATGTGACATTGTGTCTTGGATGTATGATTTCGAACTTAGGGTATGTATAATTAAATGGGAGAATGATGTTCAGTATTACAGGACATTACTGACCTTCTCTCATTGCCGATGTGAGACGTATGGACTCTCGCCAATCGGCCATTTGTTAATCGTGGTGGAAATCAACTAGCAGGATGGTTTGATCAACGTCTGATTTTTTAGGCCAACCACGGGTTTAAATTTTTTAATCCATAGGTACCATCCAGAAAGTACATCGACGAGATAGATCCAAACACTGGTTGGAGAAAACTTGTGTTAATAGTCAAGCCGCCACACACGATGAAGTGAGTGCATGTGAAGACTTTTCTGCAAAATATTTACAAGAAATTCAACAGGTTGTACTATGATAGTCGTATAGGTGAAGCGATTATTTTTCTGGGAACAGGTTTGAAGACGGAATTTGTGCGAGTCATCGATCCAATGTGGCTCGTTAACTTATCAGACACTGAAACGACGTACTGTTCCAGAACGGGATTCTTTTTGCTGATATTAAAGACTATGACCGCGCTATGCAATTCCAACGCGTTGTTTATGTTTGTCACGAGTTTGGAGTTCATAGTTGTGTTAACTGGAAGACAATGCGGTTCAAGTAAAGTAAAGACAAAGAGCACAGGACGAAAGGGAGTTTGTTAGTGCACCGTTTTGGTCGTCTCGAGTCTTTGTAACTTATGTAATTTATCTTTATATTAATGTAAGGGCATTTTGTAATAACCAGTCCCACACGTTAGTTTATATATGCTCATTTGTTAAGTATGCTTAAAGAATGAGGCTATAAGTTATTGTTCGTGTCCATTCATTAAGGATGTTTAACGAATGGTCATAATCGTCATTATTCTGTATCCATTCGTCATTGAATGTTGACGAATGAGGTATAACGAATGAGTTATTCGCTATACTCATTAAGTTTTGTATGATAAAGAAGACAAATGAATCCATTCGTTACAGGCTATGTAACAAATGGCATTCATCTTCTATACATAGGTTGTTAGCCTTCATTAATTTAACAGGTGTTCTAATTATTCTCTTTGCAAGCTGTTACTCTGCCAAATTACACTCTCACTAAACACTTCCTTCCTATTGCTAATCACTTACACATATCAAATAACTAGATCCTATATATCAAATTCGGTATGAATTGATTAACATATTAAGCTTAATCGTAAGCTCTCTCAAGAGAGGGGGTTCAATTTGTAAATTCAAGTAACGAATGGGTGTAATTGATAACGAATCAATGGTAAATGGTAACGTATGATGAATAGTTGCACGAATGGGTTATGTTAACGAATGGGTATCACGAATCAAGTGACGAATGACACCTCAGTCTACACGAATGGCTATAACAAATGACTATCACGAATCAAGATTCAACGAATACGAATCAATGAATGGGCAGACGTATGGCATAAAGGATAACATGATGAGTAAGGTAACGGATGGGAAAAAATGGGATAATTTTTCTGTAGCGAAATATCCTGTCACGAATGTGCTTTCGTAACGAATGAGGATTCACTAATCAAAAACTTGATGATGAACGGATGATCACGAATGTGAATCTGCAGCAAGTAGCTGATCACGAATATGCTAAAGTAACGAATTAACGGTTATTCTGTTGTAACAAACTCGCCACGTATAACAGTTCAGTTATAACTTGATAGCGAATGGCTTTCAACGGAATAACGAATGGGCAGTTATACCATAACGAATGGATTCTTTGAATATTCAAATCTTCAACAATCGATTTCCAGATCTGATATTCGAAGATTCAAACCACAATCCAGACGAACACTAAACAATGGATTAATCATCCAAACTTAACCAAAAATCACAAAAAATATCTTAAACTATTTGTCTAAGTCCCGCGTACAATCCAAACACATCCAAACCACTAATTCCAATCCAAACTACGTCCGAATACCAAAATTCACGAAAACCGAAACTTTTGCTTCTATTGATATCAAATCCAATCCAATTCCATTCCAAAATCAAACAATAATACAATTAAACCTCAATGAAACTTATAAACCAAATGATGATCAATTCAGCATCAATTCAACATCTCAACATGTTAATTGAACCAAAATTGAATCAAAAGGCTTCAGATTCACATTAATCAATTAATCAGTGAATTCTCAATCAATTCACCATTGAAATACCTTAAATCACGAAACAATCGAACGCTCAGCTCTAATACCAATTATTTAACCACGTTAACGAGCCAAGATCTAGCCGCTATCATCGATACATCACTACGTTAAGCGAATACGGATACGGATACGTTAAAGGAATACTTTAATGATAAGTTATGGATGAATACATTATGGTGAATAACTTAAGCTAGAGAGAATCCAGAAAGGTAACGATATAGATAAATTGGCACAAATTTATAGTGTACAATGAACAGGAGCTGCCTACATATAGGCATCAGCTCCCATTTGTTAAGTTAATCTCATTCGTTATGACTCCATAACGAAAGGGTAATACCTTAACGGATAAGCCATCATTCGTTATATCACAAATGGGCCTCCATTCGATATACAATCCATAGCGAATGGGGTATTAACTTAACGACTGAGCATCCATTCATTATATCTCTATAACGAATGGGCTCATAACTTAATGAATAGCCTAGTCTATAAGGAATGGACCCATTCTCTTTACAATCCATAGGGAATGGCCATATTACATTAAACATAAAGACAGTTTATTAATAACTTATTCGATCGGCTACGGACACCAAATCATGCACTAACAAACCCTATGCATTTTGGTCATTTATTGGTTCCAGATGTATGAAATTTCGATTTTGGTCTTGGCTTCGGTTTTGAACCGCAAACACAGCATAAACTCCGACCCAGCCTGAAGTAAGTTTCAGGTTAACCCTTTCGTTGTTTGTTTCGGTAGAGTAATCAAAGTGAAAGTTGAGAAGTAGAGTTCAAATTTTCAAATTTCAGGTCTCCGGTGGAGAAGATGAAGACTAAATTCTCCCAAGCAATACATGTTAATATTTTTGTAATGTGTTGATAGCGTGGGTTCTCTGAATATTTAGAAAAGAAGCCATCATCAAAAGCAGACAACTCATTAAGACACTAACCTAAGCTAGTTACTAGAATCTTTTCACAAGTAAAAAAAGTCAACCTTTTTAAATTAAGTTTTGTTGTATTTATATTCTTATGCTAGATTGATATTGTTATTAAATAATTGTATTCTATTTTGGATTTTTAATTTATTTATATAAAATAAAGTTTATAATTGGTACAAATTTATACAACATATAATAAAAGAGGTTTGTGTTGTTTTGATACATAGTAAAAAAAATATATAAATGTTAAATACGATTAACAAAATGATGAAATATATAAAAAAAATAAGACTATGTTAAAAGCAATGATGGTATACTATGTAGGTCATGACTAGGTTCAAACCTTCTGTCACTCACTTCTTTCTAATATAAACAATTGTTTATCTTTTAGTTTTTCTTACCTTCTTTTATTTTGTTTTCTTAGATTTCCGATTGGCTCACTATACTTCTCTTCTCTTTGGTTTTCTTAACTTCTAAGTAAAATGAAGGGCTCCTTCACTTCATAACTTCGATTACGGCATTCTATTCACTTTAGTAACTCAGTCAAGTTCAAAAGGCTACCGTCGCCGTGTATGGCCCCGGTCCCAGTGCCCTACTTTGACGTTGGATTTACTCATAAACACAATTCTAAATATTAGAGTTAATTAAAACTATTCGCGGTATATAAAACTTCAACCATATATTACATAATCATTCAAATCGTTCCATAATAAACAAACTTTTGTCTTTAAACATAATATAAAATGTCATTAAAACATCACAACATTCTTCTAAAGATGCCAGCCTCTTTAGTCCAATGTCATGTGTCTTCATTCAAGCTAGATGCCTTAGCCTATTCATCTGCGTGCATACTAAAAGTCAGCTATGCTGAGTGAGTTCTAGTTAATCAGGTAACATACTTTACATTCACATATACGTGCCCGAAAGTACATATTACATACTTAACATGTTTATCATTATTCCATATATACCTACTTTCATTCTTTCATACTTTCATTCATTAACATACACAATACATTCATAACTATCCTTACACTATAAATAGCATTTCGCCTTACATACTTCAGATATTATTAGGGTCCAGTGCCTTTAATCCTCGGATATTATTAGGGTCCGGTGCCCTCCATCCTCGGATATTACTAGGGTCCGGGGCCCTTCATCCTCAGATATTATTAGAGTCCGGTGCCCTTCTTTCCATGCAACCATACAATCAGACATTCATTTCCTTACTTTCATATTTAGGTAATCTCATGTATACTCTTAACATTTTCTAAATCATTCATATTTCATTCATACATCATTCATAACACATTCACATATCAAACACTTACCACTTAAGGCAAGTGTATTCTAATCACATCGAGTATGCACGCAGCCCCGAACACATAAGAAGGAAATGGGGCTAGAATCTCACATGTGTCCTGTTCTTCTCTGAGTTAACGGTAATACCATTCCTTAGCTATGCACGACTAACTGTGTAATAATTTTAAGTGTTAATGAACTAAATCCAACGTTATCATACTTCTATGTTAGTGAAACCCCTAGCTAACGGGAGTCCGGGGGCAGCGCCGCTGGCAATGGGGTCTAGGGGAACTAGCCCCTAGTGCCAGGGTCCAAGGGGCAGAGCCCCTGGCTGGGGTCGAGCTGGAAATTCTAATCGAATGAAAATTCTAATTGAATAGAAATTCTAATCGAGTGACTGATTCTAATCTAATGAAAATTCTAATCGAATGGCAGATTCTAATCGAATGGAAATTATAATCGAGTGACAGATTCTAATCGAATGGAAATTTGATTCAATTACTTTTCCCATTAAATTCGATTACTTTTTGCCCATTCGAGTCGATTGCTTTTCCCATTGGATTCGAATATTGCCCATTCAATTCAATTACTTTTCTCATTTGATTCGATTACTTTTTAGCCCATTCGATTCGATTACTTTCTGTTGAATCAAGTTTCTTAAGGGTTTGATTCATATATGGTTTCATTCTGATCACTTTCCAGCCTTTCCTTTCGAAACGTTTTGCCCGTCTTCAATAAGTAACGAGCCTTGGTCTATAAAGACATCGTTTTCTTACGCTAACCCGGTCCAAACGTTACTCGTTTGTCCTGTTTCATACAAAACATCTCGTTTACATTCAAGTTTATATTTTTCTTTTATAAAAATGTCTAATTTGCCTTAGTATCAAATCCTAGGGCAAACCAACCTTACAAACGTAACCTTTGATCTAAATAGTACCTTTTTGACTCACTTCTAGCTACGGTTTGACTCAACATGTGACTATGAACGTTTTTCTTATTTGTATGATGAAGATCTTGATCTTGATCCATAAGGAAGAGGAGTGTTTTTGTGTGTTTTGAGTGTGTTATGGAGGCTAGCAGATGGAAATGAGGGTTTTAGGGAGGTTTAAGGGGGGTTTATATACCCTTAAGCCCATGGACCTACAGCCCATCACCATCCCTTATTCCATCTTTTATTGTCCAAGCCACATTCTATTATTTTTATTTAACTTATTTTATTTATTATTATCAAAAGTAGGATGTTACAAGTCTACCCTCCTTGAAAGAGGTTTCGTCCCCGAAACCTAACTATTACTTAAACAAATCTGGGTAAAACTTGTGCATCTCTTCTTGAACTTCCAAGTGGCATCCGACCCTTTACAATGCTTCCATATTACTTTTACCAGAGGAATAAATTTATGACGAAGCTGTTTTTTGCGGTCGACTATCTCTACAGCCTGTTCAATTGTTCATCAACCTCAATGTCTACTAATGGCACATGAGACGTGTCGTCAGTGAGACATTTTCTCAAATGAGATACATGAAAGGTAGATTGAATCCCTTCTAACTCCTTGGGTAGATCTAGCTTGTAAGCCACTTCTCCCACACGATCTACGATCTTAAATAGTCCATTGTTCCTTGGACTCAATTTTCCTCTCTTTATGAAACAGATAATTCCCTTCCAAGGCGAGACCTTGAGGATCACATTGTCACCAATACCAAACTCAACCGGTCATCGCCGCTTATTAGCATAGGACTTATGGCGATCTTGAGAAGCTTTCATTCTTGCTTTTATCAAAGCTTGAAGAGGTTTCTTGCACAACCTCCAAATTTCCAATCTCTTTCTGACCAATCTCTCCCAGCATACTGAAGTTCTACAACATGTACCGTATAACATCTCAAACAGCGACATACCAATACTCGAATGGTAGTTGTTGTTATAAGAGAATTCTGCAAGATGCAGATGATAATCCCAACTTCCTCCAAAGTCTAACACACAAGCACATAGCTTATCCTCAAGGGTTTGGATAGTCCTTTCAGACTGCCCATATGTTTGAGGATGATACGCCATATTGATGTTCAGTCTTGTTCCCATATCTTCATGGAATTTCTTCTAGAATCTGGAAGTAAAGTGAGTATCTCTATCAGACACGATCGACAACAGCACTCCATGCTTAGCCACAACCTCTTTTATGAACACATTTGCTAACGTTATATTCCTAAATAACGTTAGGTTTGTTGATATCATATTGCAAGATCCAAGCTTGGGACTTACAATTGGTATCAGAGCCTTTTGAACCATTCAAGGCTCGGTTTGATATTAACAGATTCAAGATCTTGGTGGTGTAGGTGTTTTTCCGGCGAGATTTTGATCGGAGAAGAAGATTGAAGGCTGTTTTTGGTCAAAGATTGTCTTATCTGTGGAAACAATTTAAATCCCACCAATATAGGGATTTAGTTGTTACCAAAATTAATATGTCATTTAGTTCTCGGGTGTATTTCATAGTTTTCAGCCAGTTTCAATCGTTCTCGGTTTAATACAAGGGGTTCTCGGCTAGAATCAAGGGTTTTCGGTTACTTTTGATCGTTCTCGGCTAGATTTATGGGTTTTCGGTTACTTTTGATCGTTCTCGGCCAGATTAAGGGTTTTCGGTTACTTTTGATCGTTCTCGACCATATTTAAGGGTTTTCGGTCACTCTTCATTCTCGGTCTATTTGCGTTCTCAATCAACGTGTGTTCTCGGTCAACGCTGACTGTGACTTAATCTGTCCTCTCGGGCCTGACCAATTTGGGCCTGACCAACTTTGTTTGGGCTTTGATTCTTGGACTTTAAAATAATTGAACTGTGAAATAAGATAGACTTAATAACTAATGGTAATGGATCTTCAAATGCCACACTTCACCAAGAACTGAACTCCATAATCGTAACCACTACTCGCATACCCCATCTACTGTCTCATGAGGGGTTTAGCGAGTGGAAATTCAGATTCGAGAAATATGTCAAAATGAAAGATGCTAAGGTCTGTTAGGGGTCCACAAGCTATCACCTACCAACGTGAAAATTCTCAGGAAGTTGCCGCGAAGCCTGTTGAACTATATGATGACGCTAATTTTGATAAAATGGAGGAAGATGAAAAGGCATTCTCAACATTAACTATGGCACTCTCACCTGAGATTGCCTTGGGTTTTAGGGAACTGCAGTCTGCTAAGGCACTATGGGAAGCCTTGATTGAGGTGTATAAGGGTAATGAAGACATGAGAAGAAGTCGTCAAGATTTTTTGAGACAAAATTTAACATGTTCAATCACATTCTGGGAGAATCGTTGGAAACTCAGCTTCATAGGTTCATAGCTCTTATGATTGAGATGAGATCTGCAAGTATCAACTTAACAGCTGCTGAAACAAACAATAAGTTGGTGAACTCTTTGCCTCAAATTTGGGATATGAACGTTGCAGTTATCAAGAAGACGAAAGATCTCAACAGGTTGACATTGTCTGAGGTTATGGCTATCATCAAGGCATGTGACATGGATGACAAAAAACGTGCTATAAACCATGCAAACTCCTACAACGTAGCAAGTTATAGTGCTGCTTCCAATAATGCACTCCTCTTACAAGACAACTTCTCAATGTTCAAGACTACTCAAGGTCAACAGCAATTTCAACCTCAAGGAAACTTCTCAATGTTTAAATCCGCTCAGGGTCAATTCTCTCCTGTTTCAGCACAACCAGATCAAGTTTTATTCGCTAAACCTGCGCAATCTCCTGCTGCTAATGCTAAACCTCAATCATCTGGTGCTTCTCCTAGTCAGAATTCCAATCAGATTCCTTCTATCTCAAAGGAAACTCAAGAGAACATTGCTCTAATGGCGGGATTCATGAACTGCTATAATGCATTCCTTGCTGGAGATTTGGTTCAACCTGTAGTTGTTGCTGAGCTTGATCAAATTCATTCAGATGATGTAGAAGAAATGGATATCTCTTGGCAAATCGCAATGGCAGCTTTTCGGGCTAAAAATTTACTAAGAGAACAGGAAGAAATAATTGGAATGTACCAAATAATCAGAAGGTTGGTTTCAAAAAGGATACTCTGAGGTGTTACAATTGTCACGAGCCCGGTCACTTTGCTCGTGAATGCACCAATCCAGCCAAGGAAGGAAATATGGAAAGGGCGTTGGTTCCCATGGGTAATGCTAGAGGAGAAGTTGGGGGTAGCTCAGGTGATGGTGAACGGGTATGGTTGCTCAAAAAATTCTCCTGGAATGATCAGATGGCTGCTCTCAACATAAACAATCAGACTGCCAACTTTGCTCATGTTGAAGATGCTGAAGAAAATGTTATTGAGGAACAAGTCAAGGAACTTCAATATGCGTTTATGGCATTCACTTCTTCCAGCTCATTTGAGGTAAGTTCTCCATTATATTCTCAAGCTTGTATTGAAAAAATATATCTTTATAAATATCACAACAGTAACATGCTTAGAGAAATGGAAATGGTAAAATCTGAAAACATAAACTTAAGAAAAATGAAAAAGCTTATCCAGATAAAATTGAGCCACATAAAAAGGATTTTTCCAAGCTAAAATCTTATTTTAGTTTGAAATGTTGACACAATCTAGATGCTAAATAGAAAATTGTTGAATTAACTGCTGAAATGGAAGCCTCTAAGTTTAAAGTCTCAAATCTAACTGAAGAATTTAAAAGGGCTGAACTTGATTTTAGAAATTTGATGGTTCCAGTAACGTAATTAATTCCATGATTGAAAATCAGTTATGGTGGAAAGAGAATGAAGGTGAGGGTATAGGATATAGTCAAGTACCCCCACCATATAATGACAACTACACTAATCTTCCTCTTACCAAAGAGCATGAAGAAAAGGCGAAAGGCATGAAGTATGGTAAACTTGTTAATAATGAAAAGGTCGACTCAGTAAAGGCTATTGCGTCTACTTCAGAAGTGAACGATACCAACGTGTTTGCCTCATGCGAAGATAAAGTAATCATTGAGGATTAGACTGATGAGGATGATGATTCGTGTGTTTCAAATAATAAAGAAATTAATTCTAATGTTCCTTTAAAATTACCTGTTTTGAATTCTGTTATTCCGACTGTTTGTGTGGGCTCTGTTTTTAAGAGCAAGGATACTTGTGTGGTTGATTCTGTTAAAACTTTGAATTCTGATAATGTGGTTTTAATAAGTTTAAAAGATCAAAAAATCTAATAAATACTCATTGCCTAAGTTTGTTAAAGAGGGATTCTCTAATGATAAACAAGGTGGTAAGTTAAATCATGTGTCTAGTGGCAAGAATCAGGTAAAGCAAACTGGTCCACACAACCAGTCCAGACAAGGAGTTACCCAAAATAATTTCTATGTAACACGTCAAACTTGTTTTAACTGTGGCACTCAAGGTCATATTGCTAGAAATTGTCCACATCATCCATATGTTCCTTACTATGGATTCTATTAGAGGAATATGCCTCGTAATACCAATAGGCGAAATTTTAGGTATAACCAGGCTAATCCCTCTGATGATGATTGGAACATAAACAAATCTGGTAGGTCTAGTCCTCATCAGACCATGCCTAACATGTTTCGTAGAGGTGGTAGAAGAAGTGCTTCGGTTTCAAAAACGAACACGGGTTCTAAGCTGAAACAAGTGGAAAAGACAAAATTGTCTGTTTCTCCCACTAAAACACCAGATTTCAAGTCATCCATTCGTATAAATAATGCCAAATTTTACAATGGTAGACATGAATGGTTGCCTAACTCTCCGGTGAAAGAGGCATCGAATTCGATATTAGATGATCGAAATGATATGTCATGGCAACTTGTGACAACTTTAGATGAGTCAGGGTCACCCAGTGTAACTATGGACTGGGTACCAAAGTCTAACTAATCTCGCACATCATGCAGGAATAGCTATGGAGGAATATCATCAGACCTTGGTATGTTAATAGTGGCTGTTCCAGGCACATGATAGGAGACATTTCTCAACTACAAGACATTCAAATCTTTAACGGTGGGTATGTTTCCTTTGCGGGAGGAGAAAAGGGGAAGATTACGCAGAAGGGTACTGTAAGTAATGGTGTTCTGAAATTTGAAAATCTTAATTTTGTTCCAAGGTTGAAGCACAGTTTGTTAATCGTGTCGCAGATCTGTGATAAAGGTTTCTCAACTCATTTTACTAATAAAGAGTGCTTAATTTTAAAACCTGGTATCATTATACCAGAAGACTGGGTTCTTGTTCGATCACAAAGAAAAGATAATGCTTACGTGATCGACATGAACAAGAATGTTCCTGATGAAATAACCTACTTGTTTTCAAAAGTGTCAAAACATAATGACATGCTTTGGCATCGTCGTCTTGGTCATGCTAATTTGAAAAAATTAAACCGTCTTGCTAAAAATGATTTGGTGCGTGATTTACCAGTCAAAGATTTTGTTACTATTGAAAAGTGTGTGGCTTGTGCCTTGGGTAAACACAAAGAAAAAACTCATAAACCAAAATTGATTAATATCATTTCATCAGTGTTTCAATTATTGCATATGAACTTGTTCGGTCTGGTTCATGTTTAGAGTCTTTCTTGCAGCTCTTATTTTCTTGTTATTATTGATGACTACTCACGTTTTACTTGGGTGTTTTTCTTGTCAAATAAGAGTGAAACTGCATAGTTGATTAAGAGGTTCGTGGTGCTTATGGAGAATCAACTCAACTTGAAGCTGATGGGCATTCGTTGTGACAATGGTACGGAATTCAAAAATGCCTCATTGAATTAATTTTGTTCAGAGAAGGGGGTACTTTGTCAGTACAGCTCTGCTCGAACACCACAACAGAATGGTGTGGCTGAAAGGAGAAACATGACTCTTATTAAGGCAGCAAGAACCATGTTGTGTGATTCAAAATTGTTGTTATTCTTCTGGGCAGAAGCTGTTAATATGGCATGCTATGTTCAGAATAGGGTGATAATCAACAAGTGTCAAATGAAAACTCCATATGAGACTGTCTATGGTTATAAGCCTATAGTTGCTCATTTCAGAGCGTTTGGTTGCCCATGTACTATACAGAATCTTGAGTCAACACCAAAATTTGGGGTCAAATCTAATGATTGTTATTTTGTTAGTTATGCTGGTCGTACTGTCTACAGAGTCTACAATAAGTCAACCAAGCAGATTCTAGAATCATATGATGTGCGTTGGTTGGAAGAAAACGAGACCGATGCCCGTGTTGGTCCCGAATGGCTGTTCGATTACAATGAACTCTTCAAACCATTTAATGTGCCTTCGGTTCTCGACACAAGCATTTCAGGTGATGCCGCCGTAGATGCCGAGAAAGAAGATTTACATGTTGTGTCTCATATATCTCCAGTTCTGTATGTTGATCTCACAGATTCACTAGACATCACTCCGCCTGTGTCTATCAATCAATCAGATGAAGCGACTGAAACTGTGTCCTCACCAACTTCATCAGAAAAAGTTCCAATAGTTGAGGGGGAGATTCCTATTCGTTTGGGAGCACGTTGTTTCCCAATGTCATTCCAAATGAATACGTCGCCAGCACCTCGTACTCACATAGTACGGCGGCCTTTGGATGGAAGAATCCTCTCACTGAGGTTGATGAAAATCTGTCAAACTTACCTTCTACCGATATTGTTTTTGATCAATCAATTCCATCAAGAATTCAGCAAAATCACCCGATTGAGAATGTCATTGGTCCTCTTGAAACAGACGTGTCCACCAGAAGTCAAATAGGACACATAAATAGCTGCTTGTTTTCTTGCTTTATTTCTCATATTGAGCCAAATTCGGTCGAAATGGCTCTTCAAGAACCAAGCTGGGTGGATGCTATGCATGAAGAATTATACAGTTTGATAAGTTAAAGGTCTAGAGATTGGTTGAACTATCGGTGGGGAAGAAAGCGTTGGATACGAGATGGGTTTTCTGAAACAAACAAGATGACACGGGGTTTTATCGTTAGAAACAAGGCACGGATGGTTGTTCATGACTTTCGTTAGGTTGAAGGTTTAGACTACACTGAGGTCTATGCTACCGTAGCTATTCTCAAAGCCATCCGGATTTTTATGGCTTATGCATCATTCACGGGTTTTACTGTCTATCAGATGGATGTTAAAACTGCTTTTCTGTATGACGAAGTTAAGGAGGAGATTTACATGGACCAGCCACCGGGGTTTGTAGACTCTAAGAATCCCACTCATGTCTGCAAATTAGATAAAGCACTGCATGGTCTTCATCAAGATCCTTGGGCGTGGTATGATACGTTGACGGCTTATCTTTTGGATCATGGTTATTAAATATGGACCACTGATCAAACTCTATTCCTTAAAACCGTTGGGAAAGATTTGATCCTGGTTCAAATTTATATGGACGACATTATTTTTGGATCTAATAGTGCTGGGGTTGTGTTCTGAGTTTGAAGAGGTGATGAAAAAGAGGTTTGAAATGAGCTCACTAGGGGGGGGGGGGGGAATGACAACGTTTCTAGGGTTGCAGGTTTGTCAGAGTTTGACGAGAATTTTGCTACATCAAGGAAAGTATGTTGAAGATATGCTTGCAAAATTTGGATTTCAAGATTCCAAGTGTGCTACCACTCCTATGGCAGAAAGACCTCTTTTATCCTCTGATCCTGAAGGGAATCTCGTAGATCAAACATACTATCGATCGATGATCAGGTCCCTAATGTATCTCACCGCCAGTCGCTCTGACATCATGTTCGCTGTCTGTCAATGCGCTCGTTTCTAAGCTAACCCTAAACTTCTACATTTAATTGTTGTTAAACGTATATTTAGATATCTGAATGGACAACCGAAGCTAGGTCTTTGGTATCCCAAAAACTCAGACTTTGATTTATATGCTTTTGCTGATAGCAATTATGGTGGAGATGACATTGACAGGAAATCCACATCTGCTGGTTGTCAGTTCTTGGGCGATCGTCTCATCTCAAGGAAATGCAAGAAACAACAAACGGTGTCCACATCGACTGCCGAGGCTGAGTATGTTGCTGCGTCAGCTTGCTGCTCACAGGTTATCTGGATGCAACATCAATTGCTGGATTACGGTTTGGAATTTCTTAACACCCCTATCTTTTGTAATAATGATGCTGCCATTGCAATCGTTAAGAATCCGGTTCAACACTCAAAAACCAAGCACATTGATATTAAAATACATTTTATACGTGAATATTACGATCGTAAGTTGATTCATCTAGAACAAGTTCGCACTGATAATAATGTGGCAGACTTATTTCAAAACTGGTCGGGACAGCCAGGTTTAATGTGCTTGTCGGTTTTCTTAAAATGCTTCGTTTCAAGGATTGAGTGTTTTTTAGGGTAAATTTGTACATATTTTGTTTTTGCACAAATTTAGGGGGAGAAAATTAAAAAATTCAAAAAAGAAAAGTGCGTGTGTGTGCTTTTATTATTAAAAAAATTCAAAAAAGAGCGTGTGCGTGTTTTTTTAAATTAAAAATTCAAAAAGAGTGTGTCTGTGTGTCTTTATTATTAAAAGTTTATTTAAAGGTTACTTATTTACTATTGCTTAAAATTATGTCGGTTGCTCTTGTTGGATGGAAATATACTTGTATATGCTTGATCATGTCATCTATTCGTAGATTCACAGGATAGCCATTCATCTAAAGACTGGAAGCATCCGGGACGATTGTGATATGGTTTCATCTGTTTAAATTCTTTTACTTAAAAAAATGTCGGTAATTCTAAGTTGGAGAGACATGTATTCTCATATGTGTTTGGTCCTGTTAACCACTTGTGGACATACGGGATAGCCATTTACCTGAAAAATAAGAGTGACCGGGGTGACTGAGTTTTAAAAGGTGTCTTCTGTAACTTTCTAGGAAGTGATATGATTATTCAGTTAACAGCTTATTGAGGTTTCAAAATATTTTCAAATGAAAATTGATGCAACCTTTGGAAAATGATAGATAAATTGATTTTGTGTGCCTAGCGGGTGAAATTATTAAGCTTAAAAGGCTCTAGAACATTCCTTGATTTGTATGGTAGCTTTCCATGATATGTAAACGATGAAGTGATATAAACTAAATCTGCTAAACTCACTGTGGAGAGTCATCTTGAAGAAATGTGCATGTCTCCATATACATCTCTCCGAATTATAGGCAGAAAAGTAATTACCTAGTCATACACGAGCCCGTTAGTGTCTTGATCACCAAAAATATTGTGTTACTTTGTTTATTAAAAAAAATTATGTAAGTATATATATGATATTGTGTTGCTAAATTCTTGGATTTTCAAAAGCTTAAAAGGGTCAAACTAGAACTATAAGGGTGTGGCATTCAAATAAGTCATAAACACTCTGAATGAAAGGCATTTAAGTCCAACGTTCAACCTTTAAGCTTAAAAAAAATTCTTGCTTTCAATAAAAGTTTTGATCAAGCACTAGGGGGTTGGAGTCAAATTGGGGTGATATGGGGAAAGCCAAATACGCTTTGAGAAGAGATAAGAGGCATCACAGGTCCATAAGTGATATCCATATGAGTTTTATGCCTAATTGTACCTAATCTATATCACTGGCGCAATGAAAATCATGCTAAGTTTGTAGTACCTGTTATCAACCTGTCTCTTTATGCCATAATAACACCAAACATGAATCTTTGTGAAAGCACCTTAATCAATAAGATTCTATGTTCGGATCTTTTCATAAAGACGGCATTTCTATCAAAAGCTGAAATTTGATCCCAAAGTTTGCCAAATTACTAGAAGATAGGTGTTTCTTGTTATGCTATTAAACTATGTTTCTTTTAGTTTTATTTTATTTTGGCTATTTATTTTAATTTATTTACCTAATTTTTTTGTCACCTCAGAATTACTCTCCTCGAAACAAGTGATGAAAATGGGCTATTTTTGATTTGGTTAAAACATGTTGGGTTTTGAGCTAGTCAGTTGTCTATTTGATAACCTGGTTATGGGATAAGATTCTGGTTTGGGCTTGTCTGGTTGGGTTAATCTGGGTTCTCGACCCACTGTTTGTTGAGATATAAAAGGCATCAAATCTCTTTTATTTTCATTATTATCTTCTCTCCAATAATTCATTGGCCGAAAACCCTAAACCTTCTAGCTAATCTTCAAGAATCCGATAGTGTGCTCTGTAGATGATTCTTCGGGTCCTTGTTTGACGATTCATATTATGAACTCACATTATATTGGACATTTGTTTTGGTTAAACCCATTATTGGGACCTTAGGAGTTTTTGCAGGTTTCGTCCATGGAGTTATCAGCCTTGTTAAAGAAGATGACACGATTTACGAGGCTGAATTCAAAGGGTTTTTCTCCTCTATTGGCTTGACCGAAGACCCTTGGTCAAACCAAGAGTTCTCGGTTGACTTATGTTGACTGAGATCTCTTATTGTTGACCGAGAACTCGTGTTCTTGATGGGACTGGACAGAGAACTCGTTCCCTTGACCGAAAACTCCATTTCTTGACCGAAATCTACATGTGTGGATAGAAAACAACCTTTTGGACCGAAATCTGTTATAAAATTATTACTATGTTTCATATATGGTCCATATAACTTGTTTCTTTCATAACTGGTCCTCAATGTTTGAAGAATTAATGTTATGCCCTTAAACTTATGTTTGTTGTTTAAGTTAATTAATGATTGCTAAGTTAACTCGTTTGTTGCAATTATGGCTGATCAAGCACCACTAAAGTTCGTTGAGACTCATAATATAGCTGGACACCTATTTAATCCACCTCTGACACACAAGGAGTTTAAGTCCATGATCGTCGGTCTCAACACTTGCAGGATTTCTCACGCTTTACGAGAAACTCCTGTCATATGCAAGAAGATGATTACGAAATTCTGGAATAATGCCTTGATCAATCAGCAAGGAGTAGGAGGAGCTGTTACATAGACTCCAAAGTTCAAAGGAAGCCGGTCGTTATCTCAAAGGCCATTATACCTGAGGATCTTTTATTTGGAAATCAACCTGACTACCCAACGGAATATTCGGCTGACGCTGTCATATTGATTCTAGTCAGGATGGGTTATGGGTGATCCTATCCTCCTGCTATCAAGAAGTTGTTTCATCCTTACTGGAGGTTTTTGATACACACATTCTTTACTTGCGTGTCGGGAAGAAAAGGAGGATCTGATGAGATTAGCCGCGTTCAAATATCGGCTGTAGTTGCTCTGATCATGGATTGGAACTACAATTATTCCAAGTTTGTATTTGATGAGATGCTGAGCAACTTGAATGGAAAGAAAAAGGATATGTTTCTTATGTATCTTCGGTTTCTATAGATGATCATCGACTCTCATTATCCTGATCTTATTAAGTCTGTTAAGACGCAGGATATGAAGTCAATGGGACCCAACACCTTTGGGTTGATGAAACAGTCGAGGAAGGGGTCAAAAGTCGTTTATCAAGGCCTCCACGAGCTAGTCAAGTTCGGCAAATTGCTGAAACTGAGACTGTCTCTATCAGTGCTCAGGTTGCTGTGGACATGTGATGTCTGTCCAAAAACGTGTTGCTGCGTTTGAAGTTATTTCAGACGACGATGAAGATGAAGAGACTCCAACACAACACATGGAGTCAGAACACCAAGAAGCTGAAAAATCCTACTGCTGAACAACTAAAGGAGTTTGTGAAATTCAAAGAACTGCTCCAGTCGATTGCCTTGAAGCCTCATCAAGCAGTCACTGTGAATGAAGATGAAGATACTCCTGAAGAACCATGAAAACAAAGAAAGAAAGATCCAAGACCTGGCGTGCTGGCTGCTGAAACAACAACAACAACCATAACAAGTCAACAACATGAACGTGAGTCGGAAGCTCCTAAGACTCACGTTGAATCAAGTCCATCTGCTGCTGAGACTCAAACTCAAGAACAGATCTTTGACGATATTGCTCAAGAATTTGATCTTGATGCTGATATTCCACATTTTGAGAAACCATCGGGATCATCTGACCCGATTGGTCAGGGTCAGTCGAGCTCGAGTGCTGCTGACAAAATTGATCATATTCTTGCTATGCAGGATAATTATTTGCAGAATAAAGGAAAGGAGGTTATTCTTGAAGTAGAACCCGTGGATGTCCAAGCTTTGCAATGTCAAGTCTTTGAACTAGAATAAGACTTGGTTGTGAAAGATGTGCAGATACAAGAAGTTGAAGCCAGCAACTCAGATAAGGATTCAAAGATTAAAGAGCTTCAGTCCAACATGGGTGGGTTGACTGCTATGTACTTAGACCTTCAATAGAAACTCATTCAGAAGTTTCGGGACGAATTCAAAGGCGGTAACGATCCTGTTGCAAAAACAACTACCGCTGATCAAAGCGGGAGCCAGTTCATGCACCTCTGCACATGCCGCTTCTGAGTCACTGGAGCACTATCTTTCTATTCCACCCAAGTCTGCTGAACAGTCTAATCGACTTCAAAAGAAGATTCTTGTTATGAAGAATTCTAATCAGAATGCTGAATCTTCCGATCATCCAGATAAGTTCATTGTTACATTTTAGAAGGGTTTTTCTGACAGGTATGGTGACCGTTATGGAGTCATGTCCTGGGGTTTTGATGCTGAACAGAACATGTGGTGGGTAAAATGAAGGTATGGGACTACCGAGTACACAAGAAAATGAAGGATTTCGAATCCTGGACAAAGGTAGATCTCAGCGACCTTATCAATGCTCCGTTCCACAACCCAAGTTATGATAAGAGAGCTACAAATTTCTAGAATTTTCTGCGAAGACAAGTCGATAATGGTTTCCCAAACATGAAGAATGCTGAGTTGTTCTTGAATAAGGCAAAAGGGGTTAGGGATCCAAGGATAGGAAAGACTATGGTAAACGTTATGTGGTCTGCAACAAATAAGGCTACTCACATTCTTGTGCCCAATGCTATTCCAGACGGGACCCTGGACAACATGAGATTTTGGATGTTTGACAGCGAAACAGCTACTGTTGTCATACGTCTACAAAAGGGTAAGGGTCAATACCGGTTCATCGATCCAAGAGATTTTCTAAAGATCGGAGAAAATGACATCAAGACCCTCAGCACATTCCCAATCATTGCTGACCCAATTTTTGAAGACACTGCAAAAGAATATACTAGTATGGCGGTTTCCATTATCAGAACATGTTTTTGGGCAGGTGGATTAAAGGATGCAGACGTTGACATCATGGAGCATGATTAAAAGACAAAGCTACAAACCAAGAGGGAGATTTTTGGGTCTACATTTAGTGGTTTGTACTTAGTTTATACTAACAAGTATGGTGTTTGGGTGTATATATGTAAGCCGAGATCACATTGTGATCTCGGTGGGCTTTTATGTTGGACTAGGTTGTTGGTTTATCCTATATATAGATATTGTTTATAGGTTTTTGTGGTTGGCCATCCATAGTGTATTGCCGTGAACAAGTATTGTGTAACCTTGTGCTTAAGCACCCGACGTTAATATAGCGTGTGTTTTGAAGCTAGATCTTGTGTTCTTTACGTATTACTTTTGTTTGTCTCGAATCACTTAACGTTATATTCCACAATAACGTTAGGTTTGTTGATATTATATTGAAAGATCCAAGCTCGGGACTTACAGGTATCATGGTGTTTAGTTGTATGCGGTAGCTTAGTTATGAAATCCATGGTGATGTGTTACCATTTCCATTCTGCTATCTCTGAGGGTTACATCTTCCCATAAGGTTTCTGATGTTCTGCTTTGACTTGCAAGCAAGTTAGGCACTTACTGACATAGTCTCCTAGTTCAATCTTCATACCCGGCCAGCAGTAGTCTCTCTTCAAGTCTTGACATATCTTGGTGGATCCCTGATGAATCAAGTACCTTGACTTATGAGCTTCATCTAGGATTCGACCTCTAAGATCTCCATGGCGTGGAATCCACATACGGTCAAACCTAGTCTTCAAACCTGAGTGTTGTCCATCAGGCCGTCTTGCTGTCCATAAATTCTTTCCTTCTTCATTAACCCAACATCCATAAGAACCTCAGACTGTACTTTGATGATCTATCCAAAGATATCTGAGTTAATGATCAACTTATAAGACTTCACTGGTGCGATTACTTATTCATTCTTACGGATTAGTGCGTCAGCGACCACTTTAGACTTACCAGGATAGTATTTGATATCACAGTCATAATCCTTTATCTGTTCTAACCATTTCCTTTGTCTAATGCTCAACTCTTTTTGTTAGAAGAAGTACTTAAACTCTTATGATCTGTATAAATAGTATACTTAGTACCGTATAAGTAGTCTCTTCAAATCTTGAGAGCATGCACTACTGCGGCTAGCTCTAAGTCATGCTTCGGGTAGGTACACTCATGATCCTTCAACCGTATGTACACATAAGCTATCACTTTTCCTCGTTACATTAACACGCAACTTAATTCATGATGCGAGGCATCTGTACAAACAACCAAATCCTCGTCACCCACCGGGTAGAGCAAAGATTGGAGCTTGTGTGAGTCTTTTCTTCAATTCGTCAAAAGCCTCCTCTTAAAACTTACCCCAACTGAATACTGCAGACTTTTGGGTCATTCCGATCAACGGTGCGGATATCTTGGAGACGCCTTGAATGAATCTCCGATAATAGCTGGCCAACCCTAAGAAGCTGCGTATATCAGTCGGGTTTTGCGGAGTCTTCCTATTCATTATCACCTCGATCTTAGCTGGGTCCACAGTAATCCCTTCAGGATTTATCACGTGACCTTGAAATTGTACCTAATGCAACCAGAATGCGCATTTTGAAAACCTAGCATACAACTTTTCTTCCTTCAAAACCTTCAATACTTCTCTTAGATGTTTAGCATGGTCAGACTCGCTCTTCGAACAGATCAATATATCGTCAATGAAAACGATAACTGTTTGTCTAACATCGGCCGACATACCCTTTTCATCATGTCCATAAATGTTGCTGGAGTATTCTTCAGAATAAATGACATAACGAGGAACTCGTAGTGTCCATACCTCGTTCAAAATGTTGTCTAAGGGATGTCTACCTTTTTCACCTTTAGCTGATGATAGCCCGATCTAAGTTCTATTCGCGATAACTAAATTGCACCTTGTAGCTGATCAAACAAATCAGCAATCCGTGGTAACGGATATCGGTTCTTCATCGTAATCTTTTTCACCTCACGATAATCTCTACATATTCTCATACTTCCATCCTTCTTCTTAACTAACAACACCAGTGCACCCAATGGGAAAACACTCTGCCTTATAAAACCTTTGTCGAGGAGTTCTTGTAGTTGGGACATCAATTCTTTCATCTCGGATGGCGCTAGGCGGTAAGGTGCTTTCACGACGTGTTGTGCTCCTGGTATTAAGTCTATCTGGAACCTCTCGCTCTGGTGGCAACCCCAGAAGATCCTCAAGGAACACTTCTGGGTAATCACGCACAACAGGAACATCTTTCACTTCTTTCATCTCGGATGCAGCTTTGACAACAAATGCAAGGTAGGCACCACACCCTCGCCTTAACAAACCTTCGGCTTTTACCATAAACTGTCACCGCACTCCCATCCAAGTACTTTTACCTTATCAACTTACTTTTACACACTGTCTGAGCCTCAAACTCAGATAGCCATTCCTATCCCAAAACCACATCGAATCCTCCTAAGGTCATGACATACAAGGTAACAGGGAACTCACGTCCCTCTAACTCTATCTTACAATCCTTAACCATTCTCATTATCCTAACCGAGGTCTCATTAACGGATTCTACTGTAAAAGTTTTGGGCACACGACGACATTTCATTTTTGCTAACTTAATAAATATCGTAACTACAAAACATCTATTTTCACCTAAATCAAACAATACAGAAGCGAAAATATCGTTTACTAGAAACATACATGTCACAACATTTGGGATCTGGTTAGCCTGCTCCTGAGTCAGCATGAAGGCCCTAGTCCTTGACCTAGCTTACTCAACATCTTTCCTTCCACTTCCACCAGCTTCATCAGTGCACTCCCAAGCCATATGACCTGTCTTCCCATACTTGTAGCATGCGGGCTTTGTAGTGCAATCTGGAGCATAATGCCCCATTTTCCCACACTTGTAACATGCAATCGACCCAAGCCTGCACTCTCCACTATGAGCCTTACCACACTTGTAGCAGACGTCCATACCCTTACTCCATCTGCACTCACCACTGTGCATCTTTCCACAAGTCTTACATGACTTCTTCTCCCACACCTTCTATTGCTTGCCCTTAGGGTTCCACATCTGAGTACCAGGTCGTTTAGCAGGAGAGACCCATTTCTTTTCCTTCTTCTCTTCTACTACCACATCGTCCACAGTTAATTCATCATAAACCATTTCTACGAGTTCAACAGCATAATCAAAAGTTGCAGGTTTACTTTCTCTAACCAATGTGCGGACGTTCTGTGGGAGTCACCGCAAGTAGCACTTTATCCTCTTGGTCTCATAGTTCACCATATCAGGCATCAATCTAGACATAAGATTGAACTCAGTAGTGTATTCGCGGTGTGTCATCTTTTCCGCCTTCAGATTCGAAAACCTTATCTCAGCCCTCTCAACCTCAGCATCAGCATAAAACCACTTCATAACCATCTCCTTCAAATCATCCCATCCCATAGCCTTATCTCTTTACGGGTCTTTCCCAATTTCACAGTTTCCCACCAAACATAGCCTCATCACCAAACGACTGGGTAGCAAAACCCACCGCTTGATCGGGACGACACTCGCTAATTCGGATAACCTTGTCAATTGCAGTTATCCACTGGAGAGTAGAAATTGCATCCCCCAAGCCGGTCAGCTTCGGTGGGTCGCAACCTTCGAATGACTTGTAGTTACACCCACCTCGTCCCCTCCTTCCCTCACCAACTTTCGCAGACCTGACCTCACTCGAGTCACCTTTCTCATTCTCATCACCCCACTTATGACTCTCCCATATCCTCTCAGCATTCCTTGCATGGCTTTCAGCAGACTTACAAGGATGTAGATTCTCCACTACAACAACTACAGGTTGAGCAATGGAGGCTTGAATAACAGGATCCAGTTGATACCCCCTCATTGTTACTCAAATCCAGTTGCATGGCTTTTAGCAGACTTACAAGGATGTAGATTCTTCACTACAACAGCTACAGGTTGAGTAATGGCGCTTCCTTCCTCTCTTGTGTTAGTAATCGATTCTTCAAAGGGTTCCCGGGTAACACGTGGCCTACCACGACGTCCCGTACGACCTCCTTGACCAATAACCTTTCTTGCTCCAGCTATTCATATTCTATAAGGAAACACAAACGTCGTCACTCAAGGAACTATTTAGTACAAGGATAGTAAGGCTAATAGGTAATAATAATGGCCAGCTATGATTAGCTGATCACATTACTCTCCGTGTCCTTTATACCTCCCTTTGTGAGTCCACTTGTGCTGCGTTCTACTTTAAAACGGCTAAACAGTCAATCAAACAATTTACAAACAATCAAATACTCCTATCTCTAGCAATTAAGCTAACTTTTTTACACATTATTACATTACACATGAAATTAATCATGTACTTTACATTTACTTATCTTGCTTGAGTGACACTTGGCTTTCTAGAACTGGCATTTTCTTTCTGTTCTTACTTAAGTCCTATTCTCTGTTCGAGTCTAAGCATGTAGGATGTTTATTTCTCTCGAACTTATGCTCTGATACCAACTTGTATGGCCCTCGGTCTACTTTGACGTTGGATTTACTCATAAACACAATTCTAAATATCAGAGTTAATTAAAAATTTTTCACGAAATATAAAACTTCAACCATATATTACATAATCATTCAAATCTTTCCATAATAAACAAACTTTTGCTCTTAAAATAATATAAAAAGTCATATTAAAATATCACAACATTCTTCCAAAGATGTCAGCCTCTTCAGTCCAATGCCATGTGTCTTCATTCAAGTTAGCTGCCTTAGCCTATTCATCTGCGTGCATACTAAAAGTCAGCTACGCTGAGTGAGTTCTAGTTAATCAGTTAAAATACTCTACATTCACATTTACGTGCCCGAAGGTACGCATTACATAATTAACATGCTTATAATTCTTCCATATATACATACTTTCATTCTTTCACATTTTCTTTCTTTAACATACGCAATACATTCATAACTATCCTTACATTATAAAGAGCATTTCGCTCTACATAGCTCGAGTATTATTAGGTTCCGGTGCCCTTCATCCTCAGATATTATTAGGGTCCGGTTCCCTACATCCTCGAATATTATTAGGATTCGGTGCCCTTCATCCTCATATATTATTTAGGTATGGTGCCCTTCTTTCCATGCAACCACACAATCATACATTCATTTCATTACTTTCATATTAGGGTCCGGTGCCTTTCTTTGAAAATGTTAAGAGTATGTATGAGATTACCTAAATATGAAAGTAATGAAATGAATGTATGATTGTATGGTTGCATGGAAAGAAGGGCACCTGACCCTAATAATATTCGGGGATGAAGGGCACCGGACCATAATAATATCCGAGGATGAAGGGCACCAGACCCTAATAATATCCTAGGTATGTAGGGCGAAATGCTATTTATAATGTAAGGATAGTTATGAATGTATTGTGTATGTTAAAGAATGAAAGTATGAAAGTATGTATATATGGAAGAATGATAAACATGTTAAGTATGTAATACACACTTTCGGGCGCATATATGTGAATGTAAAGTATATTACCTGATTAACTAGAACTCACTCAACATAACTGACTTTTAGTATGGACGCAGGTGAATAGGCTAAGGCGGCTAGCTTGAATGAAGACACATGGCATTTGACTGAAGAGGTTGACATCTTTAAAAGACTGTTGTGATGTTTTAATATGACTTTTTATATTATTTTAAAAACAAAAGTTTGTTTATTATGAAAAGATTTGATTTATTATGTAATATATGGTTGAAGTTTTATATTTCGCGAAAAGTTTTAATTAAATATGATTTTTAGAATTGTGTTTATGAGTAAATCCAACGTTAAAGTAGGGCACCGGGACCGGGGCCTTAAACGCCGCTCATGCTTTGGCCGAAAAATTTCTCTGATGAGTTATTTCACTCATCTGCTTTGCTTTGAATTCGGTCTCGGTATAACCCGAACCGACCGAAACTGAATAGAGCATACAAGGTCATGTCCTCGGTTCCATTTTTTTGTCGGGTCGGGTTTCTTCCGGTGGTTATTGCAACTTGAACAACCCTACTAAACCGCATGTTTATACATTAAAACTTATATCAATAAAATTGATAGGATCTCATGAACAAAACCTAACAATTTATATGGTTAATCTGATTCATTTTAATGATTAATTTGTCAAATTTATTTCGTTACGGTTTAAGTTAAATTAAACCCTCAAAATGGGTCCAAAAATCATAACAAAACCATCACTGAACTCGTCATAACAAGTATTAATTGATGTTTAGGAACTCTAAAAAATTTTGCCATAGTCTCTCTCTATTCTCTCGAGTGATAGGTAAATAGTTGTGAACAAATGATAGTCCATTCGTTCACATAGGGTTTATATATCCTGTACACTTGGGCACAAATCCCTAGGCAACGAATAAACTCATTCGTTACAATTAGATAAACGAACGACCTCTCATTTGTATGTCCATTCGTTAACACAATTAACGAATGACCCTCATACGTTAAAAATAACGAATATTCTTTTTTTCGTTATTCATTCGTTAAAACATATTAACGAATCAACACTCATTCGTTATCAGATAGTGGAAGCAAATGTGAACGGATAACGAATGTAATACATTCGTTGTTTACTTTAATGAATGGGTGTCCATTCGTTGTTTTACTTTAACGAATGGGTGTTCATTCGTTACATTGTAGTAACGAATAGGGCAATACAATTTAAAAAAATGGAATTTTTAACATTTCAAATCAATAAATTAACCATCAACACCAAAATTATGATATATTTACATTAAAAAATACTTTAAATTTACCCTAAGGTAAAAAATTTACTTTAAAAATGGTTACTTTAACAAACTTAACTTAAAAACGTGGGAAAATCTTTTTTCTTTTCAAATCATTTATCCACTTAGCTCAGTTATCGACAATAACGTAGATAATAAAATCTTTTTGAATTTTTTTAAGTATTTTAAATACAACACAAACATAAAATCTGAAAATAAAAGAAAAACTGAAATGTAAACAACGAAAGCGGTACATCAAATCTTTTTGAATTTTTTTAAATATTTTAAATACGATACCGTCAATAACAGTTTTATATTTCAGGTTTATTATGACTGGTGTTAAGTCAGTCATTGGTATAGTTATCCACTTAAATCTTATAACAAATGTTTTAGGAATTTTAGTAATATGTTTAAAGTTCAATTAGTGCACAAGATATCAGAAACTATCAGCCTCTAATCTCGACTCAAGCTTAATTTGATTTTTACCTTCTCACCCCAACTTGAGTTAAACCTTTAAACCAGTTAATCGAAATATATGATTTTTGGCATTTAGAAATCTAGCAAATAATCCTCATTACAAGATATACCCATGTTATCAAGCAATACTTCGAGTTCCTTTCCAGCAGATGAGTATGCACGATTTCATCTGTACGGATTTCATACACTGTATCCCATGTGGTCCGCTTCTTACTGGTATTAAGACGCAAGCAAGGGAGGAACAATTGTATGGCTCACAGCGTGGTTTGATCAAGTTAGTAGTGGATGTTGTACAAAGTACAATTGTGATCAAATTTAATGACTTATAATGGGCAGTATAACTGTGGGCTTGCCTTTTGAGCAAAATATCATTCACATTTGTGAATACCCAGATGGAAAACCGCATAAAGACCCAATGGAGTCCAAAATTCTCAAAGCATCCCATCCATACATGACTTAACGCCATTACACCATACACCGTTGCAGTGTTGACCATTAACTAGACGCTTATTTTGAATTTGATTTTTGGTGATCAAACAGATTTAAGGCTTGAGTATGACACAACTATTACGTTTCTGCATTCATCACCAAGACTTTGTAAGATACTAACACCTCATTCAACTTTGCAATGTTATGTTTATATCACATACTATGTCGTACTTGTTTGTTTAAGACTTACCAATGCACTAATACAGTTAAGCACACAGTCTTTTATGCCTATTTTTACTAAAATTTAGAATATAAATGATCAATGTACTATCATTTTCCCTTTATGCTTCAAAACTCATTTTGAGGAGCACATTTTTCAATGGTTTTATGTTTTAAAATATTTGAATGTTTTTGGATTTTATCTGTAAAAACAAAGAGCACAATATTTTTGTATTTTCCCAATTTTCTCCCCCATAAAAACCAAAATATTAAAAAACAAAAAATATTTAACAAAAAAAAAATAAAATTGATTACCCTAGCTTAGGGATATCAACAAATGATTTTAAACCATTTAAACCAAGAAAAAATTTGAATATCGTTTTATCAAAAGCTTTGGTAAAAATGTATGCTTTTAATAATCTGTGTGAACATTTTCATTGTCAATTAATTTCTTTTCATAGAAATCACGGATAAAATAATATCGAATTTCAATATGTTTAGTTTTAGAGTGGTACACGGGGTTCTTCGTGATACAGATGGTAGTAGAGTTATCAATAAAAATTGGAGTAGTAAGAAACTTCAAACCGTAATCCCGCAGATGTTGCTGGATCCACAAAACCTGTGAATAGCAACACGAGGCTGCCATGTATTTGGCTTCGGCAGTTGAAGTAGAGACCGTTGTATACTTATTACACTCCCAAGAAACAAGCCGGTTTCCTACAAACTGGCAACCCGCCGTTGTAGAATTGAAGTTGATATTGCATCCTCCATAGTCGGAATATGAGAAAGCAGTAAGAACAAAACTATCATCCTTAGGATACCATAACCCGATGTTAGAATTACCCCTCAGATAGTGAAAAATGTGCTTCACAGCCGACAGATGAGTCACTCGGGGACTCGATTGATACCTAGCACAAAGAAAAGCAACGAACATTATATCAGGACGAGATGCAGTTAAATACATTAGCGAACCAATCATTTCCCAGTAAAGGGTCGGAACAATGGTATCCTCCAATTCATCTGGTGACAAATTGTGACCCACAAGAAGAGGATTAGAATGGACTTTTCCGACAGTGATATTGAATCGGCTCAAGACATCGTTCACATACTTCATCTAATGGATAAAGATCCCGTCGTTAGAATTATGAACCTGCAACTCCAAAAAGAAACTAATTTCTCCCATCAAGCTCATCTCAAACTTTGTCTGCATCAACTGCTCGAAGCCTTACATAACTTGTTGTTTGTGGAGCCAAATATAATGTCATTGACATAAATCTGGACAAGGAGAAAATCTTCTTCGACTGTCTTTTAAAAGAGAGTACAATAAAACAGTCCCTCATTTGAAGCCGCTATCAATCAAATGGTCAGCAAATGTGTTATACCAAGCTCTCGGGGCTAGGTGAAGACCATATAGAGACTTGTTTAGTCGGTAAACACACTCGGGATAGTCAAGATCTTTAAAACCAGGAGGCTATTTCACATACACCTCTTCATGAAGTTCCATATTAAGAAATGCACTCTTAACATCCGTTTGATAAACTTTAACATTCTTACAGGCTGTGTAGACTAAGAAAATACATATAGCCTCCAGTTTTGAAACCGGAGCTTATACTTCCGTGTAATCCACGCATTCTTACTGATTGAAACCTTGCACAACCAATCGTGCTTTATTACGAACGATGACCCCACGATCATACTTTTTACATTCAAAAACCTATTTTGTTGGGATAGGCTTTTTTTACCTGATCTGGTTTATCAATGAGATCCCAAACACCCAGTCGCACAAATTGCTGCAAACCTTCTTGCATTGCTTCTACCCACTAAGAATCTTGAAGTGCCATAGGAACACTTGTCGGTTCAATCTGAGATAAAAAGTAGGTGTATCGAGTGATGCTCATGATTCCCGATGCATGCATATCAGCGTATGCACACAATACTTTATATTCACATACATTAGTGACTTGTCGTCGCGTACAAATATCATCATTAACATCACCAATGATGTTGTCTTGGGGATGATACGAGTTAAACTGAAAGATCGGATCCTCAGAAACTACAAAATTGTCTTGTAAATTAGTGGCATTTTATTTAGCCGATTGATCATTCAAAGGTTGAAAAGATACTCTAACATGTAACTCAGAAACATCTTGAGTCTCAATCAATGGATCAGATGAAAAATCTTCAAAGTCGGCATCATCTGAAGAATTAGAAACATCATCGGATGTCTCAGGTTGATCTTGTACCACGTCATCATCATAAATAGAATATCTTGGTATGGAAAATATTTTTTCTTCCAAATATGTACGAACCAAGTCTTCAGTTGGTACCTCAACCGATGGAGTAAACGACTTAAATAACCCTCATAATCGAACATCCAATCAGGTCCCTTATCGGAAGGTGGTTTAGTGTATCTTTGACAATTAACATGATATCATTCATATACACACCCAGAGGAAAAATTAAAGACACGTTTCTTGGGTGATGCATAACCAAGAAAGTAACCTTCACTCGCTTTTTCTTCAAATTTACCCGCTTCTCGTTTAAACATAGTACAAGGACACCCGAAAGGTTCAAGAAATTGTAAGTTAGGCTTACGGTTATTACGCAACTGATAACTCGTCTTCTTGATCTTTTTAACCGTTAGGACACGATTCAAAGTATAGCAAGCGGTGTTCACAGCTTCATTTCAGAATTTGACAGGAAGCTTTGAATCCGCCAACATAGTTCTTGCTACTTCAATCAGTGTTATATTCATCATCTCAGCTACACCATTCTATTGTGGCACATACGAAGCACTATATTCGCGATGAATTCCTTTTTGAATACAAAAAAAAGTCTAAGACGTTATTCTTGAACTCCGTGCCATTATCACTTTGAGTTTATCTCACTTTTTGTTTGTAAAGTGATTCGATCTTGGTGATCAAATTATGTGCAAGAATAGGTGTTTGATCTTTGGAACTCATAAATAATACCCACGAGTACCTTGAATAGTCATCAATAAAACTAGACAATACCAGTCTCCAGCAATACTCGAACGATTCACTGGACCGAATAGATCAAAATGAAGACGTTCCAAAGTAGTATCAATGGAATTAATCTGCTTCAATGGGTGCGACTTCTTCTTCTGCTTACCCTTCTTGCATGTAACACAGTGATTGGTCAATTTGAAATGTTTTAGTGAAACACCGTCCACCAAATCATTCGCCAATAAATGATTCATTTCACAAATATGAATATGACCCATGCGCCTGTGCCACAAGATTGAGTCTTTCTTGGTTTCTTTCGAGACAAAACACATTTCAGTAGAAGAAGACGATACATAAGAACTCATAGTGAATATATAAATATCATTTGATTAGGGAGATCTCGTGACTACCATATCTTCAGGAATAACATAACCCGGTTTAAGGATTACAAATTCTTTGTCAGTGAACAAAGTGGTAAATTTCTTATCACAAATTTGTGACACGCTTAACAGATTGAGATCCAATTTATCACAATAATTAACTCTCTCAAATGTAACATAACCATTTAAGACTTCACCCTCCTTTGTAATCATCCCACCTTGATTACCAACAAACGCTACATGCCCTCCTTGAATGTCTTTAACATTCGAAAGAAAATCAAGGCTGCTAGTAATGTGTCGAGATCATCCACTATCCGTTATCCATTTATCGCCAGATCAAATAGACTTGGATGAACTCTTCACAACAAGGTAAATGATTAGTTCAAAAAGGTTGCCTAGGCCTCAGTCTCGGGCACCTCTTTTGTTTCTTTTTCAGACTCAATAATTTTAGGTTTCACCTGTGATTGATGCACTTGAGTATAATTCATTGGTTTTTTTGACTTTCGTCTAAGATAAGCATCTTTAATCACATTTGAATCCTTATTTTGACAAATTGGTTGAAAAGGGTCAAACGACTAGTTCTTTACATTAAACTCGTTTGCATTCACATGAATCACCTTACGTGGATTCACGTCATGAAACATGATATGAGTATCATCAAGCTTGACTTGTGGTGGTTGTCTTTTCAAGATTTGTTTACACATTGACGTGCAACATGACCACGTTCACCACTTGAGAAACAAGTTCTCATGTCCACAAAGGTGTTTGATGAGTTAGCACTCGTAAAAGATGCAACTGATACTTTATAATCATCCAATTGAATAGGCCGTTTATTCTTATAACAATTTGAAAAACTTTATAAAGTATTAGTTCCAGTTGAACTAACAAACATAATAGGTTCCAAAAAATTCACTTGAGGTTTTACTTTAGGCTTAGAAACTGTTTTGTTTATCAACTTGGATTTTTCAAAAGCCTTTTCAATGTCATTTAAGCTTGATGTCTCGTTATGAAAGACACTCTCAAACAACTAGGGTTTGATTAAGTGCAAAGGAATGTCTTTTTAATCAAAAACTTTATTGAAACCTCTTAATTTAAAAACTCTCCCAGTTTTTACTTACTCTCAATCGGATTAATGAATTTAATCGAATCCGCATCATAAATAATTGGTTTTTCTGATTCCTTTTTGCTCACTTTAGACATGTTTGACCCGTACACAGCTTCTTCAAAATCATGTGGTTCACAAAGAATGTGATTAAAAAGAGGAATGTTATGTTCTTTGTGTACCACCTCGGGCTCAAACACATCCTCAATAACCACATCGTCAAAAGATTTAGCAAAATCTTTGTTGTTTCGAATATGAGTTTCATGAGTTGATACTTGAGAAAATGGTTTTTCTTATTTGATGTGCTATGGTTCCTCTTTGATGATTATTGGTTCAACAATTATAGGAGGATCAATAGCTAAAGAACTATTGATATCAACTTTTGTTTTTTATCCTATAAACGGATTGTTGGAATAATCATTCTGAAATGGCAGAGGAACTTCAACAAATCCTAAGCAATGTTTAGATCCTGTTTGTTTACCAGATACTTCAATTATCTCATTTATTAAATATGAGGAATTTCTAAACTTTTCAAGTTTATTTTTCAACTCAAGCACCTCATTTTTTAGTTCAGTTATCTTTGTTCTTGATTTCAAGAATTCCTGAAACTGCCGATTAATAATTAACAATTTTCCTGAAATTTCAGCTTTCAGATCGTGATTACTATTCGAAAACCCCTCAATTTTTTACTTTAGATCTTTACTCAAGATCAGGGGCTTGTCTATAGTTATCATGAACTATAGCTAAGTCTTTCATGAAAGCCTCATTGTGATGACGAATCAAATCAATCTTGGACTTATATTCATCACATTGAGAACATTGTGAAAACACAAGTTCATTCACAATTTTAAGATTTACATTAACATATTCAACAATAGCAGGTTTAAGACTAACATTCTCAATTTTAGCCATTCAAGCGAAAGAATCTTGTTGTTCTTGGCTAGAAATATCAGAATCAGTCGCAACTTCTGACTCATCACTTTCTTCAGTCAATCCATCATCGCTTGCATCTTCAAAATGTTCAACTGTCTCAAACATGGCCAAGTTTGCTTGATTACCATTAGGTGAGTTACCTAATAGTTTTTGATTCAAGTCAATACCATCAGTAGTAACCAAAGCTTGTGACCCACCAGTTTTCACTGGTTCACCCCCAGAAAACTTCTCTTTTGACTTAGTATACTTCTTACCACAACTTCTATCTTGATTACAGGGTCCCGAATACTCTTTATTCATCTTGTCACATTCTTTAGAAAAGTAACCATAGTCCTGACAGTTATAACATTGAACCTTTTACTTATCGAACCCAACACTTTTGTTCAAAGTTGGCAAGTCCTTCCCTATTTTCTACATACACTTTTTCACTTTTTTCACGATCATAGCTATATTCCACTTTAAATCCATTAACTCCAAATAATCAAGATCAATCTGGTCATAGTCTTCATCAGCCAACTCACTCGTAGTAGTTTTGCCACCCGCCAACTGTTCATACGAAGTCATAAAAGGACTCATGAAAGCAAATGTTGTTATGTTTCTTTCATGTTTACTTGTGGTGGTTGAGAAATTTGAGTACTTGACCCAGCAGATGGATTACTTGAACCATATTCCATGAAACATACATTAGGCATGGAATTTTAAGCTTATGAAATCTCTTGGCTATTTTGTGAATAAAAAACAGTGTTAGGAACTAAGCTGCTACTCATGGGAAGAGAACCATCATACAAGGTAGGGTATTGTTATCTCTTGATGAGTTTTGACATCTCAAGTCATATTCCCTTTCTTCGATATTTTGCATGAATTCCATAGCAGTAAGATATTCTCTTTCAATACCAACAAAAAAGTAGAATATGAACTTGGTAAAGCATTCTTGTCAGTGTCAATTTGATCACCTTGACTTGATTCCATCTTTTGATTTGTCATCATAGCAATTAGATGGCAAAACCTCGTCAACATCTCCTCAACATTTTCACCTTTCAATAAGCTAAAGTTTTTGAATTGAAACTTAAGCATGACCATTTTGCTCTCTTGAGTATTTCCCATACTCCTCACTCTCAAATGCTAAAATAATGATGCACAAATCTTGATACTCGCCACTTGATGAAAATTATTCTTGGGTAATGCCATCGCCAAGGTTTAGTAAGCCCTTGTCTCAATTTCCAAAGCCTTTTTTTCATCATTTAAATAAGATTTAAATGGTTTCTTAGTGTAACTTGTAGTAGGATCACCGAGCATCAGAGGAGAGTATACAATATCCAAACTACGAGTACAGTCAGGATCTACAGATCCCAAATGTGCACGAAACTTCAATTCCCATTTTAAGAAATCACTCAATTCTCATCCGTCTCGGGCATTAGAATGAGATATGATCTTAGAATCCAAGTGTAAAATTTTTTGCATAATAGCATTTTGAGAAGCTAAAGCATAGAAATTAGCCATATTTGAAACATTTGGGTGAAACTATCAAGTTTTGAAAATTATGGGTTGAAATTGTCAATATGTGAAAGTTCGGGTAACGAATGGGGAATACTTTATGAACGAATGAGACTGCGTTTGGTTAACGAATGAATATATCTTGGTAACAAATGTGTAACGAATGTTATTGTTGTAACAACTCGGACTTTTGAAAATCAATATTTTCGTTAAATACCCAACCCGTTTTGATGTTCGGGTTACTTCTATCGCGTTTATCGAGAAGATTTAGTTATGGTTTAATTAATTCAATATTATATAATTATAAACTTTCAAATATTGGCAAAAATCCCCCAACTTGAACCTTGGTCTCTTTTTGTTTCCATCGTCTAACCCTAGGGACTTTTATGCAAACTTATGTTATAACCCATCTATCAAACCGGGTTACCAAGACCCATACCCAAGATCCAACCCCAAATTCAAACTCTAATCCCTAACCCGATTCAATTGGGATTTCTTGGATTTAATTCTCGAAACATTTATGGTAATTGAATCATCAATATACTACACCTTCTAATTTATGGCTCACTGACAAGCATATTATGGAATAATCTATCAAACCCAATCCGTTTTCTTAATATACGTAAGCCGACCCCAAGTTGGACATGTTCTGCAAGCAAACATATATATAAATACAATTAAACTTGCTTACACAATCACCTAACCCTAGGCATCATTAACCATATACTTAATAGATTTAACAACATTGATTTCCTATCCGTTCGTCACCTATCACCGCCGGTCTGTTCGAGCATAATTAACCATCGTGTCATCGTAGATTAAGGTAATATGATATACCGTTGTGTTCGTCGTCATGAGCTCTGCAAAACCCCTATGGTTAATCGGTCGATTTATTAACAATTCAGCCGATTAACATTGCTAGGGTGTATGAGGGTTGAGTCTGTATATGTTTATATTGTTTCCGTATCGTTGTTTAATCAAAGGACCATCTGGCTCTGTTGGTTTGTGCGTTGTATGTGGACTGCTTAGTGGTTGGGGGCGCGGGTTCGAACCCACCCCCCCCCCCCCCGCCCGTTTTTATCTCAGTTTTTTTAAAAGATTTAATTATTATTTAGATTACTTATTTAGTCATGTAATATCCTAAAATCAATAATAAATTTAGGTTTTTCTTAAAACCGACACATTTACTGCTTGTTTTCCATATATATATATATATATATATATTTGATAATTAAATATTTTTATAAGCTTTTAATGAATATTTTAATAAGGATTTAGTTTTAAATACATAATATAACTTTGTCAATTCACATATTAAAAATATAGCTTACGTATTATATAAAGATCATATTTTAAGTATATATATCGCTATTATTTACAATATTAACATAAAGAAAGCTTTTTTATAAATAAAAATGTATATAAATACCGTAAACATATTATTAGTTTAAAATAATTATTTAAATCGAATCTCTTTATATATATAAACAATGAAATTTTTATAAATATGTAATTCATCATCATCATCATTATCATCGTACTCAGTATATCCCACCAATAGCAAAGCTATGGTAGGGTCTGAGGAGGGTAAGATGTAGACAGCCTTACCTCTACCCCATAAGGATAGAGAGGCTGCTTCCGGTGAGACCCCCGGCTCGATAGTAGTTTTGCATCAAGCCTTGGACATAAGGCACATAGCACTCAATCATCGGGACACCGGCTGATCGGTGCATGTACCCTTGTTTTTCGGCTATCAACGCCACTACATGATGCCTGATTAACCGTCCGTCACTTTTAACGTTATTTTCACGAGATTAGTAAAATAACGTCAAAATTAGTGCAATTTCACTTTTGCCCACCCTAGGGTTCACACATATATACATCATATGTGCGCACCGCAAGCAGGGCTTTTTATAAATATGTAATTAAGTATCTTTATATATATATTATATAATTAAAATTAAAATTATGTTATAAGTTTGATAAATACAAGTTGTATTTCCTAGTAATAAAATTAATATCAAGTAACTTTTGTATGTTTATACTCGACCATTAAAATTTCTGAATCTTTACCTAGTCACTTATTTATATTCGTTTCCATAATTGCTCGTTAATAGGACATCTCGTTGGTATTTATTGAAAAGTTTGATCTGTCGTCCATATTCTTATTTTGTTGTTTATCTCGTTTGCTCGTCTGTTAAGGTGAGTAATCACTCCCCTTTTTACTTATTTTTAAACCTTTTTGTGGACATATTCGTTCGTGATATTATTATATTATATAGTACTCAACCGCAACTGTTAATCCTTGTGTGTTTATCAATTTGCCTAACTTGCTATTTGCTTACTTGCTTTATTTGAACGTTATTGCTTACTTCGGCAACCGATGTCCATTTTTATGGCAACGGTTTAGTCCTTGCTTGGTAGCCAATGTCCATGGATTGGTTGAGCCCTTTCTTTATGGTTTGCTTTCGTTATAGTTGATTGATTTGTTATGTGCTATGGCTTATCTGTATATCTCACAGGAACAATTTGCACTTTTACTTATTAATATATCGTGTCTCAAATCAGGTGTTGACAAACCTATTTTATTTTCAACGCATATGCAGGTTGTCGTGTGATGTGATTCTCAAGCTTATATTTGAAGAAAACTTAGGTTGCATGCTAGAGAAGAAGATACAAGAATCAGAATATTAAATTTTGTTTTATTTGTTTAAATGTTAATTTATGCACTTTGGTTACTTTGATGTATTGTTATTTAATTAAATTTAATAGATATTGTCACATTTAATATTGCATGAGTACCTTGAGAGCTGTGACATTCAGTTCGCGCCCCGGCATTTTCGTTGTAGGTTGGGGTGTGACAGATTGGTATCAGAGCCGAAGATTTAAGATAGGTCGTTAGAAATTGCCTTAGACACATGTTTAGGAGCCCTATACGTGCCTATCTGTTTACCTTTATGTGTTCAATTTTAAATTGTTTGCAGCTTTCTTAGATAATTATTTATTTATTGTCTATTGTATTGTTATTCACACACACACAAACTCCGATGCTATGCCTCAACATTTAAAGAAAACTTTTCAAAAAAAAATAGATTGTTGTTATTGTGGAAAATTCCGTAAGAAATCCCACATGTTGTTTTCGCTCGTTCACCTTAGGGCTAGGTTATATGGCATGTCCCTATCACAAATGAAAAGGGGAGAGAAACTGTGAGTTGGACACTGGCAAAACGGTTCCAAGAACCAAAGGTAAGACGCTATTCCTTACCTGGGTGATAACTTGACCACAATACTCGACCGTTTTGGACCCGTGCGAGACACATAAATGCCATATGACCGAAACCCTAAGCTGTTAACCGTAACCACGTTAGTGGTTGCATTCGTTATAATATTTTAAAATCGAATTCATGGTGGTTCGTGGCTTAAATTTGGTAACCTTCCAATTATGGTTTTACGATATTTTAAGTGGTTAGTCGGTAATCCCGACTATCCATTTCTTGACTTGTTTTCGTATTTTTGTTGGGGTAATCAACGTGGTGATTCACAAGATACTCCGACAACCCATATTTATTTCGATAGTTCGTTATTTAGTTTGGTCGGTTAAAACGCCGTGTAATGCTCATTGGGCCGACAAACTTCATTGCATTGTTAATTCGTTAATTAGTTGGGACAATCAAATTGCCATGTAACGCTCATGGGCTGTCCAACTCAGTTGTTTTTCGTTAGTTCATTAGGCCATTCAAATTGCCATGGAAAGATCATAGGAGGCCAACACACAAACTTTGTTTCGTTAATTGTTTGTTAAGTTAACTCAATAAAACAAATTTTAACTTTTAAACTGATCTCCTCTAATTATCACCCATTAAACACTCATTAAACTTTTAAATATGTACACAATGTACCCCCTTCTTTACAATCTTTTACTTTTGTTCCTCATGAAATCACATATTCTTAAAAGCAAAGTTATCATAAAACAACTAATATTCTAATAATGATTTCTTCAACGTACCCTTCACCTTATAAATTCTTTACTTTTGGTCCTTATAGAATGTCTTCGCTAAAAAACCATCGTCGTCGTCAACGTTTATCTGGTTCACGCGATCGCCGCTTGGCTGCTAGAATGACGAAAGAGTTTGCTGCTGCTATGCCCACAATCATCACTCAAATCCAAAACCTCAACTCCAATGGATCTGCTACTTCGACCGCATCGAACAATTCTGATTTCCGCAACTTCCTGAGCACTAAACCCCCATCCTTTCTTGGTGAGGAAAACGCCACCAAATTGCTGCAATGGTTTGAAGAGAAGGAAAATATTTTCATCGACTGTGAATGTCCGGACGCCAAACGGACTAAGTTCGCCTCGAGCAAGTTCGAGGGTCGAGCTGTCATCTGGTGGAATGCCCTGAGGAATGACCAAGGGTCTGACTTGGTCGTATCCATGCCTTGGGAGGAACTTAAGGAAGCAACGAAGAAAGAGTTTTGCCCGGAACATAACCTGCAGAGACTTGAAGCCGAATTTTGAGAACTCAAGCAAGATAGCGGGGATAACTCTACCTACTCGAACCGCTTCCGTGAACTTAGCCGAATCGTACCCCACCATGTAACCCCCGAAACCCGCGGCATTCAGAAATACATTCGCGGTTTACCAAACATTTTTCGTGATGCTGTGGTGAGTCATGACCCATTAACCATTGGCGAGGCGATGGATCTAGCTGCCTCTCTCACCGATAATCATGTTAGGGATGGAACCTTGTCTCGCAAGGATTCCAAGCCTAATCCCAACAAGACCGAAACCGATGCTAAAGTCGAACCCAAGCCTGCTTCCAACAACAATCACCGCAACAACCATAACTATAGCAACAAGCGTAAAGCCTATGCCGTTAACCAACCCAATAACCAACCTCCTCCTAACCAAAACCAAAATACCCCGAACAAAAAGGCCTATGTCGGACCTTATCCCTTATGTGTCAAGTGTAACCATCACCACTCTGCTCAATCCTCTTGCCGACTATGCACCAAATGCAATCATTTTGGCCACCTTGCTAGCACTTTTCGTGTCCCGCCTAATGCTCAAGCAGCCTCACATGCTCAACCCAGTGTCCCTTATACCTGTGCTTGCTACCAGTGTGGAGACCCAAATCACCTTTGTAATACGTGCCCTCAACTTATCCATGCCTATCAAGCCCAAACTATGACTCCACCCCACTACTTTACCCATTCTCACCAAGTTCAAACCCATCCACCTCATGTCCTCCAAGCTCCTCCCACCAATCCAAGTCAACCTTACTAAACCCAACACTATCAAGCTCTGCATCCACAAGCTCTAGTGTACCAAGCATACTCTACTCAAGCCCCCTGCTATGCAGGTCCAACCCATTCAAGCTATCCCAAGTCAATCTACCTCGACTGCGTCAACCCCTATGAATGCAACTTCTCATGGTGCTCCAAGTCACATCAATTAAGCTACTCAAAGACCGTGAAGACTTTTGCCGTTTTCTTTATCTAGCTTACTTATTTTGTGTTTTTTCTTAATTTCGTATTGTAACGCCACTATATGGCCTTGGATTATTTCCCATTTGAACTATTTATCTTTTACATCATTTATCCATGAATAAAGTTTCTTTATTTATATAGATTGTCTATTTAACCCTGCCTCTATCTTATTTTCTTGCCCTCTTTCGTTAAAACTCCTTTTATTAATCTCAACTATTAATAAGTTATCTTTGTCAACTTTAAATACTTATATTATTACGATTGAAAGATATTTTTGAATTTCTTTGCTTTATAAAAATCCACTGCAACTCTTGAAATTGTTTTATATATTGATGATTTTCTAGTGTTATAATTTAAAAATTCTAAAAAAATTAAATTTCCTCAAAATCATGTTTTATCCAAAAGTTTTGTAACCCACACAATGGGACGAGTGACCATACAACGATCTAAGTAATTATGGGTCGACACGTAATTACCAAAGTCCTCGCATGGAAATCATAATACGAATAATTGTGTGTCATAATATAGAACCGTAATTAGTTGAGATAACGGTGCAAATGTAAAGATGATAAGGACATGGTGGATACGCCGCTGGTACATCCTATATATAAGTGTCCTTATTGGGTTTTCATTAGGAGTGTTATTTTAACTGTTCAAGTTTTGTATTATGATTTATTTTAAATCATATTTAAGATTTTTACTTCTTCTTAAAATATAACGGTGCTGTTATAGTTTTCTTTAATTTCGGGACGAAATTCCCCAAAGTAGGGGAGACTGTAACAACTCGAACTTTTCAAAATCAATATTTTCGTTAAATATCCGACCCGTTTTGATGTTCGGGTTACTTCTATCGCGTTTATCAAGAAGATTTAATTATGGTTTAATTAATTTAGTATTATATAATTATAAACATTCAAATATTGGCAAAAATCCCCCAAGTTGAACCTTGGTTTCTTTTTGTTTCCATCCTCTAACCTTAGGGACTTTTATGCAAACTTATGTTATAACCCATCTATCAAACCGGGTTACCAAGACCCATACCCAATATCCAACCCCAAATTCAAACCCTAATCCCTAACCCGATTCAATTGGGATTTCTTGGACCATAATTCTCAAAACATTTATAGTAATTGAATCATCAATATACCACACCTTCTATTTACGGCTCGCTGACAAGCATATTATGGAATAATCTATCAAACCCGATCCGTTATCTTAATATACGTAAGCCGACTCCTAGTTGGACGTGTTCTGCAAGCAAACATATATATAAATATAATTAAACTTGCGTACACAATCACCTAATCCTAGTCGTCATTAACCCTATACTTAATTGATTTAACAACATCGATTTCCTATTTATTAGTCACCTATCACCGCCGGTTTGTTCGGGCATAATTAACCATCGTGTGATCGTCGATTAAGGTAATATGATACCGTTGTGTTCGTCGTCATGAGTCGTGCAAAACCCCTATGGTTAATCGGTCGATTGATTAACAATTCGCCCGATTAACATTGCTAGGGTTTATGAGGGTTGAGTCTTTGTATGTTTATATTGTTTCTGTATCGTTGTTTAATCAAAGGACCATCTGGCTCTGTTGGTTTGTGCGTTGCTTGTGGACTGCTTGGTGGCTGGGGGTGCGGGTTCGAACTCCCCCAGCCCTTTTTTATCTCAGTTTTATTAAAAAGGTTTAATTATTATTTAGATTATATATTTAGTCATGTAATATTCTAAAATCAAAAATAAATTAGGTTTTTCTTAAAACCGACACATTTACTGCTTGATTTCCATATATATATATATATATATATATATATAGGATGAGTACCATTACAGAACCCTTAAATTATTTAAGAACTTGAAGGAACTCTTGAAAACTAACATTTTTTATAAATTTTTTTGTATGCTAATGTTATTTGAGTGTAGTTTTATCACTATTTATATCTATATTTACGATTACAATTATGAAAATTAGTTTTTACACATATCTAAATTTTTTTGCATATATGTAAATTTGTTATCACATAAATTTTACACATATGTACTTTAGAGCTGAGGGTCTCTCTGGAAGCCACCTCTTTATCCATGTGGATAGAGGTATGGTGTGCCTACATCCCACCCTCCCCAGGCCCTACTTATAGCTATGCTATTGGTGGGACTTTACTGGGTATGATTGATTGATTGATTGATTTATAGTCTCAAACAATGTTAATATATGAAAAAAATTTAAAAAATGTTTGGTTCTTATGAGTTCCTAGAAGTTCTTAACTTTTTTGGAGTTCTCAAATGATACTAACCTTATATATATATATATATATATATATATATATATATATATATATATATATATATATATATATATATATATAGGGGTGGGTTATAATAAAAAGAAATAGTTTTCTAGGAAGTGTAAGAATAAATCTGGGCCCTCGGATTTAGAATCTAGTGGTTGAGATTGGTAGTTTTCAAAATAGCAAATAGTTTCCTAGGATCATGGATTTAAGCAACATAGTTTCCTAACTTTAAATTTTATGCCCTTCTTACTTTTCCTACAAAACTATATATTTTTATTTTAACCCTTTTCTATATATATATATATATATATATATATATATATATATATATATATATATATATATATATATATATATATATATATCGTTATTATTTACAATATTAACATAAAGAAAGCTTATTTATAAATAAAAATGTATATAAATACCTTAAACATATTATTAGTTTAAAATAATCATTTAAATTTAATCTCTTTATATATATAAACAATGAAATCTTTATAAATATGTAGTTAAGTATCTTTATGTATTTTATATAATTAAAATTAAAATTATGTTATAAGTTTGATAAATACAAGTTGTATTTCCTAGTAATAAAATTAATATCAAGTAACTTTTGTATGATTATACTCGACCATTAAAATTTCCGAATCTTTACCTAGTCACTTATTTATATTTGTTTCCATAATTGCTCGTTAATAGGACATCCCATTGGTATTTATTGAAGAGTTTGATCTGTCATCCACATTCTTATTTTATTGTTTTTCTCGTTTGCTCGTCTGTTAAGGTGAGTAATCACTCCCCTTTTTACTTATTTTTAAACCTTTTTGGGGACATATGCGTTCGTAGATATTTTTATATTATATAGTACTCAACCGCAACTGTTTATCCTTGTGTGTTTATCAGTTTGCCTAACTTGCTATTTGCTTACTTGCTTTATTTGAACGTTATTGCTTAATTCGGCAACCGATGTCCATTTTTATGGCAACGGTTTAGTCCTTGCTTGGTAGCCAATTTCCATTTATATGGATTGGCTGAGCCCTTTCTTTATGGTTTGCTCTCTTTATAGTTGATTGATTTGTTATGTGCTATGGTTTATCTATATATCTCACACGAACAATTTGCACTTTTACTTATTAATATATAGTGTCTCAAATCTGGTGTTATACTTACTCAACCTTGTGTTCGCAAACCTATTTTATTTTTAACGCATATGCAGGTTGTCGTGTGATGTGATTCTCAAGCTTGTGTTTGAAGAAAACTTAGGTTGAATGTTAAAGAAGAAGACACAAGAATTAGAATATTAAATTTTGTTTTATTTGTTTAAATGTTAATTTATGCACTTTGGTTACTTTGATGTATGGTTATTTAATTAAATTTAATAGATATTGTCACATTTAATATTGCATGATAGTACCTTGAGAGTTGTGACAATCAGTTCGCGCCCCGGCATTTCCGCCGTTGGTTGGGGTGTGACAATTGTTTAATACGAATGATCAATGACGAATGATATCACGAATGAACAATAGCGTATGAAGTGTATCACGAATGAGGTTTAAAATGAACGAATGTGGCACTGTTCTGACAAATGGGTAGTTTGATCTGAATGACAACTGGCATAAACGGTTACAACAGTTTCACGAATGAGCTGTTACAAATGACGAAAGGGAATTCATCATATAACGAATGTGTATTCAAATCTTAAAATCTTCATCAGATTTTCATATTCAGACTTCACTTAAAGAAGTATAACTTGTTCAAACCATAAACAGAATCCACAAATCACCACTTTATACACTCGTCCTCTCAATCAGAACACAACCAAACCAATCCAACACTCAAATCCAATTTCAAACACACTCAGTTTTAATCTAAACTAGTCAAATCCACACCCTGTTCCTGTCAATACAATTAAACTTTCATTTCACACTAATTATATCAGATTTATATAATTAAACCTTCACAATTTATCAGGATTTGATTACGAACACTCTGAACATCAAATTGATATCAATTATCATGTTTTCAATAATTAATTAATCAATTTTCACGTTCGTCAATCTAAACTCACTTTCAATACATTTAACAATCAATTAATATGTCAATTTATTCGTAAACACTTTCTAATCGATAATCATTCGACACGGGCTCTGATACCACTAGTGAAACCGGTATACGATTGATTACGAGATCAATACATTTATGGATCTAGTCGTTTTATATGATTACTATTAGCATTGAGTGAATTACGTTAACAGTGTGTTGAGAGGATAATTTGGCACTGTAACGAGATGGTTGTGATAATAATAATAAGAACTCTGTTCATCACCAAATAACTTAACCCATAACATGCTCTTCAATGGTGAAAACTTCAATTCACCATAATTAACCACCAAAATCCACAGAAACATGAGGATTTCAATTCTAGACACAAATCCATCATCCAATTAACTTAACAATCACTAAATCATCATAAACCGATTTAAAAGTTAACATGCTCTTCTATGGTGAATCACTCAATACATCATAAAATATAAATTTTATGGGTTAAAAAAAGTTTAAAAAAAAAGTGTTAATTTAAAATATAAAATCTCCACCATTCATTAAGGAAGATCAATGATTAAGATAACGTTTCAATGGTTTTCACAACTATAGTGGGTTTTCATATTAACCCTACCCTATATATATATATATATACAGAGAGAGAGAGAGCAATGTTATTAATAAGAAGTAGACTTTTCCTAAGAAGTGTGTTTCCACCATCAGATCTAATAAAACACATCGCACAATAAACACACTTTCCATATCTACCGTCAGATCAACAAATCTAACGCACCAGATTGCTTCTTAAACTTGTTAGACACACTTCACTTCTTATTTTAACCCACCCTATATATATATATATATATATATATATATATATATATAATTCTGTTACGGATGTGGTAATCACTTCAATCAAGTAACACAAATAATGTCCTTTCACCCAACTCAAAGTCAGGTTACTCTAACAGCGTATGATCATACCAAATGAGGATGAGGATGAGACCACCAAACAATAAAAATAAGCACCTTTCAAATATTCAAAGAACAATCAATTGAGCAATAAGACACAAAAGAATTATTAGAATTGTAGTTGAGGACTCGATTAACTAAATCGTGTGGCTTTTGGTATGCATATTAACCCCAAAATAAAATAAAGAGTGAAACGAGGTTGTGATTACTCACCTTAGAGAACTTAATGGGTGAAAGATAATAAATAAATAAGAAAAATCCTCCTAAGCGAGATGACAAAACCAAACTTGCCAGTTGATCCCTAAAATTGAACACAAAACTTGAATCAATAAAACTAGAAAACTGAAAAATTAAATCATAAATCTTGGGGTATTTCTATAAAAATAGTGAAAAAGTATGTTTAAACGAGTGGTTCGATTATTTTCTGTCCGAACATCGACATAAGGTCAAATTCGGTTCCGACATGTTCAAAACATGAGAATTAATATAACTTGAAAAAAAATCAGAAGCAAAAACGTTCAGACTGTTAAATAAACGAAAAACCCCAATTTAAACAACACATAAAGTCTTAAACAAGTGAAAACCAATCAGACATGAAAATCCCTTCAATCATCGAAATTGACAGAGGGGTTTTGATCATTGGATGATTTGTAACATAAAGCATTCACAAACTTACCCGGAATTTCTTAAAGAACTAGGAGACATCAAATGATAAAGAGCGGTTGACTTGAAAGTCAAATATGAATGATCTTGAGGATTAAAGCACCAATTCGTAATTGAGAGAGTATGAGTTAACATTTGAGCAAAATATATGAAAGGTTTATATAGGTTCAATTTGTATTGAGAACGAAGAAATTTTTTAATTAATGAATTAGGGCTTATTAGTGGGTTTTAACAATAAAACACTAAATTAGCGAATTAAGGCCCAATCTTTGAGATTAAGTTAGGATTTTTCTTGAGGAAGGTCAGTTATAAGTATATCTTGAAGAATAATCTAGAAACTAGTCGAATTAGACGAGATGTGGGGTCAAAATTGCACTAAACGAATTAATAAAAGTAATTGTTGATCTGCAACTCGGTATAGTATCGTGTTGCGTTAGGATACACCTTAGTAAGATACGCTATGGGTGTATTTTTCTAATTTTTTGATTTTGTCATTTCTGGCACATGAACTTTTTAAAATGTGATTTTAAGCCAATATAAGTGATTTTAAGGGTTGTTTAACATGTTCAAAGGACATAATAATACAAAATGAATTAAACACCAATAAATATTAATAATTGCAAGCTTTACTGATAACGAAATATCCAAATACAATTCCGAATCGGGTAAATCTAAATGAATGTTGGTATGGAAATTGACGGATGTTACATGAAGATGAAAAAATCATAAGACTAATACTAATTAACAACTTAGTCAAGATAGGTTGTGATATAATGCTAAATATATATGTTTCCCTTGTATATTTTATTTAATAATTTATTAGTTTTTGTTCTTTTTTAGTCAAGAATTGTATACTACTAACATTATTATGTTTTGTAGGTTCTGGAGGTTGATCGAGGTCGAAAAGGGCAAAAAACAAGTCAAAATGAGCCAAAACGAGGATCCAGAACGCATCAGGAAATGAACCGGAAGGAGAACCGGTCATACCAGGACGGTCGGACCGCCCCCTAATTTTGAAAGCTATGTTGTGTGGCCATGAGGACATTCATGGTCACATGTGGTGGCCCCCCCTATTTCCAGACAGTTTTGTTTTTTGTCAGGTTTTGGGACATGTTTCAGTATAAATACACCCTTAACCTTAACCTGAAGAATACCTTGTTGCCACAAGACAAATTTGGAGTTTACTTGAGCTATTATTCGAAATTCTTGGCGGTTTTGAAGGCAAAAAAGCATCCGGTGAAGAGCTTTACGTTCAAGATCGAAGACTAAGGGTTTTATCGCCTTTAATATTTCGTTTCTTATAGTTTCACCATGTTTTCGGATTTATTTACTTTGTTAGATTTTGATTACGCGATGCTATGCTAAACTTTATAAACTACCTAGGTCATGATGAACCTTTGTTTGGTTTGATTTTGATTGGGATTTCGTTCGTTATGGATTTTATGTTTTAGGTATATTGTTTAGTTTGATTTAATTTATGCATATGATTACTTGGTTTATTTGCTTTGTTTTATTGTTTCACATTACCCTTGTTGATTGTTTCATAGGATAGGGTTTTGTTAGGTTATTTACTGTGTATTCTTGACTAGTTTATGATTGATATGCATTAAAATCATAGAAAAAATAAACCTAATTAAATAAATAAAAGTGAGTTGCTAGCTTAGAAAGCTGTAAGTTGATAGGTTATTGATAGATCTTTGTTGGTCAGGATTGCTAGATTTAATTCTTCGTAAGGAGTCCGTTTAGGTTTCATTGTCAGCTTAGTCTATTAAGTCAATTGAGTTTGCTTAGATATATTTAATTTCCGCGCTGTAAGGTAGGATTTCGTTATAAAGATACTTAAACATAAACAATTAAATAACCGTAAGGAAGTTTAATTCATAAAACTGGTGTGTCTTAAAACTTGTTAGAAACTCATAGGTGTCTTCTTGAAGTGTCAAGGGTCCTGTTTGGGTTTTCTGTCAAAAGTTTATCTTACGATCCCAGTTCCATAACTTAAGTTTCCTAGTTAATTGAGAGCCATAACATAGAGGATTCTAGCCTAGGTAGTTACTTCTATCATCTGAATTAATCTAATTATTTTAATAGTTTACCATATTTTAATTAATTAGGGTTTAGTTTATAGTTTAATATTAATTATTTTAAAAACCCCCCCTTAAACAATATTAATAAACAGTCGTGTATTTTAGTCGAGTCTAATTTGCTAATATATGTAATATAGAGTCTCGTGTGTTCGATATCCGGACTTACTTAGCTGTACGTCGACCGGTACACTTGTCAGTTAGTAGTTTAAGAGTCTAGAGTATTACTTAATGCCTAGTTTAGCGTATTTTTATTTTGACTACTTTTAGCACATCAAATTTTTGGCGCCGTTGCCGGAGACTCTTGGCGATTGCTTTATTACCTTTGATTAGACTTACTTGCTACATACGTGCTATTTGTTTATTTTTAAGTATTCGAGTCTACTCACTTGGTCTTTTGTGTTTCAGGTTTATACCGCATCTTCGTTCGCAAGTACCACCGCTGGATAATCTTGGATTTTCTTCGTTAAAGACCGAGGCTTTTTCGTCAGCAGAGAAACAACAGTCAAAAGCTGGTTCTACACCAAAGTCATCACCACATAGTTCCCCACCATAAAGTTCGAGAAGTCAACCAGAAGTTCAAATGGCCGACGATAGAACAGTTGTTGCTCAAGCCTTCGATGGTTTAACCGGAAACCAATCATGCATCATCATTCCCGAGATCAACAATCCCAACTCGTGGCAGATTCCGTCATATGTCATGAACAATCTCGTTCAAACTAATCACTTACATGGGCATGATGACGAGGATGTACTGGCACACATTAACCGGCTCTACCGTGTTTTAAAACTTTTTAATTTACAAGGTGCTACTGAAGATGCTATTTTCTTACATATTTTCCCTTTTTCACTTGCAGAAAAAGCAGCTCTTTGGCTTGACACTTAGCCACCTGGCACGTTCACTACGTGGGAAGTACTGCGTTCAGCTTTTATCAAGAAATACTTCTCACCTGCTAAAGTGGCTCTTCTTCGCAATCAGATTCACTCTTTTCACATGGAGCCGGATGAACCGTATTGTCAAGCCTGGGAGCGTTTTCAAAGTCTACTATCTCGTTGTTCACATAATAGTCTCACACCATGGGCTCTCGTTGAGAAATTTTACAATGGGCTGAACTACGAAACCCAAGTTCGTTACGACACGGCTGCGAGAGAAAATCTAATGGCAAAGAAGAGTGTCACCGAATGTAACGAGATGTTTGAAAGCTTTGCTAAATCAGACTACGCCAAAGGGCCACATCGCCGGAATTCCACTCGCGTCACTAGTACATCCTCATCTTCTCGAGGTGTGCACCAGGTTAATTTGGATACTAGGGTGGTTGTTGCTTTGGAATCTTTGATTAGAGAAGTGAAGGAGCTGAAGGACAAGGTGGACAAATGTGAGTTTTGCAGAGGTGGACATGATACTTTGGAGTGCCCGTTGATGAATTAAGAGTTCGATTTTATTGCTGGTCAAAACAGGTTTCCAAATACTTTAACAGTAACAACAATTCGAGTTGGAATACCTACAAGAACCCGAATCAGAGTAATTCTAATTGGCGTCCATCCGGTGCACCACCTGGTTTACAAAACGCTTATACTCCAGAACAAGGTCAGTATTTTAATAATAATAATAATAACAATGGTGCTAATGTTCAAAATAATGTGAAGGATTCGAATAGTGGAATAGGACGATTAGAGGATATGATGAAGCAAATTATGGAGAGAGAACAAGCTACACAGAAAAAGTTCGCCGAGCACGACCTACTTTTAAAGAATCAACAATCATCGTTACTTATCCTTCAAAGGTTCGTTGGTGATATTTCTCGTCGTTTAGAAGAGAGGCTTCCGGGTTATTTTTCGGGTATTCCTCAAACTAATATGGCTACTCAATTAAAAGCCATCTCCACTAGTAGTGCTAGGGTTTTTGGTCCGGAGAAAGTAAGTTGAGAAGTTGAGAAGGATGGGGACGATGAGTTGGTGGATGAGGAGATAGAGATGGAGGTTCCAGGAAAAATACAAGGTAACACACCAATTATAGAGCCGCAAGTAGAGAGAAGCATTGAGAAGAAGCCGGTTGAATTCTGGGCACCACCACACATCATTGATCTTGCCTATGTCCCATATCCCGCTCACCTAAAGCATCAAAAGTGCATGAGGGAATACGGGAATTTTCTAGATATGTTCCGACAGTTGAATATCAATATTTTGTTCATTGAAGCCCTCCAGCATATGCCTAAATATGCCAACTTTTTGAAAGATCTTCTTAAAAGTAAGGATAAGTTGGAGGAGCTTTCGACTATTCCACTAATGGAGAGTGTTCTGCCGTGGTTCTTAATAAGTTACCAGAAAAGTTACCCGACCCCGGCGTTTTTACCATTCCATGCCTTTTCGGAAGTGACACGACGTGTCAAGTATTTGCCGATCTAGGAGCTAGCATAAACCGCATGCCATATTCTTTATATGAAAATCTAGGCCTAGGAAAGCTCAGCCCTACACGTATGACATTGTCTTTAGCTAATCGTTCCGTTAAGTATCCGAGAGGTGTCGTGGAGAATTTGCTAGTTAAGGTTGAAATTTGGTTTTCCCCACAGATTTTGTTGTTTTGGATATGGAGGCCGACGAGAGATTCCTATCATGTTGGGTCGTCCATTTTTACGTACTGTTAGGGCAATCATTGATGTTTTTGAAGGCAATATCACTCTTAGATCCGGCGATGATAGTGCTACTTATATGGCTAAATCCATAAGACAACTGAGTGGTCAAGACGGTCTTATTGATCCATGTCATCCAGTTTATTCGGTAGAATCATTTATCTCAGGCATGGGTCCACTTCTTGATGATTCCCGTTCGGTGAGATTTAGTGTGGAGAAGGAGCGAGAGGTTTCTAGTTCTCGAGTAATGGTGAAGTGTTATAGAGAAAGAGGTGGTGGGAAGCGTAAGTTTGAGAAGGTTTGTGGAGTTCGAAAGAAGAAAATCAAGATTGATGACTGGTCGGATTATGATTCGGTATCTTTGAGGGCACTGGAGTTCTATCGAGGTGGAGAAAGCTCCACTCGGACCGCCACATGGTTCGCATAGCATGAGTTCTTGAGTGAAAACTCAAGTGTAGAGTTTGTATATTTCTATTTTCTTTTATTTTTCTTCGAGTCACTAACGTTAGTTTTTCTTAGTTTTGTTTTGTGTCGTTGAGTCGGTTCAAGGAATCACTAACATCATGGAGAGAGGAATCTATGAGAATTCAAGAGGTTCCAGGTAAGTTTTGCATGTAAAATGTTATAAAATGGGCATAAAAAGACTTGGTAATTTTTTGAAATTTTTCTAAGGCATTTAAATTTGTAACTTTCTATTAAAAACACCTTGTCGCGCCGCGTGGCGAGGTACGAAGACACCCCCCCTCGCATGACGCGGGGATGTGAGGCAGGTAAGGGCGCCGCGCCGCGCGGCCTGGAGCTCATCCCTGGCCGCGGCGGCCATGGGTGAGCTTACCCGATTTTTATTTTTTTTATTAACCAATATTTCTTGTTATTCCATGTGTTATCATTCAGGTGTGATTCCTTGTGTTTAGTTTGGTATTTTGAGTCATGTTTTAGGGTCTAGTTGTTCGAGTCTTATATAATATATCGAGTCACTAACCTCGTTTTTGTAGTTCGTCTTTTTTTTTGTGTTTTAAGTTTTGCTAGTTTGAAGAAAGATTGAGCTAGAGACGATCCCCGGGTTGAGTATAATGAAACAAACAAGTGTGGGGATGGAGCAGCTAAGCCGTATACTTTATATTTATTTATTTTCTCCTGATTATTCATGTTTTATATATTTGTGGGTTGGTGAAGTACTTTAAATGTCTTAATATCTATAAATTTGATAAGATATTTTTTTAGATATTGTTTGTTGAATTTTTGCCGCTTACGTTCGTGTGTGAGAAAAAGAGGTACTATTTGCTAAGCACGTTTGAAGTTGGAGGGCATTCATGGAAGAAGACTTTGACATCAAAATTCATGCGCATATTACTATCTAAGTCTTTTCCATTATCTAGCTTATTTACTTCTTATTTTTATTTTTAAGTTTTTAATTTTTGTAGTACGACTTAATTTTTTTGTTTTATTTTAAGTCGTCCTTATCCTTGCATTGAGAACAATGAAAAATTTAAGTGTGGGGATAGGATATTTGAGTCGTAGTTTAATTTTAACTAAAAAAATAATATTAAAAAAATTTAAAAAAAATTTAAAAAATGTCCCTTGAATATGGTTTTCTGCAGTGGGAGATGATGACATTTATCGGAAATTGGTTTTTCAAATTACTAATAATATGAGATAATATAGCAGAAAACGCACTTAACTTGGGATGTTTCGGTAGGCTCAGCCTTGAGAATGAAAGGGCAATTTGATAAAATGGGAAAAACGGAAAATCTTTTGTGGGTAAAGCATTTTGTCCGTGGAAGATAAGTAAGGAAAGGTCGGGCTATAATCAAGCCTCAATTCTTGGTATGAAATATTAATGTTAAAATATTATGAATTTTAAATTTGAATACGTTATCATATGATGCTTGGGTAGGTTTAACGTTAGAGTATGTTATGTAGCCGGTGATATAAATCTTAAACTGCTTAGATTTGGTGTTTTACACTTCATTGGCGTAAGGTTTTATAACCTTAATTCTTGTATTGATGGGATGCCTCGGGTCCGGAGACCATGGGTCTGTATCCAGTCTATTCTTATGGGTATTCACAATTCCAAAGTGGGGTTGTGAATATTTAAAATAAAGCTAAAAAAGATCAAACCCGCAGTTATCTGCCACATAAGACAATAAACATGATCACTACGTACTAAAAGTACAAATACACTACTAACTTGATCATCCGCGCTGTTAGCCATGTGGGGTCCCCTTGCTCGCGTCTCATTACCATTAAGAAACGGACCACAGGGGACACGCTACATGTAAACCCTACATATGAAATTTTGCATGCTCAACTATGGTGATGGTTCGGGGTATTGCTTGATAACGGGGGTATGTCATGTTGTGGGGAACACTAGCTATTAATTAATTATACCTTAATCGTATCTAATGGCTGTTTGGTAAACTTTGATGCTTAGACTTAGGTGGGTAAGCAAAAAGTTTTAAATCTGCTAATTTTAAGGTTTAAGTCAAGTTAGGGTGGTCTGGTTCGGTAAAAGCTGAAAATAAGCGGGTCTTATTTGTGTGAACCATTGAGTAATATAATTGTTGGATCTTATTTGTCCCGGTAAATATTAAGGCATGGGTTTAAGTGGAAAACAATATCGGTGATCGCGGTTTATATGTTTATCTGAGCTTAAAATTAACCTATATGTTTTTAAGACTGTATTTTCCGATTCGGATTCCACTGCATTAGACTTTTTCAGGGACGAAAAAAGAGTAAGTGTGGGGATATTTGTTATAATGCTAAATATATATGTTTCCCTTGTATATTTTATTTAATAAGTTATTAGTTTTTGTTCTTTTTTAGTCAAGAATTGTATATTACTAACATTATTGTGTTTTGTAGGTTCCGGAGGTTGATCGTGGTCGAAAAGGGCGAAAAACAAGTCAAAACAAGCCAAAACGAGGATCCAGAACGCATCAGGAAATGAACCGGAAGGAGAACCGGTTAGACCAGAGTGGTTGGACTAGCCCTCCTAATTTTGCAAGCCGCGCCACGCAGCCATGAGGGCATTCATGGTCACGGGTGGCGACCACCCCCTATTTCCAGATAGTTTCGTTTTTTGTCAGGTTTTGGGCCATGTTTCAGTACAAATACACCCTAACCTTAACCTGAAGAATACCCGTCTGCCACTAGATGAATTTGGAGTTTACTTGAGCTATTATTCGAGATTCTTGGCAGTTTTGAAGGCAAGAGAGCATCCGGTGAAGAGTTTACGTTCAAGATCGAAGACTACGGGTTTTATCGTCTTTAATCTTTCGTTTCTCATAGTTTCACCATGTTTTCGGATTTATTTACTTTGTTTGATTTTGATTACACGATGCTAGACTAAACTTTATAAACTACCTAGGTCGTGATGAACCTTTGTTTGTTTTGATTTTGATTGGGATTTCGTTCGTTATGGATTTTATGTTTTAAGTATACTGTTGAGTTTTATTTAATTGATGCATATGATTGCTTGGTTTTATTTTCTTAGGTTTATTGTTTCACATTACCCTTGTTGATTGTTCATAGGATAGGGTTTTGTTATGTCATTTACTATGTGTTCTTGAATAGTTTATGATTGATATGCATTAAAATCATAGAAACAATAAAACTCAATAAATAAATAAAAGTGAGTTGCTAGCCTATAAAGCTATAAGATGGTAGGCTATTTATAGATCTTTGTTGGTCAGGATTGCTAGATTTAGTTCTTCGTAAGGAGTCCGTCTAGGCTTGATTGTCAGCTTAGTTTATTAAGTCAGTTGAGTTTGCTTAGCTATCTTTGATTTCCACGCTGTAAGGTAGGATTTCGTTATATAAATACTTAAACATAAACAATTAAATAATCGTAAGGAAGTTTAGTTCATAAACTGGTGTGTCTTAAAACTTGTTAGAAACTCATAGGTGTCTTCTTGAAAAGTCAAGGGTCATGTTCGGGTTTTCTGTCTAGGGTTTATCTTACGATCCCAGTTCCATAACTTAAGTTTCCCAGTTAATTGATAGCCGTAACTTAGGGGATTGTAGCCTAGGTAGTTACTTCCATCATCAGAATTAATCTAAGTATTTTAATAGTTTATCATATTTTAATTAATTAGGGTTTAGTTTATAGTTTAATATTATTTAGTTTAAAACCCCCTTAAACAATATTAATAAACAGTCGTGTCTTTTAGTCGAGTCTAATTTGCTAATATACGTAATTTAAAGAGTCTCGTGGGTTCGATATCTGGACTTACTTAGCTGTACTAGAGTCGATCGATACACTTGCTGGTTAGTAGTTTAAGAGTCTAGAGTATTACTTAGTGTCTAGTTTAGTGTATTTTTATTTGACTACTTTTAGCACATCACGTTGTTTGTTTTTATAAACTTAGGAAAATCTTATAAAATATATTTAAACAAATTGTTTCAATATATATTATTTGAATTTCTAATAATATTTGAATGTCACATTCTACTTTGAGAATGTATTTCATTCAAACCATTCTTTGGACATCCAACATAACAAATGTGAAAGTAAACACTTGAATGGAAAGGGTTAAAGCTTGGGATGAAGATCATAAAGTGTGCTTTAATAAAATTGGCGAAATACTTGGATTGTGTTTCGTGAAGTAGTGGGAAGTGATGGGGATGACTTATCATATGTATTGGAATTCAAAAGAAGTAAAAAAATCTGGACAAGGACCTCACATATCATTCACATTGTCAAAATCAATGTGAAGTGGATTGGGCGTCCATAGTCTCTTGGAGCGACCATGGGATCAACGTCGGGTGCCCGGTCTTTTAACCTTGCATCTCACACACTTAGTTATAATTAAAGACTTATTCAAACTAAGTATTCACCCCTTTGCTCTACAAAATTTACATATCCACTTAAAGCTTAATCTCTTCCATTATTCAAGTATAATCGAGCTTCAATTATCCAAGAGAAGAGATTATCAAGTAGAGCAAAAAGAAGAGCATTCTCAAACTACCAACTTACCATCTTACTTGTAATTTTAGAGGTCAACACTAGAGTTTGTCATAGTGTTTTGATAAGTGTGGATTCATCATTTTGTTGATGATTTGAGAGGGTTACACACTATATTGACATAGTGTTGTTTCATATTGGGTAGGAACTCTATGTTGATATAGAGTTAGTTAGTGATTAGGTGAATACTTGCTATCTTGACATGGTGAGATTAAGAATAATTATAAAGTTGAGTACTAGGCATGTTTGGTGAAGAAGGTGATTACTTTCTTTGAAGATTAAAACGACTGAATCAGCGATCCTACCTTTAGGGAGACGGCTAAAGAAGAAAACTCTCGATCGGTGGATAAGGTAGAAGACGTAGAGTGAATTAGTTAACATTCAATTGTACCTTTGTGTCATCTCTAACCCTTAAAATATTTACTTATTGTGTTTATTTATATAAGTTGTGAAAGAAGTTTAACAAATTCATTATCTAACTAAAATTGGATTAAAATCTAAGAAAAACTACCCCCCCCCCCACCCACCACCACCACCACCAAATATAGTTTTCTACAATTGGTATCATAGCATGTTTCTCCAACGTCTTTCAAAATTTTGAGCAAGATCCACGACTCAAAACTATGTAGAGGGGAATTCTATGTCTAGACCACATTTGCTTAAAAATGAAAGTTTTTGTTATTGGAAATACATATTGAAACTATTGTTAAGCTTAAGATATAGATATTTGGAAAATCATAAAAATTGGAGATCTTGTCCTACCAAGGTTTATGGGAACTTCCAAGTTGAAAGTTACTAAAACTAAGGAAGGGTGGACAAGTGAATATAAGAAAATGATTTCAAAGAACTTTAAAGTGAAATCAATTTTTTACAATATTTTTCCTAAAAATGAATATGAAAGATTTTTTACTGCTAACGAAGTTTAGAAAGCTCTTGTTATAACTCACCAAGGTAACCCTCAAGTAATGGACAACAAGATTGAATTACTTGTGCTACAACATAAGCAATTCAATGTTAGTGCAATAGAGGATTATCTTACCAGAGAAAGAATCCTCTGCTCACCGGAACTATTTTACGGTTTTCAATTAAATTCCAAAAGCTCACCCGCGACCATTTAACAACCACATAATTATGGCACAAACAGATACTCAATAATACTAAGCAATATGAGAATTTCATCCTAAAGACATGTGTTTTCAATGAAAACAATACTATGACCTCTAATTGAGGATTAGCTACAATAAAAGACCGCACCTTTTTAGGAGACAACGAACCCTCTTGAGGATCTTCTTCCTGGATGGCTCGATTACCTAAACATTATCCGTTTAGACCATTAGACCATAAATTCACAATTCTTATGCACATCATGGACCACCACATACTCATATCACCAAACCATCACTTATATATGTATTTCGTACTCATTAATAAGCTTTGGCTAAATAGTTAGTCCCCTAGACCATATGTCACTAAGGACCAAAAATACACATAAAGACTCGTTTAAGACTCACTTTCAGATAAATGTTTAATTTAGTCACAATGATCCATGGCATTTTCATAGTTAGACAAGTAACAATAAAATGCATATTCCGCACTCTTCTCCCACTTTAGACTTAAAATCTTTCTTTCCCCTAATTTTCTTCATATGACCCTAATTTGTACTCGTTTAATTACGCATATGATAAAACACCAAAATATGGAAATCCCTAAATTTATTCATGAACCTTAGTTTTCAAGATTTCTAAAACACTTAGATAGACATCAAATTGACCACTTAAAAACACATGCAAACATACTCCACATAATTTTTTAGCTATATAACCTTTAAATTTATTCAATTTCATCCCAAATCAACAATACCCATTAAAAGTGATGAGATCTCAACAATGGTGGTAACAAATGAGAATAAGGTACTTACAAATAGAATCTCAACAATGGTGGTAACACTTAAAATGATGATCAACTATATTTTTCTTACCCTTTCTTTCTCGTCTTCCCCCATAGCAGCATATGAACCCACTTCGGGGGTTTTCCCACTTCACTACTACTCCAAATATGTTGAGGGTGGAAATTAAGTGATCGATGGTGGGAGGGGCGACGATGAAAAGGATTCAACTTATAAAAAGGGTAAATTTATTGTTTTGTTCTTACATGTATCTCACATGCAATGAGATGACCCTAAAAACCAACATAAGTTAGTTTAAATGATGAAAACTGCACAAAATTTGAATTATAACACTACTAGAAAACTCTTCATTTTCCTACAAATACTTGCTACAAATTTTCTACCACACGTAATTCCAACAACTTTTAGATAAATTTCCAACAAAAAAAAATAGTATTGTTTTTGTTACAATGTAGCAACAAAATAACAACAGTACGATTTTACGTTGGAAAGTCGTCGCAAACTATCCAACAAAGTTCCAACAAAAACTACATTTATCGGTTTTATTTTCTTATGTTTGTTGGAAGAGCGTAGGAAAAAAATGCATGTTTAATTATTTGTGTTATCTATATTATAATAATTATCGATAAAAGAAAAAACTAAATTTGTTTATTATACTTTAGAGCTGAGGGTCTCTCTGGAAGCCACCTCTTTATCCCTTTGGATAGAGGTACGGTGTGCCTACATCCCACCCTCCCCAGACCCTACCTATAGCTTTGCTGTTGGTGGGACTTCACTGTGTATGATTGATTGATTGATATTTTAGGAATGTTGTTGGAATATTTCCAACAATTTTCAAACAAACTATACATTTATCAATTATATATATCATTTTAGTTAAAAAAAATTGCAGGAAAACATTATAAATATTATTCTATAGGATTATAAATATAAAAAAAATTATAAATCAAAGATACAATTTATTTTGTAAAAAAGTTGTTGGAACGTTTTCAACAATTTTCCAACAAACTACACATTAATCAATTATATACATCATATTTGTTAGAAAAAAACATTATAAATATAATTATACGTTATTTCTATAGGATTATGAATATAAAAAAAAGTTATAAATTAATAATATCATTTATTTTGTAGAAAAGTTGTTGAACATTTTTTAACAAAAATTAAATTTATCAAGTATATATGTTATTTTCGTTGAGAAACCATTGAAACACAATATACAATATTTTATTTACATAGTATATATATAATATTATCATGCTTAAGATGGAGAATAGTCGATATGGTCTAAGTAAGACATCTATATGTGTTATTGATATAATGTGACTTATTATAATCTTATATTAAATTTCTATAGCGCCATAAATAATATGACATAATAGAAAATGTATTGGGTTGTTTAGAGCTATCAAGACCGTATATGATCCATTTTAGATTTGTATAAAGTGACTCAGTATTACCATATAAAACCCTTTAATATCAAATTTAGGTCACAATAGGATGCTAAGTGCCATCATGCCCAATACGGTTCATTTAATATGTGCATGACGTGTTGTCTGTCAAAATATAATGTTACTACAACCTTATATATGGATGTAAATGGGTCGGGTTTAGGTATTCCAAACTCATACCCGATTATTCTAGCTCATCCCAAACCCGTCGGGTAATTACCCGTCAGATTTCGGGTTTTTCCATCGGATTTTGGGTTTCTTATCAGGTTTTGACAAAATATCAGTCGGGTATATCCGACATGTTTCTATCGGATTCTAACAAAATATAACTAATCAATTACAAACAATGATTACCATAAAATTGAAATGTCTCAATAAATTCATAAACAAGTTTAGACAAAGAATATATATAAAATATACTATATAAACATATGTATAACATAGAAAAAGTTATGCCGCGGACATCATGTATATAATCGGGTAAATAGGCTAATGTTATCATGAAATCGGGTTAATGCATTATATAAGACCTAAAATAACATTATAAAGGCCATAGCTAGCCATTATGAGTTGTATTGGCCTAATATGGTCTAACTAACGCATGTATGATACCTTTTTACCTTTTATAATAATGCGATTCGCTACACCTTTATATAACCTTGTTAAGATCAAATGTGACATCATAGATTCATTATTTTTATAATGTTTGAAGATTAAGTAGCATAATATATTTATTACTATTTTTTTCTTATTTTACTATACTATTATTATATTAAAATTTATGATTTAATTTAAACGAGCTGAGACAAGACCAAGCTAAGCTGGCACTGGCTCAAGATTGAATCGTTTATAAATCGAGCCAAGTTAAGTCAGCTCGTTTAAATTTTAGCTCAGCTTTTTTCGAGTGAGATTAGAGAAAGCCGCTAGCTTTTTGAGCATCCGTATCTGCGTTCGAGCTCTCATATGTCAGAACTCCGTTTGCTCCTTAAACAAATATATTTTTTCCTAATGTTTTTAGTTTCTGTTTTGTGTTATTAAAATTTCATAACTTAAAGTTGTGATAAAATAAATCAATTCAATATCTAACTTATTAAAGTTATAAATAAATGATGATGATGATGACGACGACGATGATGATGGTTTATTCTGACCACTCTTCAGATGAAGATGAACCAAATTGTTAGAAACATTATTTGTTTTTCTGCATTTTAAGATGAATGATATATATCATATGGTATGCACACATTATATTATTTCCAGTCACAATGTTTATTGATCTTATAATCTATATGAACATTTTTGTTCTATTAAATGCAGGTGTGTACATCATGTTCAGTACTCAAAATAGGCGTCCTCTTACTCGTGGCGGACGTGCACATTTAGGGAGAAACACTCGTCGTGATAGAAACATCCAAGGAACTGGGTCCTGTAATAGTGCCTGGGACTGTTGCACATACTCCTTCTTCGGTTACTACCAGATAATAATCAATACACGACTTTAATAGTTTGATTTAGATGTTAGCTTTTTGGTTTCTTATGATATGGATTTTTTTAACTCCAATTAGTCTTACTCTTTCTAGTTTTCTTTATATTTGTAATAACTTGGTAGTGATGTGGTTGGATGTAATTGCTAATTTCATATATATAGCAATAAAGTTAGGTAATTTGAGTGGTGGGTAAATATGATCTCTATATTTTGATAAACATGATACTTAGATTTTTGTGGTTCAATTTTGTAGTAATAATAGAATGTTTTGAAAGCACAAAGAAAGAAAGCTGCAATTTTGTATAAAAGTAAAGGATGATTTATGTAATTTTGTTTTAAACCATTAAACATTAAAGTATAAGTATAATATATACTTTCTTATCTGGTTTCATACTATTAACGTTTATGGATATAAAATTATTATAAACCATGTAAATCGTAATCCTTAGAAGAATATAAATCATGCGTCCTTCAAAACAAAGTATATGTAACACCGCGTCTTTTACCCTTTACAATTAAGGCTTAAAATACTAACTTAGAAAGTACAGGGACCAAAAGTGTAAATTCTAAAAATTCTCTCCCATCGCGGTACGTAACGGGGCAACAATCAACTCATCGCGTAGCGCGATGGGCTTGCTGAGTCAGTGGACACGTGTCCAACAACGTGTCAACACGTGGCACGTTGTGACAGGCCACGTGTCACCACCGCATAAGGCGGCGTCTTTTTGCGGCGCCGCGGTACGCGTTCGCGTACCGCAATGGGGTCCAATTTTTGCTATAAAAGGGGGGTGACGGGCATGAGCTCCATTCATCCCAAATATATCTCTCTTTACACACACATAGCATTGGAAAGCGTGCCCCGTTGCCGTAGCAAGCCGACGTGCCATTTTCTCGAAGTTCATGCAAGAAACGAAGTTATAATCAAGTAGCAATCATATAAGCGAGTAGATCAAGATCCTGCCTTTTCTTATTATCATTCTAAGCATCCGAATTAAGGTAGGAGTTATGTTTAAGTTATTTGAATTATGGCTTAGACTATCAATCGAGACTATGGCCTTTAACCTTGATCGTATTTTACAAACATTCATTCACAATCATGTTTTCATAAACGTTATTTCATGCTGAAGTAATGTTAAACGAAAGATATATTTTACGGGCATGTAGTAACTGGAAGGGGGATATCACTAGTAGTAAGTTTCTTGCCTAAGGAAAAGTAATTCGTATAAATCCCAATCAACCGAGGGACCCGTTTACTTACCTGGAGAAACTTACCAACGTGTTGAACCTATTAGGCCAAAGCATGCTATATCAAACGTCACATAAAACAAGTATTTTCATTCACAATCAAAGATAAACGATTTCAATGTTAAGCTTACAATCATAGCTTAACATCATTCAAAACATTCATACGAACCTATTTATGTATAGGTTAATATCATTCACAATTACTCAATCAATCAGTCAAGGTTTTCAACACCGACAGTACAGGTGAATACGTTAAATTTTTCAATCAGTCAAAACTTATTTATACTCAATGAGACAAACGGGTGTTTGTCTTAACGAGTCAATCAATGTCTACATGAGATAATAAAATCTCTAAAACGTTATAATACAAAGTAGAGAATAATATCAACTCAGACCGGATACTCATGTGTCTGGACCCAAACATAACTGTTAAAGCTCAATCAATCAATCAAAGGCAATGAAGCCGCGAGCTTAAACGGTTATGACCAGTTCTCAGTTTAGGGCCGTTTGGCTCGGGAATACCGATGTGTGTGTAGGGCAGTGGTACATATAACTGAAGTAGAAATGCTTCCACTGAGATTGTCAAGAAAACTACATTTGTATTGTAATCGTCATTCAAAATGTTTTATTGAGTCATACGTGTTCACCGGCATATAGCTAACGTATTTTTCCAACCCATTGCAGGTAATTAAGCATAAGTAGCATTAGCAAGTATTGGAGTCTATATGAAGATAGAAGCGCGTACAAGATGGCTCCGTTTTTTATAACTAAAATCCTTGTAACATGAAACACATGTTTTGTAAACTGATACTCGGGTATTTAATTCCCGAGTAAATTTTCAATGTAAATTAATATTATATTCAACCTAAAGTCTTCCGCTAAAATTAACTCATAAACTCTGATATATTTACAAAACAAGTGCCAACTTGTGATCACACGCCTAGGCCCTAATCGGGGTGTGACAGTATAAATCATGTGAACCTTAACTAAATGATAAATCATGTGAACCTTAACTAAATCATAAATCATGTGAATTCTAATACCTTAACTAAAACATGAACAATGTGAAACAATTCCATGTGGAGCATATGATTTAGTTGTTCTACTAAGAAATATAACATTATGTAAAGTTTTCGTTTTAAACATGAAATGAGGCTATATACGAAAAATAAAATACCAACAAAAATAATAATACAAACAAACAAAATGCTAGATACAATATATTTACAGTGTACTTGAAAATTTTGTGAAACTAAATTGGTTAATGAAAATGAAAGAGTTTTATTAAAAAATAAATTGGATCTTTGTTGATCCTTTATTGCATATCTATATGGCTTAACTCACTATGCACTCATTTATCTTTTTATTTAATATTTCATTATTTATATCATTACAATTTATAAATTATAGATCTCTCCATGTCCCTTTCTTTTTCTTTTTCTTTTTCTTTTTTCCTTTTGACGAGATAAAAAGTTGATACTATCAAATTTGATATTTTTAAGTGATCTTTCTTTTTATTATTAAATTAAATTAAAAGGTACGTAACAAAAAGAAACACAAACTACAATTCTTAAGCTTTTGTAAATAGTACAACAATATTTACGTCCAAAGTTAGTGTCTTAATTTCCTCAAACTTAATAGATTATCCGGCATGTTTAAGCGGGTTCATCCAAAACCCGACTTTTTTTCCAAAAAAGAACCCGAAATTCGACCCTAATAATAATCCGGGTTTGTCAAGTTAATCAAAATACCCCGATTAATACTTTTTGACCCTATTTCACCCAAGCTTAACTAGCTTATATGGGTTTGGGTCGGGTTTGAGCATTTTGGACACCTCTACACTAAACCAATAGTTTCAATGGTTCACTAGTCGGACTGGATACATCATATATAATTTTTGAGTATATTTATATATTACATAAATTATTAATACATGTTAAGCTGAAAGTTTAAAACAAATAAAAGGAACACGTTATAATCTTTCACAGCTCACACGTTCAGCAGCTAAATATAGCTTCTGAAAATATTATGCAAAAATAATAGAAAGAAATCGAACCCAAACCGGACGCAGGGATCGGTCTGTCATATAAACATAGAACCGAATAATGATTGAATAGAATGAAAGAGACAGTATATGTTTTATACATTTGTTAACCATTGATTTATTGAACTAATTATAATTGATGAAGTTATCCGGTTTCTATGACCGATTACACAACTAAGCGGTCTGGTTTTCAAAACATTTCTATAACTTTTTAAAAAAAATGTGTCAATAGGGCACCGTGGCAGTTAGTGTCCGGTGCCTGGGATTCGTAAGGATTGTTCGTACATTGACAAAGCCAGCATCCTTCACAGCTTTTTCCAAATCAAGCAAATAGTATTCATCCAGAAATGGTTCGGTGCTCTTCATTAACGTAAACAAAACAGGCGATAATTCCTACAAACATAACAAATGCCTAATCACTAATATTTATGTTACATGATTTAAGTGTTTCTTTGTTAGGGATGGACCATTGGAGTGTAAATAGACTGGTTGTGTTTGCTTTCATCAATACCAACTAGGCTTGTAAATGAGCCGAGCCCGAGCTAAGCCCTTAAAATATTTTTTCAACCTTGAGCTCAATTAGTGTATTTTTAACTATATATTGTAGTGCTTTATTTATTTATATATAGATATGATTATTTACATAACCTTTTTATTTATAGTTTTATATATAGGGGAAGTTTCATGAGAAAACCATACGGTTACGAAAAAGCTGTGAAAGTCGTTTAGGGTCACGGACCTAGACAAGCTCAGGATGTGAAGCTCGGGGTCCGGCTCATTTATTATAGTTTTATATATAGGGGAAGTTTCATGAGAAAACCATACGGTTACGAAAAAGCTGTGAAAGTCGTTTAGGGTCACGGACCTAGACAAGCTCAGGATGTGAAGCTCGGGGTCCGGCTCATTTATTAAAGGAGCTCCAGTTTAGTCTGAAGCTCGTTTAAGCTCATTTTTAGCCTTTTTCAAGCCAATCTTCACCCCTAATTTCAACAACCCATTCCAATTTTTAAACATATTGTTACTGCATCGAAAGTATATGCATGCAGGAGTTGTACCTGAAGTTTCTTAGACTTGGGCTGCAAACAGCGCGTTAAAAACGTTAGATTTTGATATGTTACATTAAAGCAGGAAAGAATAACAGGAGAGGGTAGTTACCGAGTTATCTGTTATAACAAATGTTCCACCCGGTCGAAGCAATCGAAACGATTCCTTTGCCAAATTTATTGTCGCTCTTGCTGGGCATTCATGAAGCTGCAAAGTGTCATAATTTTGTTGAAAACATAGTTGTATCCAAAACAAAGCATTTATTTGGTTTTGTAATGTATACGAGTGCCGGTACCGTGAAACCGATTATGATTGAATCAATATTGGTATTATTAATGGAACCGGTACGGGTATTCGTTTTTATGGTTTCCATTCGACGTAAAATAGTGATATCCTTTTGGGCATATTAGGACTTTATTCTTTGGCTTTTAATTCTTGGTTGCTATAGCGAGAGTCGGTACCGTAACGAATCAAACCGATACCGACCGAATTCCCGTCGCAGCATTGGGGAATCTCACTAATAGATTATTAATTTGATACTATACTAATAGTCTTAAGTGTATCTAATGCATTAGTTATTTTAGTTTTCGAGCCAAGCCAAGACGTTTAAAATTCAAGCCAAGGTGAGCTTGCTGAATACTTAAATTTAATTTTTATTTTCAACTTAACCTGAGCACAACCAATGAGCTGAATACCCAATGCTAAGTCCAACCCACGAATTCCTTGATTAAGTTTAAATTTATTTTTTTTATAGAAACCGAGCAAAACCAAGCCGAGCATAGCTGACTAGAGTTCAAACTGAGTCGAGTTTGAGCTTGATTATATGAATTCGAGCCGAGCTCGCTGGTTGAGAATCCGAGACGAGCTAACTCGGTTCAAACCAAGCTGAGTTTGAGCTGAGCTACGAGTTTGAGCTCAAAGTTCATCTCAGTTACATAAATACGAGCCGAGCCGGCTGGTTTAAAATTCGAGCTCAATTTTTAGCTTGGTTATATGAATTCAAGCTGAGGCGAGCTGGACCTTTTAACTTTCATGCCGAGATTGAGCTAACCCTAGCTCGGCTCGTGAACACTCCTACCTAGGTTGAGTATTGTTTGATAATTTATATTATAATTAACCCAACACAAAATGGGCCATACCACATAAGAGATTGAAACAATGTCAAATGATTGTGAATCCAAGCCTGTACATTCACCATTTGCATGTATCCACTTAAATGAGTTTGATCTTTGTGGACTTGTTTTTTCTTTATATTTAGCAACTGCTAGAAAGTATGGTGATAGATCCAGACCCTGTGGAACAAAATATCAAAAGTTTTACAAAATCAGATCAGAAGCCAAATAGGAAAGTTAAACAACAGCTGTTAGTTAAAACCAATAACAGTGGTTAGCAACAATGACATAGGGCAAATAGGTAATTTAACTTCGAAATAACCCTAAAAAAGCAAATTTTCAAAGAGTAAAATAAAAACCAACATACTTTCTCATTTTTCACGAAAAACGTTTAAAGCATTTATAGCAGATTGTGGTTATGATTATCTGATCTTTTAGTCGTCAAAATAATAATTCTGGATGTAAGGTTTCAAACCAGTTGCAACAAAACTGGTTGTCTTAAGGGTAAACCAAATTACTTATCTATCATTTCCTTTGTTCTAACTTCTAATTTTAAATTTCTATTTTCTTTACAAAAATGTTCAATTTATGGGTAATGTTTGAACTTGTTAATTTTGTACACTAAAATATAGAATATTCCCATAATTTCTGCTCAGATTTGTTAAACAAATGGTCTAAATTGTTCAAATGCTCAAACCCATTGCTCGATCAATTGTCAGATTTGTTCAATCAAATTTGAAAATCTCAAATCCATGGCAATTGACAGTCTAAATTTATTCAAATACTGGTCAACTGCATAGGGCGTGGCATCGCGCATAAGGTCACATCAGATGTAACGCAGATCATGGAATCTCATCACCGAATCATGTGATGTGTGCATTATGCGCTCCTGATGCGTACATTTTAAAAACCAATACACACACACATAAACATACAGTTATACAAAAGTCAAAACTGAAAAAAGAAAGAAATTGTTGGACATCCTTACAGTGAGGTTAGCAGAAGGAAATTTATCAGCTAGAAACCTTGTACTAACACCTACAGAACATCCAATATCAAGAATGTCTTTGATTTTCAAGTTGCCCGAATATTGTTGATGATGTTGCTCAATAGCATTGAGCCAGTTTCCCCTAACTATATCATTTGCTTCCTCAAGTGAAGATGCATCGGGTATAGCCCGTCTCACCATTGACATTGTTGCAGCCTCCGCTTCTGCAGCTGCCTAATATCATATATTTTAAATAATTAGTCTTAAAATAAGATATGAAACAATCTTATTTACATGTATCCAAAAGAACTTATATGTTCTAGAAGTTATAGATGAAAGGAACAGTGTTTACCAGCCAAGAAAGATTCCCTTCATCATATGCATGAAATGGATTGAGATAATCTGTTTAGAAAAAAGCAACGATTAGATATATATCATAACTGTATATATCATAGTCTAGAAGTTCGTTTAGTTAAACAGACGAACAACACATGTGTCGTTCGTTCATTTAAATTCATTTATACTTGGGTAAATTTTTTCGTTTGTTGATATTCACTTAAATTTATTAGGCCCATTACAATTTAGTCTAGTTTTAACAACTCTTTAGGCCCAACACATTATTGTTCACGTTAACTTTTAATTGGTTTTAGCTACGTTATGTTCAGTTAGGTTCGTTTATACTGTTAAAAAAAGAACATAGACGAACACGAACACGCTCGTTTCCTTAACAAACGAACACGAACAAGAAAACCCTGTTCATCTAGTTGTTTGTGTTCGTCCGTTTTATTTAAGTGTTGTATAATCAGCGACTAGTCGGTAATCAGTGAGTTACTGAAAAAATGTCAGCTAAGCTGTAGTCCGTCAAATTTGGGTGTAAATCGGTCAAAATGATCAAATCTGGTCAAAATCTTTGAAGTATTTAAAAAAACTATACTTAATTTGGAAAAATATATATATGATTGTGAAAAAATTTGTGTGTGTGTATGTATGTATGTATAACTTTGAAAAATTACATATAAAATTCCAATCCGATTAATCCCCTATTACTAGTCGGTGCCTCACCAGGCCAGTAGCGCCTAGCAAGTTCTACAACACTGGTTTGCTTGGCTAAAGTTAAAGAAAAGAACACAAGGTCCGTGTCCTTTACAAGCCAAAACACGGTGGAATTACCCTAAGTATGACACATATGAAATGCAAATCTCTATAGACATCAACATTTTCAAATGTATCAGCATGATTATAATGTATGATGAAGTGAAAGCAATACAATAAGGAGAAAGTTACAGTCAGGATATATAATGGACGTATTCTGAACACTCTCCATTTCCTTATAAACATCTGATTCCAGAATGTCGTTGGTCATTTCTCGCCACGGCACGTTTGTTTTCTCGGCCGTGCTGTTGAAAAACATATGTGGTTTAGCTTATATTAATCTAGCAATGGAATTGAAAGAAAGAAAGAAAGAAACCTGATTAGAACTTGTCTGGCGCCAAGTTTAAGCAGAGAATAAATCGGTTTGAAGGCAATTAAGGCACCGACGAGGCGAGAAAGCGGCGTCTGACCGGTCCAATTAGGCCGGTCAAGTTCACCTTCTTCGTATCCTCCGTTTGTCATCCGTACCGTGAAGGCGGACCTTCTCCTCCTCCATGTTTGTGAAGGTCTGCTGCTGCTGTAAGAGTGGTAATGGTTGCCGTGTTTCGATGGAGAGAGTGTACACAACACCATTGATATATGGATGTTTATGTTTGACGGTTTGGAGTTTGTTTTGGTGGTTATCTAGTGTTTCAAATCTCCTTGTAATCTGCTTTCTCCACTTGAAACATGACACGTGTCGGTCCACGCTGTCAATGCATACCATACCATAACTGTGGGTGGAAAATGAAAATGAAATCTCGGCTTTTACTTTTACGTTTTTTAAGTGTTGAAACGAACTTAAAAATCGCTTAAACGAGTTGTTAGGTGCTGAAACAAACTTAAAAATCGTTTTAAACGAGCTGTTAAGTGCTGAAACGAACTTAAAAATCACTTAAACGAGCTGTTAAGTGCTGAAACGAACTTAAAAATCGCTTAAACGAGCTGTTAAGTGCTGAAACGAACCTAAAAATCACTTAAACGAGCTGTTAAGTGCTGAAACGACCTTAAAAATAGCTTAAACGAGCTGTTAAGTGCTGAAACAAACTGAAAAATCACTTAAACGAGCTGTTAAGTGCTGAAATGAACTTAATAATCGCTTAAACGAGCTGTTAAGTGTTGAAACGAACTAAAAAAATCGCTTAAACGAGCTTTTTCTGTTAAAACGAGTTGTAACGTGGAAAACGCGCTGATTCGTTGGTTCAAAAAAAAATAAAACTAAACCGAAACTCGTTTTGACCTGTTCCGACCTTGACCCGTTCTAACCCGAACCTCAATTTTCCGAACTTTTTTTGCAAATTTTCGGAATTTTAAAATTATATTTCGAATTTTTACTAATTTTCGCAACCTTTAAAAGTTATTATGCAAAGTAAAAACATTGAAAATTAAAAAAAAACTTAGATTACCTGCTATTCAGGTAAAATATCTAGGATTGGAACAAAAATGAAAGTTCAGTGACCTGATTGGAACAAAAGTTTGTATTAGTGACCTGATTGAAACAACTTGCAAAGTTGGTTACTATTTTATGGAGTAATCCCTACAAACAAATAAGAGAATGAACCGACCAAAAAGTAATAAATTTGCACTACCGACGAAAAGTTGAGGGGTGGTCTAGAGGAGGCTACCGCTAGTTATAAACTAGGTCTGTCCATGAGATTAAGCATGATTTGCTAGAGTTGCAAATGAGGCCATGCTCCATTACATAAGTTATTGGAAATTTCGAATTAAGGTTAACGTTTTTCAGTGTATTGTGTCTCAGCTTTGTACATACAAGGGTTATGATAGATACATAACATATATATAGGGGTAGGTTAACGTACAATAATGGGTTATCGTACATTAGGTACGCGACATTCCAGAGCGTTTGATTAAAAAACGCGCGATAGCAATTTCGTAAATAACCCAACAGTAGTTCGCGATCAAAATTCGTCGATTACAAATCCACTCTGATCCAAATTCGGAACTTGTCGCTCAATATAATCCAATATCTAAACTCTAATCATAGCTTAAAGTATGAAATCTCTAAAGTCAAAAACCAAATCAAAATTGAACGTCGTTGAAATCAAGAAATCTTCAAAATTGATAAAAAAAATTGTTGATTTAATCAATTGATGCGTAGAAGTGTTTAGAATCATCAATCGATTATGAAATTGTAGAATAATACACTTAATTGAGCTATGATTAGGGTTCATGTTTAAACGTTCTGCACAAAACTTTAAACGTTCTGGACTTTTTTGTACATAACTTCTAAACTTTTGTACAGAACTTCTAAAATATTTTGTCTAGAACTTCTAAAGTAAAAAGTTTAGACCAAAATGAACAAAAAGTTTAAACGTTCTGAACAAAATGAAAACTAAAAATGAACAAAAAGTTTAAACGTTCAACTAATACGTTCTGACCAAAACTACAAATTTAAAAGTTCTGACCAAAATGAACACTAAAATGAACAAAAAGTTTAAACGTTCAGCTAATTAATATGTTCTGACCAAAACCACAAGATTAAACGTTCTGACAAAAAATGAACACCAAAATGACACAAAAAGTTTAAACGTTCAACTAATACGTTATGACCAAAACCACAAGTATAAACGTTCTGACCAAAATGAACACTAAAATGAACAAAAAGTTTAAACGTTCAGCTAATTAATATGTTCTGACCAAAACAACAAGTTTAAACGTTCTGACAAAAAATTAACACCAAAATGACACAAAAAAGTTTAAACGTTCAACTAATACGTTCTGACCAAAACCACAAGTTTAAACGTTTTGACCAAAATGAACTAATACGTTCAAAAAATTAATCGATTGAAGCTTTAAATTGATGATCAATTGGATCAATTTTAAGGTTAATTGATCAATTAGGTTGATGTAAATTGATCAATTCTCATCGATTTTGATTATCATGTACATGTATCTGATGTTTTGTGTGAAACCCAGTGAAACAACAGACGATGGTTGTGAATGAAATTTGATTATGTTTCTGATATTGGTCTGCAATTTAGGAGTCGATGTATGATCGTGGTTGATGAGCGAATGATTTAATTAGGGACGGAATAGGATTTGAAGAAAATTACAATATTGCCACCGCGTGTTTTCATAAATCGACGTTTCAGACACTCGCGTACCTATTGTACGATAATGGATTATTGTATTGGATTCTTTATCTATATATATAGGATTGATTTCTTTTGAGAACCACTTTGAGTTTTAAGAACTCGAAAGAACTCAACGTAACAATTTTCTTTTTCGAATTTTTTTTACACATGTGTAATACGTAAGTGTAAGTGGTACAAAAAATTACGGTATTTTTTTACATACCGAATCAACTTTTTACACATGTGTAACTAACGTTAAAACTTGTGTAATTATCAAAAATACTTATTCTCTCTCCTGCTTCATTTTTTAATCAAATTTAATCTCAGCCACATATTTCATACCATTTAATTAAATGTGTGGTTCGAAATTGAGTTCTTAAAGTTCTTAAAACTCAACATGGTTCTCAAAATAACCCTCCCCTATATATATATATATACATATATATATATATATATATATATATATATATATATATATCTTCAGGGGAGAAATAATTTTATTGCGAGAAGTTCTAACCGATCATATATTTTCTTTATATTTTCAATTTATTTTATATAAAGGGTATCTTAGTAAATTATACAGTTTTGTTTAGGCTATGCGCAGTGGAGGGGCTACAAATTGGGGCGTTTTGCGCCGTGTGGCACCTAGTCGGCAAGGGGTGAGAATTTGTTTTAGGGGTGTAATGGTGTAGGGGCTACAACTAGTAATATAATATATATATATAATATATATATTGGGGATGATTCAGAAGAGAAGTCATTTTAATGCGAGAAGTGAATTCTAACCCTTTATTAAAATTGATCAATGGCCTACATTAGTTATAGCATTTTTGTAATTAGTGGTAACTGATTTTAATGACATTAAATAATAAAGGCCAGTCTTGTAATTTGCTTCTTGTGATAATTATGGAAACCTATTTTTTGTCAAAGAAAATAACTTTGATCATGCTTTCGTCTTCGCAGTTGCCAAAATAAATCTATATTAAATTATTATTAGTTTATTGGGTGTAACATACCATATATATACAATAAATGAAAGTAGATAATTTATATTGTATTAGTTCTACTTTTACACTATATCGTTCGGGAAAGGGAAAAAATCCAATTTTTTTTAAAAGTCCTACACTTGCATGAAAACAAACATGTGGGCTATTATTGTATGGTAGAATGATAGTGTAGGACGTGTATGTAATTTTGTGAACCATATCTGTTGTGCAGCACGTGAATGGTAAAAAATATAGAATATGTAGTTGGGTGTAGGTAAACGGGGTAGTGTAGGATGTGGACTATTATTGTATGGTAGTGTGGGATATGTATGTAATTTTGTGTAACATATTTGTAGTGTAGGATGTGTATGTTAAAAAATGTAAGAATGTGAAGATGAGTGTAGGGAAATGTATAAGTGTAGGAATCTAATACGTTTGTGTAGTGTTCCTGTTTCTCTATAAAAGTTGAGGTAAGTGTAGGAAAAAATGATAACTTTGTGTAGCATTTCTACTTCACCATAAACGTGGAGGTGAGTGCAGGAAATTTCTCATGTTTGTGTAGCATAAGTAACCGTTTTTAAATTAAAAAAATCAATAAATAGTCAACAATATATATATGGCGCACAATATATAATCGAATTAGACGAATTTTGAACCAATTCAATATCTTTGTTTTGAATTAATATATGATTACAGGATGGAAATCAAATATATATGATTTTAAAATATTAATTAACTATAAAAGAAAAAAAGATAGCTGAGAAATTATATTCCGAATCATACAGTGTTAATATTCTTTTATTTTAAAATTAACAAAGAAATAAATTAACAATTAAGTGAAATTGAAACTTCCAAATAAACATTAATAGTTACCAAACTAAAAAAATTACAATCATTACCATTGTATCCCTTCTTTATATTAAATGAAAAAAAGAAAAGAAAAATTCTGATTGGCTGGATTAATTTCTCATATTTCTCGCAATAATTTGACTTCTCTCTTAAACTTAAACATATATATATATATGTATATATAACACACACATCCATACATGCTGGCCCCACCATCCCCTTCTTCCAGGCGACAAGAAGACCTCGCCCCCGCCCCTTATCGCCCAAAAATCGCCCCGAGGGGCGGTGTTCTAGCCCCTTCGCATCCAAAAATCATCCAAACTCACGCCCACTAATATGGTCTTATAGGGAGTTACAATTAATTATTTGTAAATATATTTGTTTTGTATTTCCGTGAATTTCTTGACTTACAGTTTCATCAACATACATGTTTTTTTTCCCAAATATCCATAAGCTTGCTTTTGTTTTTCTTTTCCGTTTAATAAACTTAATTACAATAAAAGGCCAAATTCAATTTTAATAATTTTAATATTCAATGATAATAAATGTAACACCCCGACTTAAGTGGAAACGCCCGAGTGTGACGTACAGATTGTTCAAAACACATGTGACACTATTAAGTGACAATATTATCATTAATTCATTCAAAAGTCAAGTACACAAGTTTGTATCAAGAAATACAAGAACAATTTAACAACTTGTTCATTTATTAAAATACTCTAAGTTCTAGTGTCTTAGCCATTTCATCCTCTAATAAGTGTACCTGTACAATACCTATAAAATAAAATCAACTAATTGAATAGTTGGTGAGTCCACACAATTTTTGATATTATTACGTAAAAATCATACAATTTCATGAAACTTATGGTAGTAATAGCACAAGAAATGTCTTTTCTAATTGGTAACAACCAATGTACTCGGATCGGGGGTCCCTTTGCACTTATAACATCGAGGTCCTGAGTGCCGGGGGGGGGGGGGGGGGCGTATGATCATACTTAATGAGGAAACCATGAGCACATAATCTTTGTGCAAGTAAGCAAATAAACACACAAGTCCATGATAACGAATTGTAGTTTGAATATACGAAGTGAAGTAAAAAAATAAGTATTTGATAGGATATGTATGCTACCCCCAAAACTAAAAGCGTAAAAAGGGGTGTGAGAAACTCACCTTTGAAATTGAGAATAACTCGGAATAATAAGCGAAGATGCATTAAAGGAACCGAAGCGGACGAACCTCACGAACTTAAAATGGATATAAATCTTAAGGACGAACGAGCAGTACTTCGACTATACGTAGGGTGTCGGGGTATGGAACGTCGAACTCTAAAGTAGTATCGGGACTTCAAATCAGTGGCACGAACTTCGAGAAAGTGAAAGTGGTTTGGTGTTTTGGATGCCACAATTGAAGAGCCTATGTTCACTATTTATAGCCATCCTCCGTCGTACCGTCACTCGCCACCATGCGACATGTGTCATTCTTGATGATGAGTCGTGCCATAAGGTGTTGACATGTGGCATTCGTATTGATTAGTCACTAGCCACATATCATTTTATGAGGGTATGAGTTGTTATGTGTTGACATGTGTCCTTTTGTATTGCCACCATGTGACATGTGTCTTCTCACAGTGATGAGTCATGGACACATGTCGCTTTCATATATCTTTATCTAAATGACTAATTAGTCCATCAACTTACTAAATTGACAAAAATGGTATGGATATTTTATTAATGATGAATGATAAATAAGAATACATAAAAAAAGAAAAAATGGGTCGGTATATCGAATACAAATACATATACAAATACGAATAAGATTAACGAATGCCACAACATTCCCTACTTTTGAGAATTTCATCCCGAAATTAAGTAGAAGAATCCGTGTAAAAAAGATGAGGATACTTAGTTCGCATTTGGTCTTTGATAATGCTTCTCTGAGCTTCAATCCATTGAACAATTCATTTCAACTGATTGCTGGATCTAGTTATGTGATATATGTATGTGGATAATAGGTTAATTAGGTTAATGAAGTGTTGAGCGGATAATCGGATAGAGTAATGGCAAGGAGAAAATACTATTAAAACACTTAAATCATATGCAGGCTAAACAGCCTATATATAGAAAACGAATGTCATTCGTTACACATTCTGTAACGAATGGCCTTCATTCGTCTTCATTACATATGTAAGTAACAAAATGGTATAGTAAATGACTCATTCGCTATATCCCATTCGTCAACATTCCATGACGAATGGATACATAACACATAACGATTAATGTCCATTCGTTAAACATCCTTAACGAATGGACAATGCTAAATACTATTGGTCTCATTTGTTAAACATCCTTAACGAATGAGCCATAACATTAACGAATGGTACTTATAAATTACTAAAATGCCCTTACATTAAAATAATAATAAATTACAAACGATTACAATGACTCGAGATGACCAAAACCGTGCACTAACAAACACCCCCTCGTCTCGTGCTCTTTGTCTGTTACTTTATTTAAATCTCTTAGTCATCCAGTCACGACAACTATGAATTTCAAATGCCTTACATACACGAACAACACGATGAAGTTGCATAGCTCGATCATAATCTTCATGTCTTGCAAACAAAATCTTGTTCTCGAACAGAACGTCGTTGTCAGTCTCTAATAAATTAACGAGCCACATTGGGTCTATGACTCGTATAAAGTTAGTCTTCAGCCCTTTGCCCAACACGATGACCGCCTCGCCTGTTTTGTTGTCGTAGTACCATCGATTAAACGACATATGAAGATCTTGCGGAAAGGTCTTCACCGGTACTCGCTTTATAGTCCTAGGCGGCTTTACTTTAAGAACAAGCTTCCTCCAACTAGTTTGAGGATCAATCTCATCAATATATTTCCTGGTTGGCACATGCGATTTAAAAAACGTGATTGACTTCAAAAAGCAGATGCTGGTGAAACCATCCTGCTAATTGATTTCCACCACGGTTGATGAAAGGCAATTGGTGAGCCTCCGCATGTCCCACCTCGGTAGTGAGAGAACGTCAGTAATATATTGAAAATACTGGACATTGTTCTCCCACTTAATAATACAAATCCTTAACTTCGAATCGTATAACCAAGAAACGATGTCACCTTTTACGGTTTGCACGACTTTGAAAGCAGTCTTCTGATTTTCTTTGGCACGTGCACTGACATCCAACTTGTGTTCTTGATCAACATATCGATAGTCTTCAATGATCTTCGAAGTCAAGGATTTATTATGATTTCCAAACTGTCCTTTAGCATCAGGATCCAACGAGCCTGACCTCTTTGCTGATACTTTCTCTTTCTTCTTCGTTGTCTTCTCAAGATGATCTTCGGCAGCTTTAACATGTTCTTCTGTGAATGATGGAACACCCTGATCAACATTTGATCCTGTATACAGATCGGGGTACTCCTTTGGCGTCACATCTTCCATTTCGATCTCCTCGTCCTCATAAATAAACTATGTATTCCCGTGTGGGATACTCGTGTCAAGCAAGACTTCTTCATCATTAATAACCTCCACATCTTCCTCAGCTTCCAATGCATCCAGCTCTTCATCGTTCAGACCCAGTAATAATATATCTGGTCACGAGACAGGGCATGATCAACAAATTCACCCTCCTCGATCTCGTCAGCATTGGCCGTACTCATCACCACACCAACCTCATAATCCATAAATAACACGGTGTTGGCTTTTATCGACTCGATAGGCTTGGAATTAGTCGTATCTTGATAAGCAACTATCTGTCGATCATTTCTATCACCACCACCACTGCTAGTACCTGCAGTTGATGAGACGTGAGCTTGTTTCGGTTCACTTCCACCTGCACCCGTAGCATCAGGATCCTTATCTTCATCATCGTTCTTCAAATTCTTTAAAGCGTCATCATTGCAAGTTAGTTGAAGAATAAGGTCCCATTGCTCCTTCATCTTCACCCCTTGAGTTGCAACAATCTCAAACAGCTCCTTTGTCTCCTTCTAACAGTACGAGACATAACCCATCAGACGACGTTGATTCGTCATCATTTGTTCTTGTAATTGACGATCAGCCGCCATTTGATTCTCATATATATGAATCAAACTAAGAAGTATATCCATCTGCTGTGTAGGTGACAAAGTATGAAATGAAGCTGGTACAGGCTGCACTGGACCTTGTGGACGACTAATTCTCAAAAATGATACAGACGAAGGTTGTGTCGGCATCATTGTAGGAGTTGGAGAAATCACCATTGATGTTGCAGTAGGTGTTGGCATAGGAGATAAAAATAGATTGAGGAATTGAGCCAAGGCTTGGATCGGATGAAACGGTCCTTGTATGAGTAAGTGCCGGGGTGCTAACAGTAAGCGAAACCACAGGCCGTTGTTACACTGACGACCTAGGCACCTGTGAACCTATCTCCACTCCCGAACCATGCCTAATACAACGTTTGGGCGGTTGATTTTGCAATTTTTCCTTGCCCTTACGTTTTCGTTGAGCAACATATGAGTTGGCTGCCTCAACGTCAACACGCCGTTCGTCACCTCCGTTTCCACCGTCTCCACCCTCATCATTACCAACATCATCACCATTGTTCCCACCTGGTCCCTCTTCACGTTTAGAATCCGAATCATCTTGGATCCAACGATCATTAGAAGGACATATATAATCTGGATTACCAAAGTGTCCAATTAAATGCTTGGTTCTCGGACGATCTTTTGGAGCTTGGCTACGATATATCTTCATAATTTTCATCGTATCAGCCATCATGTGTTCTAATCGCAACACATCATCTTGTAGCGACTGATCAATCACTAGATCAGGATCCAAGTCCTGAATAAATAGCTGCAAGAATCGTGGATACGTGAGAAACTTGTTCCGACGATTCTTGACCAAACAGTTCTCCTTTAGATGGTAGAAATTAAGCTCGGAGAAATTGAAGGGTTTGTTAAATATTAAGGCAACAAAAGCATATTGGAGCATGATCCAACATTCGTCAAAGCCACTCTTGCGTCCCCCAAGGCAATGAATCAAGACGTGTAGTAAGTACTTGAATGGAGCACACAAGTATGCCTTGCTATATTGGGAATGATCAAGGTCTCTAGTATAGAATAATCGCTGAAAATAATCCACGAATCAACGTCTTATCGAATTCACATGGAAAATCCATGTTATCAGCAAATCTTAGCACTCGACGTATCACACAGGGAGTGATCGTGATCATCGTCTTGTTGATCTCGGAGACGATGTGATTCTCGGACTCCACAAATTTAGTTGTATCCCAAAATGGACGGATTTCGCTAAAGTGTATCGGAACATCAGCAGTGATAGCGTAGTGAATCCTGGATCGGCGTAGAAATGTAATAATATCGCCAAAAATATTCTGATCCGCAAATTTTTTTTGTACAAAAGCGCAAATATTATGCTTCTTGTCATATAGTAACACATGACTAGCTTGCACTTTTTGTTGCTATACAGGAGGCTATTCAGGTTGAGGATCAACTACAGGAACATCTGACATCCTCTCGTCAGCCATTTCTGTAGTTACAAGAACCCATGCATTAGTAACATAAGAATAACTTATATTTAAAAACATATTGAAGTCTATTTATAAATACAAGTATCATTCGTTATGACAAACAATGCCATTCGTTATAACGAATGTCATGATTCGTTGATATCTCAATAACAAATGAGTGAATGACAAATGTCTATGAACGAATGAGTCCATTCGTCACTGGTGTGAAACGAATGAAGGTTCATTCGTTACATAATAACATGGATGAAGCTTATTCGTTATGAGTGTTGGACTAATGAGATCATTCGTTTCTGTCAGACACGAATGGCCAAGTTAGTCGTTATTCATGACGAATAGACACCAATAGTTATCAACTTTGACCTCATTTCGTCAAAGTCAAAATTAAATAGAAACCCATATGGTCAAACATGCAAACAAATCTCAATTAACTCATGTATGACGATGAAACAGTGAAATTACTACATCATTGAACTCGTATGCGCATCGGTAACCACCCTTAATCAACCATTAATAGTAATACACAGGTTTAAATTGATTTTAGTTCCATATATATACCTGGTTACTCAAACTGTCAATTAAACAATCAAACGTGGATGAAATTCGACGAAAAACATCACGTTTGAATCGGTTTTACCTTATGAATATCAGATAATCAACGAAAATGTATTTGCTTGAGGTTAAAATTTCTGGAAAATTTTGGCAAGGGTTCGCTTTGTTTTTGTTGTAATCGAGATGAACGAATGTACCTATTCGTTCCCCCTGTTCATTATAAAGGACATGATATATGAAAACCAAGACAAACGAATGGACCCATTCATTAATTCAAAATTAATGAATGGTTCACATTTGTTTGTTCATTCGTTAACCCCGTTAATGAATAACCAATAGATAACATTTCATAACGAATCAGTCAAGATTCGTTCTTTATTCATTATCATACGTTATCAGTGTGAGCGAAAGCGAATAAGATAACGAATAAGTATATTCGTTATACTGTTTAAGGACCGAATGATCATCAATCATTATCAACCATGCTAACGACTGGGTTTTATTCATTTGAATGCTCATAACGAATAGAAACAAACTTAAGAAATATTTATTTTGCATTTTCATGAAATAAATAATGCATCGAAACCCTTGTCCCGATGATCTTTACCTTAAAACTCTTACCCCTCGGAGTAAGAAGCAATACCTTAACGTGCATTTCGTTCAAAAACACATAAGTTAAAACACATTAACTTAAAAAAGGATTAAATCAATTAAATAATAGAATTAAATAAAATGATTAAACAAATAAAACGTGGGAAAATCTTTTTGATATTTTCCTTTTCAAAATTGTACCCTTAGCTTGAAAATCGAAAATAAAGTAGAAAATAAACTAAAATCACAATTTTTTTTACGTTAAATACGGTTCATAACCTTAAAGGATGAAATACATTATGGTGAACACAATAAGTTATGGAGAGAATCCGACATGGTAATGTTATGGATAAATTAAGGCTCGGATCTTTACTTAATTATGAACAAAAGCTGCCTATATATAGGCCATCAGCTTCCATTCGTTAAGTTTGTTTAAACCTCAGATATGATAATAATCGATTCAGATCTAAGATACGTTAATACTATTAAACGGATCTAGTTCATTAATTACTCTTAAAGTATATTGATTATATATGATATATTAGTTGTAATAGGTGTATTATATATAGATTAACCGAAGTTTGGATCGAGAAAGAATTGGACAGAGTGATGTTACGTTAATTCTAAAAACTTAAATTAACAGAGGTATGAACCTCTATATATAGAAGATGGATCTAATTCGTTACACAAGCCGTAACGAATCAGCATCCACTTCATTACATTACAGAAACAAAAGAAAACATAACGAATCCCTTGATTCGTCATGCCCCATTCGTCAACATTCCATGACGAATGGGAACATACATAACGAACCAAGATCCCATTCTTTAAACATCCTTAACGAATGGGAGAAACATTAACTTAATAGACTAGTTTGTTAAACATCCTTAACGAACTTGTATTACATTAACGAACTAGACTTAAATATAAATATCTTTTCCATTATAATAAACAATAAAGATAAAACGATAAATACAAAGACTCGAGACGCAAAACCGTGCACTAATAGAAAACCCCTCATCTTGAGCCCTTGTCTTTAACTTATTTGAAGCGCTTCGTCTGCCAGTCCCAACAGCTGTGAATTTCATGCTCGTGACATACACGAACAACACATTGAAACTGCATTGCTCCATCATAATCTTCACGGCACTCGATCAATATTTTATTCCTGAATAGCACGCCATTTTCAGTCTCAGTCAAAGTCACGAGCCACATTGGATCGATAACTTTAATAAGCTCGGTCTTTAAACCCTTTCCAAGAACAATAACGGCCTCGCCATAACGATTATCATAATACTAGCGATTGAAAGATAGATACGTATGCTGATTAAGCGTCTTGACTGGTACACGCTTCATCGTCTTTGGCGGTTTAACTTTAAGCACGAGCTTCCTCCAACCCGTTCTTGGATCTATCTCGTCAAGACATTTACGGATTGGAATTTGCGGCTTAAAGAATTTAAACCCGTGATTGACCTCGAAGAGCAAATGCTGATGAAACCATTTTGCTCGACGATTTCCACCACAGTTTATGAAAGGTCGACACGCGAGGGTTCGTAGATCCCAACTTGGTAATGAGAGAACGTCAGTGATGTTTTCATAATATTGGACACTGTTCTCCCATTTGACGATAAAAACCTTTAAGTCAGAATCATACAACCACGAAATAATATCACTTTGCACTTTAGAAACGGCTTTAAATGAAGTCATTTGATTAGCTTTAGCACGTGCAGCGGCCTCCACTTTCAGCTCTTTATCTACGTATCTATACGCATCAATAATATTATGTGCTCTCTTGTCTCTACATGCAAACCATCTTTGAATATCAGCAACGGATGGATCAGGCTTTGAATCAAATCTTGTGTCAACGCTCTTGCCCTTTGATACTTTCTCCAAATGATCTTCGGCTGCTTTGACGTTTTCTTTAGTAAATACAGGAGCACCCTGATCAACGTTTGATTGTTGAAATAGATCAGGGTATTCCTTAGCCGTTACGTCCTCAATCTTGACCTTCTCATCTTCAAAAATAAATGACGTGTTCATCTGAATCGTTGGATCATTCAAAATTTTCTCGTCATTCTCAACCTCCACATCATTCTCAGTCTCTAACACGTTCAGCTCATCTTCATTCAAACCCAGCAGTATAGAGATCTGCTCTCGTGTTAGGGACCGTTCCACAAAATGTCCCACTTCTATCTCATCAGCATTTACAATGCTTCTGACCACCCCCGTATCATCAATAAATATAACAGTATTAGCCTTTATTGACTCAATTGGCTTAGCATTCGTCGAGTATTGATAAACGACCAACTGTTTGTCAGCATTAATCAGCAACCCCTCTCGTACCTGCACCGGAGGATGAGCCGTGAGTTTGTTTCGTCTCACTTCCCCCTGCACCCGACTCATATGGATCTTCATCATCATTCCTGAGCTTCTTTAATTCATCTTCTTTACATGTATGCTGCAGATCATGTCCTCTTGTTCTTTTAACTTCACCCCCTTAGACGTAACAATCTCATGAAGGGCTTTGGTCTCCTTTTGATGGAACTAAACATAGCTCATCAGCTTTCGTTGATTTTCCAGCATACAATCTTGAGCCAGACGGTCAGCAGCCATCTGATTTTCATACAAATGAACCCGACTCAAAAGCATGTTCATTTGAGTCTCATGTGGAATAGCATGAAATGAGGGAGGCACCGACTGTACATGACCTTGAGGTCGATTAAGCCTTATAAACGAAATATCCATAGGTGGTGGAGGCATCATCGTCGGTGTTGGTGGAACCACCGATGTAGCAGTAGTAGGCCTTGTCAATGTAGATAAAACGGATTGTGGAATCATGCCAAGCCTAGGATCCGATGTGAGTGTGGTCGTGAATGTGAGTTCCGGGGTGCTAGTAGTAAGCGGCACCACCGGTCTTTGAATAACAGACGACCTTGGAGGCTGAACTCCAAATGAGATGCCAGCTCTTGCAGTCACACGTCGTTTAGATGGCTCACCGCTAGCCACCTCCTTTCCTTTTCTTTTACGTTGAGTAGCTTGAGCAGCAGCTGCCTCAACCTCAGCTTGTCGTTGACATGCATCACCACCATCACCATCATTACCATCATCATCATCATTACCATCATTCCTACCTGGACCCTCTTCACGCCCAGAATCTGAATCATTATGGATCCAACGATCATTAGCAGGACATACATAATCTGGATCAACCAGATGACCAATCAATCCATTTTTTTCTTGGATGTGGATCCTGCCTGTAAATCTTCATTCTTCTGACAGTATCGGCTGTCATATGTTCCAGTGGCAACACATCATTCAGAATGGTCTGATCAATCACTAAGTCTGGAATCAAATCTTGGACAATAAGATGAACAAACCGAGGATACATCAATAATTTCTTGCGTCGGTTCACCACAAGACAATTCTCCTTGAGATGATTGAAGATCATCTTAGAAAAGTTGAACGACTTGTTTAAAATCAATGCCACAAACGCTGATTGCAACATGATGCGACACTCATCAAAGCTGCCCTTCCGTCCACCAAGGCAATGTATTAACACATGCAATAGATACTTGTATGTTGGACACAAGTAGGCCTTGTTATACATGAACTTATCCAGCTCCCCAGCATAAAACACACGATTAAATAAACCCTGAACCAAAACCTGATCAAACTCACACAGATTATCCATAGTATCTTCAAACTTCAACACTCTTCTAATTACTTCATGAGTGATAATAATTGACTTCCCATTGATGTATGCTACAATGTGATTCTCGGCTTCAACGTAGCGTGCTGAGTTCAAGAATTGACGAATGATACTGAAATGAACATTCAGTCTTGCCGTCATGGCATAATGAATGACCGAACTTCTGAGAAAAGTCAATAAATCACCAAAGATATCCTCATCAGCGAAGTTCGTACCGACAAAAGCACAAATGTTATGCTTTTTGTCATACGGAAGCAATGGCAGATTCTGTTCTTGTTTTTTTTGTTGTTGTGGCTCAGCAGCCGGAGGATCCTGAACATTTTTGTCAGCCATAACTATAATACACATGAAAAACCCGAGATTTAGTAAAACATAATATTAAATTTAATTAAAAGATTAATATTATAATAATTTATAAACTTTTAATTTTATAATAATTCAAAAATGTCATTCGTTAGATAATCTGATTCGTTATAATGAATTGGTGGTTCGTTATAACGAATTGACTAATTCGTTATCAAGTAAATAATACAAATTAGATTTAGCAAATCAGTGATGAAGATATAACGAATTAGATAGTGATTCGTTATCATTTTTGATAAAAGATCTGATTCGTTAGATCATAATAACGAATTGAACACGAAGTAGTTTCAATTCGTTAAATTATAACGAATGGCCACGAATTGGGCTTAATGTTTGACTAACAAAAGTCTAAGTCAAAATTAGCAAGAACCCCAACAGTCAAAGATCATAATAGCGAATTGAACACGAAGTAGTTTCTATTCGTTAAATTATAATGAATGGCCACGAATTGGGCTTAATGTTTGACTAACAAAAGTCTAAGTCAAAATTATCAAGAACCCCAACAGTCAAAGGTCTAATCTGATTCAATTATCACATAATCGACGATGTAAATCCAATCAAATGACCCTAAGGATCTCGGAAATACAGCTAAACAAGATTAAGGTAATCCATTGTGATTGATTCATGGATTGAAGCATATAAATTATCAATTATATGTATAAGGTATAACCCGATGAAATAATCAATTTATTAACCTAGTAAACGATTGTATAATTTGACGAAAACCGTCACGTTTTGATCCACATTACCTTGTGAATCTAAAATACGGATCAAAATAGGTTATAGTGATGTTCGGATTTTCTGGAAAATTTTGCCAGAGTTTCTTTGCTTAAGTGAGAAGAAAGTGAATAGTTGAATGAAACGAATGGGTTTCACGAATCCCTATAAGTAACAACTTGGCACACTCTGCAAGGTAAGGAATCATCTGATTCATTTAAATTTGAAAAAAACGAATCAGTTGATTCGTTATCATAATTATTACACGTGGCAAACGAATTAAATTTAAATCATTAAAAATTAACACGCATTAATAACGAATTAGCGGTAATTCTTGCTTGGTTCGTTAAGTTAAGTATAACGAACTAAAGTCATTCGTTAAAGAGTGACGGAAGCGAATTATCTAACGAACTGGAATGCAATTCGTTATAAATGACTCTAATTCGTTATTTATGAGTAACGAACTTCGTTTATTTAATTTTAAATTAAATAAATAAATCAATTAAATAAATAAAAATTTAAAAGAATATTTAAAGTAAGAAAATCAATGAAATCCCGTATCCCGATGATCAAATAATTTATTAATCTTTACCGTATTCGGTAAACAATAATACCTTAACGTGATCAAACATTTAACTTCAAACTTAAGAGGAATTAAATAATATGTAAACGAAAAAGGAAAATCTTTTTGGTATTTTGTATTTTTGATTCAGAATATTTACAGGTAAAATATCCGAAGATTAAACATAAAGCAGAAACATAAAATATTTTTGTAATTTTGTTTGTTTTTCAAAAGCAGTACATATTTTTGGTGAGTTTAAGCAGAGAATCATATTGACCAAATTGCCCTTCATAACAGTTTTATATTTCAGCAGTATTATGACTGGCGTTAAGTCGGTCATTGATATTGTTGTCCACTTAAATCTTATAACAAACTTTCAAGCCTTTTTGTGATATGATTAATTGTTCAATTAGAACACATAATATCAGAAACTATCAGCCTTTAATCTCGGTTCAAGCTTAGTTTGATTTTTACGGTATCACCCCAACTTGACTTAAACCATTATAATGTTGATCAAAATTCGAATTTATAGAAATTTTTGAGCAATGCATCAAGTTTCCTTTACTGTGAGTGAGTATGCACAAGTCCATCTGTCGGCTTATATACATTGTATTCCCTGGGGTCCATTTCTTATTAGTATTGAGAAGCGCGCAAGGGAGGAACAAATGTATGACTAACAGCGGATTTTGATCAAGTCAGTAGTTTAGTTTGTACGATGTACAACAGTGATCAAGTTTAATGACTTTGGGTTTGCTCTAAAAGAGATTGAAATATTCTTCCATATGAATACCCATGATTAAGCCGCATAAAGACTCACAGTGTCCAGAACCCTAACACTTGTTATTTGCTTTATTTTATTTTTGGTGATCAAACAAATATAAGGCTTGCGTATGACAAGCTATTACTTTTCTGCCATCCTTACCGAGATTTTTGGTAGAGACTAACACCTCTATCAATTTGGCGTTTCTTTATGTTTATATAACATACTTTACTCTAACGGCTTGTTTAAGACCCATCAATGCACCAATACAATTAAACACTCAGTTTTTTAAGCTTATTTCTTTCTGGATATGAGGTCAAATGATCAATGTACTATCATTTTATCTTTTTGCTACAAAACTCATTTTTGAGGAGCATAAAAAAAATTCAATCGCCCCAGTCACTTCCAGGCAATATATTAATGGCTATCCTATCAATCTACAAGTAAACAAATCCAAAACATGCAAGCATGTTCCACAAACTTAAATAACTAACATAATTTTCAGCTAAAGAATAAAGTAAAACACATAACAATCGCCCCAACTACGTTCCATTGTTAGGTAAATGGCTATCCTGAGTATTTATGAGTGAACATCATGACCAAACATACACACGTATATTTCTATCAAATGTAAGTAATTGACATAATTTTCAGCGAACGTATGCAATTTTTTTTTTATTTTTTCTTAAAATACAAAAAATCACAATCTTTTTGACTTTTTCGGATTTTTCTATACATACAAGAAATTCACAATATTTTTTTCTTTTTCAAATTTTCAAGCACAATATAAAATAGTTTTTGTCTTTTTCAGATTTTCAAATGTTTTTGGGTTTTCTCTTTACAAACTGAAATCACAATATTTTTGTATTTTTCAAATTTTCACCCACTAAAACCCAAAATATAAACAAAGTAAAAACAAAAATAAAGTAAAAGAAAGTCATCCTTGTTGAAGGACATCAGCAAGTGTCTTCAGACCGTTTAAATCAAGTAAAAATTCAAAACGAGTTTTGTCAAATGCCTTAGTAAACAAATCTGCTCGTTGAAAATCCGTGTGCACTTTTTCAATATCGATTAGTTTCTTTTCAGAACAATCTCTTATTAAATGATATCAAATCTCAATATGTTTAGTTTTTGAATGTTGCATAGGATTTTTGGTGATACTTATTGAAACAGAGTTATCAATAAAAATTGGAATGGTAAGAAACTTCTAACCATAGTTGCGCAGATGTTGTTGTATCCACAGAACCTGTGAACAACAACTCGAGGATGCCACGTATTCTGCCTCTGCGGTTGAAGTTGAGACCGTTGTCTGCTTCTTACACTGTCAGGAAACAAGTCGGCTTCCTAGAAATTGACAACCGACTGAAGTCGATTTAAAGTTGATCTTGCATCCTCCATAGTCAGAATCGGAAAACGCAGTGAGTTCAAAGTTATCGTCCATGGGATACCATAACCCGATGTCAGGATTACCCCTCAGATACTGAAGTATACGTTTAACCGCTGCCAGGTGAGTCACTCGGAGACTTGATTGGCACCTAGCACACAAACAAACTCCAAACATAATGTCAAGTCGAGAAGCAGTTAAATACATTAAAGAACCAATCATGGCATGATAAAGGGTAGGATCAACGGTATCCTCCAATTCATCCGGTGATAAATTGTGACCCATGGGGAGAGGAGTTGAAGGGGTTTTTCTAGCAGTTATCTTGAATCGGCTCAAGAAGTCATTCACATATTTTGTCTGATGAATGAAGATTCCTTTGTCAGACTGATGAACCTGTAACCCTAAGAAAAAGTTCATCTCTCCCATCGAGCTCATCTCGAACTTCGTTTGCATAGACTTCTCGAAATCCTTACACAGCTTGTCGTTTGTTAAGCCAAAGATAATGTCGTCGATATATATCTTGACGAGGAGCATATCATCACCAAAAGATTTAAAAAAGAGAGTGCAGTCGACAGTTTCTCGCTTGAAGCCGTTATCAGTCAGATGGTCGGCAAGCGTTCCATACCAAGCACTCGGGGCTTAATGGAGACCATACAGGGCCTTGTTTAATCGGTAAACGCGGTCCGGATAATCAGGATCTTCAAAGACAGGAGGTTGTAAAACAAACACTTCTTCATGCAATTCTCCGTTGAGAAACACACTGTTCACATCCATCTGATAGACCTTGATATTCTTATACGATACATAGGCCAAGAAAATACGTATAGCTTCCAATCGAGCGACATGAGCATATACTTTGGTGTAATCAATGCCTTCTTGCAGATGAAATCCCTGAACAACAAGTCTTGCTTTATTTCGTACAATCACCCCACGGTCATCCTTTTTACACTTAAATACACATTTCGCAGGGATCGGCTTCTTCACTCTAGCAGGTTTATCAATAAGATCCCATACACCTAATCTTTGAAATTGTTACATTTCTTCCTGCATTGCCTCTACCCAAGAAGATTCAGCAAGAGCCATACGAACATTTGTTGGTTCAACTTGAGAAAGAAAGCAAGTGTATTTAGCCAGATTTATCACCCCAGAAGTGTGCATATCAGCATAAGCACATAAAATATTATCATCACTAGAAGAAGCAATCTGATGACGTGTTTGCACACCTACATCAAGATCACCAGTGATGTTTTCTGGCGGATGATAAGAATGAATCCGAAAAGTCGGATTTTCAGGCACAACAACTGTTTTAGATAAATTAGTGATATTCTCCTCAGCATCATGAGACAATTCACGAGTCTCATGTGATTCAGGAAGAGGAGCTGATGAGGAATCAACAACATGAACATCATTAGATGAGATCGAAATCACATCCGATGTATCAGGGAGATCATCTTGATGCATCAACATAAATAGGACTAGAAGATCTTGGAGGTAAGAATTGATCTTCAAAGTAAGCACGCACCAAGTCTTCATCTGGTTGCTCGGTTAACTGAGTGAACGAGTCAAATAAACCTTCATAATCGAACATCTAGTCGAGTCCTTTACCTTGAGGAGGTGTGGTGTACCATTGGCAATCAACGTGGTACCACTCTTCAACACATCCCGAAGTAAAATTAAATACCCTTTTCTTAGAAGATGCATATCCTAAGAAATAACCTTCAACAAATTTCTCATCAAATTTACCTGAATCTCTTTTCAATATCATACACGGACACCCAAAAGGCTCCAAGTACTTCAAGTTAGGCTTTCTGTTTAACAGTTCATAACTTGTCTTCTTAAGGTTTTTTACAGGCAAAACTCGATTAAGCGTATAACAGGCTGTATTCACAGCCTCGTTCCAGAATTGAACGGGAAGCTTAGAATATGCAAGCATTGTTCTAGCTGCTTCAATCAAAGTTCTGTTTTTCCTCTCATCAACACCATTCTGTTGTGGTACATAAGGGGCACTGTATTCTCGATGAATTCCTTTTTGAACACAAAAGAAATCCAATACAGTGTTTTTGAATTCAGTACCATTATCACTTTGAATTCTCCTCACCTTTTGCTTGTATAGTGATTCGATCGTACTGATTAAATTTTGAACTAGAACAGGTGTTTGGTCTTTCAAACTCATAAATAAAACCCATGAATATATTGAATAGTCATCAGTAACTACAAGACAATAACAATCCCCAGCGATACTAGCAAGATTCACTGGACCGAACAGATCCATATGAAGTCGTTCTAAATGAGTATCAATGGAATTGAATAACTTAGCAGGTGTGACTTTTTCTTCTAGTTTGCCTTTCTTGCAAGTAACACAGTGGTCAGTTAACTTAAAGTGTTTCAAGGAAACACCTTCGGCTAAGTCATTTGATATTAAATAATTCATCTTTCGAACATGAATATGACCCATCCTACGATTCCATAGAATAGAGTCCTTCTCAGTTGCTTTAGAGACGAAACATGTTTTAATTGATGTAGATACCTTAGAACTCATATTTAAGACATAAATATCATTTGATCGAGGTGATCGCATGACAACCATATCTTCAGGAATGACATATCTCGGTTTTAGGATATCACAGTCTTTATCAGTAAATACAGTTGTGTATTTCCTGTCACAAATTTGCGACACACTTAATAAATTATGATCAGCTTTGTCACAGTTGTCACACCCCAACCTACGACGGAAATGCCGGAGCGCGAACTGATTGTCACAGCTCTCAAGGTACTATTATGCAATATTTAAATGACAATATCTATTAATTTTATTCAATTTTCAAATAAATCAAATACAAAATATAACTCATTAAACAAACAATAAACACAAATTTAATTCTTGATTTTATCTTTTCTAACACAATTAATCTTCACAAAGTCTTGCAACTAATTCAAGCGATAACCTGCATATGCGTATAAAATAGAATTTTGTCAACAACACATGTTGAGTGAGCAACACACGAGTTTAGTTGTACATATAGTATATATAACATAATACGTAGCTGCAACAAGTCATATGAGAATAACAAATTAACCAAATGAGCAAGTATAACTGATATTTCGAGAAGCACAAAGGCTAACGGCTGGCGTATGATCATACTAGACTGAGATTATGTTGGACCTCTCCGAATGCGGAAGCATACAAAGCAAATAAGCACATAAACAAGTAAGGTATAAGTTGTTAACACATAATACAAGGTTGCATTTTTGTGTATAAGTATACGTGAAAAGTATATTTACGCATATGTTCGCAAAACGTGGAAAAAAGTCAAATAGGGGAATGTGGTACTCACCTTAGCAATAAGCAAAAGAATAAATACATTAAGATTGGTAAGGGAATAAACGTCGCGCTTTAGATGAAGCAAGGTCAAACCCTAACAAGTGTAATAACGGGAAACACTACAAATTAATAAATGGGCTAAGAGAGAAATGAGATATGAACGAGTACTGGAAATATAAAATGTTTCATTTAAAGTCTATTAATAAAAATTTTACTCACAAATTGATATCGTATATAAAATATTTGGACTTGTACTATTAAAGCGGTAACAATAGATATGTATATTTATAAAAATGCCATTCGTTTATAAAATACTTAGCCAAATAAAATATCACATAAGGAGATTGTTATTTAATAAAGTTTACCTTGAAATTAATATAAATAACAAAATATAATAACATTTAAATAAAAATCCTTTCATAAAATACGTATTTTAAATATCTTAAGTACAAGATTATTCTGTATTTTACATCTAAAACTTATTGTTAAAATCCTTATCATCAACTTTTAACAGTTTTTACCAACTAAAGTATATACACACACACAATATATATATATATATATATATATATATATATATGTATATATATCTTAATCAAGATTTGAAAACGAAATTAGTTAGTGCGTTGGTTTTATAAAGATACTGATATACATAAAGTATTTATATTATTTGTAAAATGGTTTAAATAACTAAATATATTAATATATGGATTAAAAATGAGTTATAAAATAATTATACTAAAAATTCGGGCAAGGGGGGTTCGAACCTGCGACCCCCCAACCATCCTCGTTACACAGCGCAAAGGCACCAGCCAACTAGGCTGGTGTCCACCTTGTTGATTAACCAGAAACTTGAATATATAACCATAAAGTATAAAATCCCAAACCAGCCAAGAACCTTAGAAATCAAATGGATCAATCCGCGAAGTGTTGATCCAATTAACGTTAGGGTTAACACACGCAGACTATAGATGAAATGTAATAGCAAAACAATTACCTTATATGATGACAAATCATGGGTTAAATTGATCGAGGTGTAGTCGGCTAGAAATAGAATAAGAACACGGTCAACAGAGATGTATAACGTGATTAAGCATAGGGTTACGAGCGATGAGGGTTAGAGGATTGTGGCTACAAGTTTAATTGTACTAATATAAATGATTATATGTATTTCGAACTGGGTTTAGGAGTCGGCTAGGTATAAATGCGATACAGATTCGTTTGTTTGAATTAATCGTAATACGAGTGTCGGTTAATACAAAATTAGTAAGTATATTGCAATATTTGATTCAATTTCCATAACAACAACAAGAATTTTGGTCCAAGAAATTCCAAATTGATAATCGGGTTGATGATAACGAGTCAGGATCTGGGTTACCAGATTTCTTGATGGGTTAACTTAGAAACTTGCATTCTAGTCCCTATAGATTGAGGGTGGAAGCATAATAGGGTTAAAGCTTTTTAGGGTGATTATGGACATTACTTGAAAGTTATAATTATAGTTGAATTAAATATATATAATAAAATATTACTAACTCGATAAAGGTGACGTTTATTAATTAAAATTTCCGAAAATGAAAACGGGTTCGGGTATTTATATAAATTCGAAACCCGAGTTGTTACAGTCTCCCCTACTTTAGGGAATTTCGTCCCGAAATTAAAGAATAATATAACAACACCATTAAAGTTTGAGGAAAAGAAAACTTAAAAATAAAATTTAAAAATTTATCATAACGCCGAACCTTTAATAGTTAAAATAACGCTCCAAATGAAAATTCGATAAGGGCACTTATATATTGGATGTACCAGCGGCGTATCCACCATGTACTTATCATTTCTACATTTGTACCGTTATCCCAACTACTTTCAATTCTATATTACGACACACAACTTTACGCTTCATGATTTCCATGCGAGGACTTCGATAATTATGTTCCGGACCATAATTATTTTCATCGTGACTGGTCCACATGATTCGTCCCATCGTGTGGATTTACAAAACGTTTGATTAAAACATGACTTTGAGGAAACAAAAGTTTTAAGGAGTTTTAACTTTGAATATTAGAAAGTCACCAATATATAAAATAATTTCAAAAGCTGTAGTAAATTTTAATAAAGCAAAGAAATTTTAAGACGACTTTAAAGCGTAAAGGTATAAGTATTTAAAGTTTAGGAGGGGTAGCTGATATATAGTTAAGGTTAATGAAGGTAAAGAAATAAGATAGAAGTAGGCTTTAATAAACAATCTATTGATCCAAAAAGAAACTTTATTCGTAATATAGAAGATAAATAGTTCAAATGGGGAAATAATTCAAAGACATAAAGAGGCGTTAACAAAATGAATTAAGATAGATAAAGGGAACGGCAAAGGTCTTCTTGATTGCTGAGTAGCTTAATTGGTGTGACTTGAGGCACCATGAGGAGTTGCAGGAGTAGGAACAGTTGGGGTAGATTGATTCGGTATTGCTTGAAAAACTGGAGCTTGAACGGTTTGCAAGAGATTTGTTTAGTGGAAATATGTCTGGTAAACCTGAGCTTGTGGTTGCGAGGTTTGGTAGTGTTGGGTTAAGTAATGTTGATCTTGATTGATGGGAAGAGCTCGGGGGTCATGAAGTTGATCGGTTTAAGCCTCGTAAGCATGGGTCGTGTAGTATGGTGTAGTTGTGGATTGGGCTTGATGAGCTTGGGTAAGTTGTGGGCACGCATTTCAGAGGTGATTTGGGTTCTTAAAATGGTAGCAAGCACGGGTATTTGGAACATCAGGTTTAGCATGAGGGGTAGGTTGTTGCGGAACAGCATGTGCAGTAGGCGGGACACGACAGGTGTTAGCAAGATGAACATAACGGTTACAGTGGGTGCAGCGACGGCATAGGGGTTTAACTGGATGATGATGGTTGTAAATGGAGCACAACGGGTAAGGACCGAGGTAAGGTTTCTTGTTTGAGGAGACTTGCGGGTGGGTAGGATTTGTTGCAGCAAGGTTCTTACGTTTCTTGTTATGAGGATGAGTGGAGGTAGATGGTTTGTAGTCACCAGTAGAGGAATTAGCGGGAAAAGTTGAATCAATTGCATTGATGTTGCGAATTCGCGTCACTCTCCTAGGGATCGCAGTAACTATCTCTTTGGCGATACAGGAAGCCATACGGTAGTTGTGAGAATCAAACGATTGATGTCGAGGATGACGGTGGTTTCTTGAATGAGACATTCTATAAGGGCCAAAAATGAGGATTTGTAAGATGAAGGATAAATTGAGGAAATCATAAAAATAGTAAAATGTTTAACTATGAAGATAACTTATAATAATGTTGCGTTAAGAAGTAAGGGAATTGCGTCATGAGGATTAAAAGTAGAAGTTTATAAGATGAGGGGGGTACATAGCGTAAATAGTTATTAAATGATGTAGTCAATAAGATTAATGTGTGATGACTACATGAGGAGTTAAGTCAGTTTAAAATTTTGATTATTAAGTTTAAAATAAACTAACGAAATATAAATTGTGGATGTTGGCCTCCCTTGAGCTTTCCATGGCAATTTGAATGGCCCAACTAACGATTAAAAGCAACTAAGTTGGACAGCCCATGGCAATTTGATTGTCCCAACTAATTAACGAATTAACAATGCAATGAAGTTTGTCAGCCCAATGAGCGTTACACGGCGTTTTAACTGACCAAACTAAATAACGAACTATCGAAATAAATATGGGTAGTCGAAGTATCTTGTGAATCACCACGTTTGATTTCTCCAACAAAAATACGAAAACAAGTTAAGAAATGGATAGTAGGAGTGCTCATGGGTTCCATGGATTATTCACCCAACTAGCAATTTAAATAATGGAACACAATAATCCGAAAAACCGAGTTTAGCCACGAATCACCGTGAATTCGGTTAAAATTAACCTAAGGTGTCGGTCATATGGCATTTATGGGTCTCGCTCGGGTCCATAGGGTTGAGTATTGTGGTCAGGTTATCACCCAGGTAAGGAATAGCCGTCTTACCTTTGGTTCTTGGAACCGTTTTGCCAGTGCCCAACTCACAGTTTCTCTTCCCCTTTCATTTATCATAGTGACACGCCACATAACCTAGCCTTAAGGTTTACAAGTGAAAACAACAGGTGGGAATTCTTAAGGAATTTCCCGAAAATAATCTAATTTTTTAAAAGTTTTCTTTGAATGTTGAGGCATAGCCTCGGAGTTTGTGTGTGTGTGCATGACAATAAATAATAGGTAATTATCTAAGAAAGCTGTAAACAATTTAAATTTAAACACATAAAGGTAAACAGATATGCACGTATAGGGTTCCTAAACATGTGTCTAAGGCAATTTCTAACGACCTATCTTAAACCTTCGGCTCTGATACCAATCTATCACACCCCAACCTACGGCGGAAATGCCGGGGCACGAACTGATTGTCACAGCTCTCAAGGTACTATTATGCAATATTTAAATGAAAATATCTATTAATTTTATTCAATTTTCAAATAAATCAAATACAAAATATAACTCATTAAACAAACAATAAACATAATTTTAATTCTTGATTTTATCTTTTCTAACACAATTCTTCACTAAATCTTCACAAAGTCTTGAAACTAATTCATGCGATAACCTGCATATGCGTATAAAATAGAATTTTGTCAACAACACATGTTGAGTGAGCAACACACCAGTTTAGTTGTACATATAGTATATATAACAGAATACGTAGCTGCAACAAGTCATATGAGAATAACAAATTAACCAAATGAGCAAGTATAACTGAGATGTCGAGAAGCACAAAGGCTAACGACTGGCGTATGATCATACTAGACTGAGATTATGTTGGACCTCTCCGAATGCGGAAGCATACAAAGCAAATAAGCACATAAACAAGTAAGGTATAAGTTGTTAACACATAAGACAAGGTTGCAGTTTTGTGTATAAGTATATGTGAAAAGTATATTTGCGCATATGTTCCCAAAAAGTGGAATAAAAGTAAAATAGGGGAATGTGGTACTCACCTTAGCAATAAGCAAAAGAATAAATACATTAAGATTGGTAAGGGAATAAACGTCGCGCTTTAGATGAAGCAAGGTCAAACCCTAACAAGTGTAATAACGGGAAACACTACAAATTAATAAATGGGCTAAGAGAGAAATGAGATATGAACGAGTACTGGAAATATAAAATGTTTCATTTAAAGTCTATTAATAAAAATTTTACTTACAAATTGATATCGTATATAAAATATTTGGACTTGTACTATTATAGCGGTAACAATAGATATTTATATTTATAAAAATGCCATTCGTTTATAAAATACTTAGCCAAATAAAATATCACATACGGAGATTGTTATTTAATAATGTTTACCTTGAAATTAATATAAATAACAATATATAATAACATTTAAATAAAAATCCTTTCATAAAATACGTATTTTAAATATCTTAAGTACAAGATTATTCTGTATTTTACATATAAAACTTATTGTTAAAATCCTTATCATCAACTTTTAACAGATTTTACCAACTAAAGTATATACATACACACACACACACAATATATATATATATATATATATCTTAATCAAGATTTGGAAACGAAATTAGTTAGTGCGTTGGTTTTATAAAGATACTGATATACATAAAGTATTTATATTATTTGTAAAATGGTTTAAATAACTAAATATATTAATATATGGATTAAAAATGAGTTATACTAAAAATTCGGGCAAGGGGGGTTCGAACCTGTGACCCCCAACCATCCTCGTTATACAGCGCAAAGGCACCAACCAACTGGGCTGGTGTCCACCTTGTTGATTAACCAGAAACTTTAATATATAACCATAAAGTATAAAATCCCAAACCAGCCAAGAACCCTAGAAATCAAATGGATCAATCCACGAAGTGTTGATCCAATTAACGTTAGGGTTAACGTACGAAGACTATAGACGAACAGTAATAGCAAAACAATTACCTTATATGATGACAAATCAGGGGTTAAATTGATCGAGGTGCAGTCGGCTAGAAACAGAATAAGAACACGGTCAACAGAGACGTCTAACGTGATTAAGCATAGGGTTACGAGCGATGAGGGTTAGAGAATTGTGACTGCAAGTTTAATTGTATTAATATAAACGATTATATGTATTTCGAATTGGGTTTAGGTGTCGGCTAGGTATAAATGCGATACAGATTCGTTTGTTTGAATTAATCATAATACTAATGTCGGTTAATACGAAATTAGTAAGTATAACGCAATATTTGATTCAATTTCCATAACAACAAGAATTTAGGTCCAAGAAATTCCAAATTGATAATCGGGTTGATGATAACGGGTCAGGATTTGGGTTACCAGATTTCTTGATGGGTTAACTTAGAAACTTGCATTCTAGTCCCTATAGATTGAGGGTGGAAGCATAATAGGGTAAAAGCTTGTTTAGGGTGATTATGGACATTACTTAAAAGTTATAATTATAGTTGAATTATATATATATATATATATATAATAAAATAATACTAACTCGATCAAGGTGACGTTTATTAATTAAAATTTTCGAAAATGAAAACGGGTCGGGTATTTATATAAATTCGAAACCCGAGTTGTTACAACAGTAGTTGACTTTCTCAAACGTGATATTCCCATTTGAAACTTCACCCTCTTGTGTTATCATCTCCCCAGAATTTCCAGCAAAAGAAACATACCCCCCTTGAATATTTCTAACATTTGTTAAGAGGTCAAGATTGCCAGTAATATGACGAGAATATCCACTGTCCATTCTCCAGTTCTCACCAAACACGGTCTTGGATGTACCCTACACACAAATTGAAAGTGATTAGTTTAAAAAGGCAGCCCAGGCCTCAGTCTTGGGAACCTTTTGAGTTTCATGAGAAGAATCAAATTTAACATAATTCAATTGTTGTTCAGCAACTTGGGAATAAGTTACAGGCCTTTTAGACTTTCGTCTTAGATAGGCAACTTGAACGACATTTGAGTTCACGTTCTTACAAATTGGTTCGGTTGGAATAAACTTTGGTTTTACATGAACAGATGTTTCATTCACATGAATCACTTTACATGGATTCATATTAGAAAACATTATGTGAGTTTCATCATCACACGACAAAGGTCGTCTCAAAATTTCTTTAATCACAGGAACATTTTTGGGTTGTTCCTTGATAAACGGGTGAATATTCTGAGACTTCTTCTGTCCACAGTTTCTCACTACATGACCTTGTTGACCACAAGGAAAGCAACTTCTCATGTCCACACGATCATGTTGAGATTTGACAAAAACTGATGCCACAGAAGGTTGATGACTCACATTTTTAGTAAAACTCTAGGCCAAATCATCAGACAACACTGATTTCTTTTTCATGTAGAAATCAAGATTAGAGTAGTTTGAAAAAATTTGTAATGTGTCAGTGCCATTTGATTTCACAAAATGAACTTTCATAGCAGATTTTAACACTTGCTTAGCCTTAATCAATGGGTCAGATGTGTTTGATGTTTTGGCACAAGTAAACTGACGTTCAAGATCTTATATCTTGGAAGTTTCATTATGAAAGACACTTTCTATCAATTCTGGTTTGATGATACTAATCAGAATGTCTTTCTCAGTGAACATGGTGTCCAAACCTTTTAACTTAAACACATGGCCGTAGACGGTTTATTCGCAATAGGATTGATGAAACGCAATAAATCCTCATCCGGAATCTTTGGTTTTTCAGATTTCTTTGCTTTAGCCTTAACATGTGTCTCCTTTTTCACTTGAGTTGTATTTGAACCATACACAGCTTCCTCAAATTCATGATTTTTGTGTACTATTTCTGGTTGAAATACATCCTCAACTAGTACTTTCTCAACATTATCTTCAACGAAGACCTTTTTGCTTTGAATATGAGGTTTTTGTGATGACGAGTTACATTGTCATTTTTAGCAATTTTAGATTTTGTGTCAATAATCGGTTCAGTAACAAACAATTTCTTCTTTTCCAGCAAAAGGTTTTGCTGTGTAATCATTGTGAAACGGTGGTGGTATTTCAACAAAACCAATACCTTTCTTTGAATCTTTTTTGCTTGCCAGACACCTCAATAATTTCATTTAGCAAAAATGAAGAGTTTCTAAATTTGGCCAATTTATTTTTAAACTCAAGAACCTCATTTTCAAGTTCAGTTATCTTGGAACGATGTTTCAAGATTTCTTGAAATTTTTGATCACTAATTGTCATTTTGAGAGACAATTCAGCCTTAAGATCATGATTACTAACAGACAATGTTTCAATTTTCTCCCTAGATCTCATTTGAGATTCTAATTATTGTCTATAAGTGTCTTTGAGTGAAGCAATTTCTTTTACCAAACTGTCATTATGGGCTTTCAAAGTTTCTAACTTAGGTTTATTTGTCTCACAGGTAACATAAGGCACATTAGCAGACAATTTAATAGAATTAGAGTGTTGAGTCAAGAATTTGATCCAAATGAGGAGATTTGACCTAAACGAAGAATATGGAAGATTGGAATCTTCTCAACCTTCTCAGAAACTGCTAAGTATTGAATCCGAGCACACCTTGGACCTTCGAGTAAGCTTTTACTTAGCCGAGTACGAGATTTTGCCCTCCGGGCAAGGTTTACTTCAAATAGTCTTCTTAAGTGGATATCCGAGCAAGGTATGCTTTTCAGTGATTTCCGAGTAAGGTTCATTAATTTGGCATATCCGAGTAAGGTTCACTTTGTCAAGCAGGGTTGTTCTTCAAGACCAAGTATTTTACTCTTCCGAGTAAGGTTTGGTCAACCAAGTCCAAGAAGCCAAGTAATTGGAAGACCGGGCAAGGTATTCTTTAATAATTATGGTCCGAGTATACTTGATGAGTTGATGGAATATCTCTAAGTTATATCGAGTAAGGTTCTGCTCGAGTAAGGTGTGTACTCCCGAGTACGCCTTATCAATAAGTTGTTCAACTGACAATGAGCCGAACAGGATCATAGAAGAACAATGTTGCTCGTAAGGATTTGTCGAGCAAAGTTTGATAAGTCCAAGAAGATTGTAGTCTACTCGGTGAATATTTTACTTGGTAAAATATTTGTTAAGTAAAGCCTACCCGGAAACTGATTCCGAGTACACTTCTATGTTTACCAAGTCTGAAGGAAGGCCGAGTACACTGCGTACTCGGAGACTGAAGTTTAATGAAAAGCCTACCCGGAAGACTTGTTTTACACTTAGTATTTTTTTGAATATGTAAATTGAATATGTACTATCGGATAGGGTTTCTAGAAAGAATGACAGCTGTCCTAGGTTGGCAGGCCTATAAATAGAATAATTAGGGCACGCCGCCAAGGACACACGAGAGACACGGGACAGTGCACAATACGGATAAGACCGACACATTAATTAAGAGAATATTGTGTGTGTGACGGCTGTCCTAGGATTTCTTCTAAACCCTAATCGATTATCCTTTTGTATGATTAACGTTATATAAATGGAAATCTTTTGAGTGAATCCTTCGTGTGTCTTCGTATTTTGAATATTCATTGCAACCGTATGTTTGTTATTGATTCCGCCTTTAACAAACGGTTATCTTTCTAAACATAGTAATCTGTCATTAACTCGCTTGTCAACACGATTAATTTTGTGTGAGTTATGACATGATTGATTAAGATCCGATCCGAAACAACCTGACAAGTGGTATCAGAGCTTGTTGCTGCTATTTTTAGAAAGATTGTTGCTGATTAAGTTTTGAAGAAGAATGACGTAAGCAGAGCACCGTTCGATTGATTTGTGACGTCAGAAGCTCTGTTCTTCATTTTTCTTCCAGATCTACTAGTTTTAGGTGTTTTCTTTTCCTTATTCCACTTAAAGCTTTGATTTTTATTGTTGAATCTTGTTCTATTCATATCAGACACCTCAGATCTAAGAATTTATTATCAGATCTGATCATTTTACTCTATTTTTGATAAGAACTTAACTTTTGTTTTAAGAAAATGTCTGGATATGAGGAACAAGAGGTGTCTACTAATAAGATACCTCGATTGTATGGTCAGGAGAACTTTACCAAGTGGAAAGTGCTTTTTGAGGCTGCTGTTTGTTATAATGATGTGGATATGTGGAATTCTATCAAGAATGGACCACAAGCTGCTGTTGAAGAAGGTGCTAATGCAAATGCTATTGCTGCTGTTAGAGAGAGAATGAGAAAGGTTGATGACAGGGCTTTGGCTATGCTCAAACTTGGTCTGTCTTGGGAAATCCTTACAAAGGTTGCACATCATCAAAGTGCTAAGGCAATGTATGATGCAATCCTTGAGATGTATGAAGGGAACACTGAATTGAAGAACATTAAGAAGCAAAGACTGAAGCAACAGTTAGAAAGATCCAAGTATAGAGATGGTGAAAGGTTGAAGTCAATACTAGAACGTTTTCTGAGTATTGTGAATGAGTTGAGAACAACTGACTATGTAATCACTGACTTTGATTTAAATACAAAGTTGCTCAACTCAATGCCAAAAGAATGGTATACTGCTTGCAAATTCATCCTTCAAAAGCAAAATTTCAATGAATTGAAATTGGATGATGTAGTATGTTTTCTTCAAGCTGTTGAACTTGAAATGATTGAGAATGAAATGATCAAGGAAGATAAACCAAGTTTCAATATGTCAAATGCTTTAATTGCTCCAATGGGGAATCTTACAACAAAGAATCAACAACAAATTCCCATCATTGAAGAACCAAGTGATCACAATAATGAGACTACCAGGTCATTCATTGGAGGTGGTTCAAGCAGTCAAGGTGGTCAACAGAGGTTTAATATTCAATTGATTGATGATGATTCAGCCTCTGTGGGAAATGGAAATGCTCAAAGTGCTGGTGCAGGGCATGTTCAAGGGAGTGATGCACAAGCCCTAATGTCTATGTTCACTGAATCCTACAATGCATTTGTGGCCAAAAACTTGATTCACACAAGTGTAGTGCAGGATGATTTGGAACAAATAGATGCTGATGACCTTGAAGACATGGATCTCAAATGGCAAGCTGCAATGTTAGCATTAAGGAGCAAGAGACTGTACAATAGAACTGGTAGATCACTAGTTTCTGGTCCAAATGAGAGAATAGGATTTGACAAGTCCAAGGCTATCTGCTACAACTGTCAACAGCCTGGACACTTTGCAAGAGAGTGCAATTTGCCAAGGAACTTTCAAGTCAATCAGTTCCAACAGCCTAGAAACCAACAACAATACCAGCAGAATGTGCATAGAAACAACAACCAGCAGAACTTCAACAATAACCAAGGCTTCAATCCCAACAACAACAACTTCCATCCAAACAACAACTTCAATCCAAATTTTAATAACCACTATCAGCCTCAGATGAACAACCAGCAGGGTATGAATCAGAATCAAATATATCAAATGAACAACAATCAGAATCAAGCTGTTCAAATCCCTGCAACTCACAACATTCCAGCAAACCAAAATCAACCAAGAAATCAAGGCAATGTGGCAGTAACTACTCAGCATGAGGGAAGCTTTGACTGGAGTAACCATGAGGAAGATATAGCAGATGATATCAGAAGAGCTAATGTGGCATTCATGGCCATAGACTCTGCATCTTCATCTAAGGTACATTCTGATCCTAATGCTGATTTACCTAAACTTGTCAATGAATTAAAAGAAAAGATTGGTAAGCTGGAAAGTGAGTGTTTTAAGAAGCAAAGCATTATCAATGCTTATGAGGCAAGTGAGATTGTTAGTGAGGAAAGAATGAAAAGTTTGGAAGAGGATTGTATGAATAGCTATAGAGCTCAGACAAGATTCACAACAGAAATTAGTGGGTTGAAGAAGATGGTGATTGATGAAAAGGTGCTGAATACAAAGCTGCAAACTGAAATTGAATTCCTAAAGAACTTAGTTTCAACTGGAAACATTTGTGGAATTCTGAATAAAGTAAAAGAAGATGAAAAGTACAAGGCTGTTCCACCACCATTCAACAACAACTTCATGCCTAAAGTTGATAAAGAAAAGAGAAGTGCTTATCTACAACAATTCAAAGATGTGTTTCAAGACAAAGAAGATGTTGCAGATTTGTACAAGAATGTTGAGGTGAGTGAAGATGGTGAATTTTTTATGAAGAAAGAAATGAAAGAGGAAAAATCAATTGGAGTTCAAGTCTCTGAAGATGACTTTGATTCAGATGAGTTGGATCAAGATGATCTGAGTGATTTGAGTGATCAAATTACTGAAAAAGAAATTCAAGCTGCTGAAAAAGGAAGAAAATATAGAAAGCCTGAATCCGTTGATCAAATTCCAAAGTATCCTCCAGTTACACATAAAATGAAAAGAATGAATGAGCAAATGAAGAGAGAACATGTTCCTTTTGACATTGGTGAAAAGAAGAATGTGTGTTACAATGCTGTCAGACCTCCAAGCAAAAAGTTTTTGGAAAAATTAGAAAAGAACAAGAAAAAGAAGGTAAATCAGGAAGAAATGGATGTAGAATACATTACTCCTATTTATCCTAGCTTTTCAAGTGTTGAAGACTTTGGTGTGGGTGAAATAGAAACTGTTGAGGAATATGAAAGAAGGAAGTCAAGATATAGAGAGAATGAAGATGATCAACCACTGAACTTGAAAAAGGTTGTCTTTGTTAAAGGGAATGTGGAAAGAAGTGACATCAGAATGGCTGAGTTTGTTCCATTCTCAATTGATTTTGACAATCTGAAAAACAAAAACACAATTGGTGTAAGAGAGCCCAAACCAAGTGAAAGATTCAGGAGACCAAAAGAACATGAGATGTTCAAAAGAAAGGTGTGGTGTAGAAAATGTGATGAATATGGACACCATACTGATTCATGTAATGAGAGACTCAAGTTTCAGCCATTTCATGTCCCAAATGGAACAAAGTTTGGTCAAGACTTTGTTTTGTACAAAGAAAAGTATGCCATGTATTGGGGAAAGGGAAATGTGAATAGCATAGAGACAAGAGTTGAAGTGAAGGATGAGACAAAGAAGAAGATGCAAATGACTGAGAATGAAAGTAGAAGTAAATCACCTCAGAAGCAAAAGCAGGTGATAATGGAAAACCAGTCATTGAAATTTACCAAAAATACTCATTCAGTCAAGTCTGATGAGTCACAAGAATCATCAGGCAGTGAGAAATCAAGAAGAAAAACTGTATATCAAAGAAAGAAACAAGCTGTACTCACTGGTGATGAAAAGTTCTTGTTAAAACATGGATATGAACCACAAGGTTTCACATGGAAACCTAGAAATGAAGCTAAAGTTGAAGCTGTGAATGATGTAAGAGACTTCTCAGAAACTAAGGACTATGTCTTACAAGAAAAGAGAACTGTCTCAGTTGAACTTGACAATTCAGCTTCACTTGTCAAGACACCAAGAGAGTGTGGATATGAAACTGACCATTCAGACAACTTGGAGATCACTCATGAAGATCCTGAACCTACTACACTCACTTCCCAAGCTGCCACTGAAATTGACACTGATAAGTTGCAAGTTGAAGAAGCTTGCATCTCATCACTGAACTAATCAAATTTCTCTTTGAGCAGGAACAGGCCACTCCATTGAATGATATATGGTATATGGATAGTGGTTGTTCTAGGCACATGACTTGTGACAAGAGGTCACTTGTGAATTATGTAGAGAAATATGAGGGTCCAGTTGCCTTTGGGAGTGATGAAAATGGTGGAAAGATTGTAGGTAAAGGGATATTGACAAATGGGAAGGTGTCTTTTGACAATGTCTTTCATGTTGAGGGACTACAATACAATTTGTTGAGTATATCTCAAATGTGTGATAAGGGTTACAAAGTCAGTTTTGATGATTCTCATTGTTTCATCTTAAAACCTGAGTTTGTGATCCCACCTGACATGATTATGATGATGGCACCAAGAAATGGCAACTTGTATGAGTTGAATATGAAAGATGCTATTTCAAGAGGTGGTGCATGTTTTGTTTCCAAAGCCACTGAAAATGAATCTAAATTGTGGCATAGGAAGTTATGTCATGTGAACTTGAACAATATGAATAGACTGGTCAAGGGTGAACATGTGATTGGTTTGCCAACAAGAGAATTTAAGTTAGAAGATCACTGTGACTCATGTCAGAAGGGAAAACAATTGATCAACCACTTGAGTTACTTCACATGGATCTTTTTGGTCCTGTGAGTATACCAAGTATTGGAAAGAAGAGATACTGTTTGGTGATAATTGATGACTATTCAAGATATACTTGGGTTTATTTCCTAAGTACCAAAGATGAGACTACTGAGTTGATTAAGGGTTGTGTTACAATGATTGAAAACAAGCTGAATAAGAAAGTGAAGATGCTAAGAAGTGACAATGGTATTGAGTTCAAGAATGGAGTTATAGAAGAATTTTGTGCTATGAAAGGAATACTGCAACAATTTTCAGCTCCAAGAACTCCTGAACAAAATGGTGTTGCAGAAAGGAGAAACAGAACACTAATAGAAGCTGCAAGAACCATGTTGGCTGATGCTAACTTACCTGTCACATTCTGGGCTGAAGCAATCAACACTGCTTGTTATGTTCAGAACAGAGTGCTTGTGAACAAAAGGCATGATAAAACCCCATATGAGATTTTCAACAATAGAAAGTCTTACATCAAGTTCCTCAAGCCCTTTGGCTGCAAATGTTTCTTATTGAACACTAGAGACTATTTGAACAAGTTTCAAACTAAGTCACTAGACTGTTTCTTTGTTGGATATTCTACTCACTCAAAGGCATACAGAGTTTATGTGAAAGATTACATGAGTGTGATAGAGTCATCTGACATTATTTTTAATGAGAATCAATTCAACACAGTTAGGGGTGCAACATGGCTGTTTGATCATGAAAAGTTAATAAAGTCATTCAAGATTTATTCTGAAGACTTTGATGATACATTCAACAAGACCAGTGTACTTGAAGAAAATAAGAAGAAAGAACTGGACTTGGAAGATTGTGGAAAAAGGTTGCTAGGAAAGAAAAGGAATACACTTTTGTGAAAAGCTCCTCAAACAATGACATTGAACAAGATCAGGAAATGACAAGTTAAGATAGTCCTTATGTACAAAATGATCATGTTCAGAATGGGAGTGACATAAGCAACCAATCAAATGAATTTGAGAATGCTTCCACAACAAGATTTCAAGACTTGTTTCAAAGTTTGAATCTGGGAAACAATGGTGCATCTACTTCAGGACAAACCAATGATGAAGCACCAGAGTTTCATGATGCAGAAGCTGATTTGATCATTGAAGAACCTGAAATCAATGAAACAAATCTTGACACAAATTTGTCTACAAATATGATAATACAAACTCCTATTGTTGAAAAGAATCATCCTGCTGACAATATCATTGGTGACTTGCATGAAAGAGTAACAAGAAGTCATTCTGAGATAGCAAACATCTGTCTGTACTCTTGCTTTCTATCCCAATTAGAACCAAAGAATATTGCTCAAGCTTTAAAAGACAATAGTTGGGTAGAGGCAATGCAAGAGGAATTGGCCCAGTTTAGAGATTTACATGTATGGGATCTTGTAGACAAGCCACATGACAGATATGCAATTGGAACCAAATGGGTGTTCAGAAACAAAAGGGATGAAAGGGGTTTGGTGATTAAGAACAAAGCTAGACTTGTAGCACTGGGATGTCTTCAAAAGGAAGGGATAGACTTTGAGGAAGTGTTTGCACCAGTTGCAAGACTGGAAGCCATAAGGATTTTTCTTGCATATGCTGAGTCAAAGAACATTAAAGTATTCCAGCTTGATGTCAAATCTGCATTCCTTAATGGAAAGATTGATGAAGAAGCGTATGTAGCTCAACCACCAGGTTTTGAGGATCCCATGTATCCAAACAGGGTGTATAAGTTAAACAAAGCCCTTTATGGTTTGCATCAGGCTCCTAGAGCATGGTATGATGAGTTATCAACTCATTTACTTGAAAATGGCTTCACAAGGGGAGCCATTGACAAGACACTCTTCTACAAAAGACAAGGGTCAGATTTGCTGTGACAATCGTCAATTTCAGGTTAACTCCGTTAACTCAACTCCGTCAAGTCAAACTTAAAGATCACTGAATCTATAACGCACACCTCATTACATTTAAACTAGGGTTTAAATGACGCTTGACACTTACTACATGTGTAGTCTTTCGGGATTTGCACCGAAACGCAAACGAGTTGACGCAAACAATTGGGGAATAAACGAAAAACGTCAAAACAATAATTATGTGATAATTATGTGTTAGACTTATGTGTTATGTGATAACATTGTTATAAACGTTAACTCAATGTGCTAGAACTAGTTATTTAAGTTAGAAAAGTAACAATTGGAAGTTGAGGGACTAGAATGTAATATATAGTTATTATATAATATTATCAAAAACCCTAGCTCTCTCTCTCCTTTCTCCCAAACCCGACGGCAGCCTCTAACCCCCCCCCTTGCGATCGGCCCTCATACACACATATAATACTTGATTTTGATCTTGTCTTTCACAATTGAAGCATCCTATATCCGTTTCTAGCTATCTTCTACCTTCCTATTGCTTGTGTTGGTGTTTTTGAAGGTATAATTATAAACCCTAGGTCCGATTTTCATATGTATATGTGTTCATATGTTTTATCTTGATTTGATGATGGATTGATTGTGATATGATAACTAGATTTGGTATTATTACATGTTAATCGTTGTGTTCTTGATTTTGAATTCAAATAAAACCCTAACCATGGATGTAATGTGTAATTGATGTGCATGGATAGTGATTATGGTGTCTAGAATGTCATATGAATGAATTGTGGTCTATAGATGGTAAATATGTTGAGTTTTGTTGCAAACAGTTTCTGGACAGATTGTGTTGTTGATGTTCAATGGACTGTAACGGGGTGTAAATATGAAAATTGGTTGAGATTATTGATACTACAGTAAACTAGGTTTAGTCTAGTTTCTAAAGAATATAAATTTGTAATTTTTGGACGTGTGAAAGTTAACCTTTATGATTTTACAAAAACGTTGTGCAAAGCTGAGTTGTTAGACCTGCTGTTAGGTTGTTTTGTAAATGTTATATCTAATGAACTACGAGCCCAATTGGGTTGGTTCCACTTCTTGAAGTTGACTTGTTGAGTTAGGAACCTAACCCAAGTGGTCTTGTATTTTTTGGATTTTTCATTTAACAGGAATTTCAAATAATATTCTGTTCCACATGAATTTGACTGTTATGAGTTTGCTGTAATGTTTTGATCATTGTGAGAAACCTATGTGGAATAAAAATAAAATAACATATGTTCTGGAAACCTAATACATGTATGCTTTTGTGATGAATTTTGATGAATTAATTGAGATGCTATGATCGGTGGAATAGTATAATCTTTCAAGTAGAATTCTGTCTCGGTAAAGTTAACTGCCAAACTTTGTGAAAATGCATGAAAAGTGCTAGTTGCTAGTTAATTGTTATGTTTTGACCAAATTTCCCCTGCGGGGAATACTTGCTAAATAATTGTGGTGTTTTGACCAAATTTCCCCTGCGGGGAATAGTTGCTAGTGATGTACATTATTAATACATGACACATAAACGATTGTTCACACATGTATCGTATCACAAATGTACTTGTTAAGTCACACACGATTCACAAACGAAACATGAAACGTAATTTGTGCATAGGTGTTATGTGCCGAGTCTAGAGACTCGATAATAGTTCCGACACTAAGAAATCTCTTTGTTGTTTTAGAACGCTAGAGAGAGTTTTCGGTGACGCGCATCACTTGGTGATTTGTTTTTGGGAATTCTTCGCAAACAGTGAGTTTCACTTACCCCTTTAAACTGTTTTAAACGCTTTTCACTTGGGGGTGATAACATACTCCGATAAACGCATTTAAGATTTTGTTAGTAAATTATATATCACTTGTAAAGGCTAAGTGGCAAACGAAACAATTGAAGTCCTACACATCGAACCGGTTAATATTTGGAATAGCGAGTCACTGTTGAGTAGTACTACTGGGTTTGACAAACCCCACCCAACGCTAAACTCGACTGGAGGTCGAGCGGGTGTAATTTTGGCTAACACATACCATGGTCTGGATGACCTGGTGACAAGGCACTTGATAAACAGTCAGCTTCGGTGTCGAACACTTAGTAATACTTGTTGTATAGGCTAGCTACCTATCGATATATAATTGATTTAACACTATCTGGTAACGCAAAATGCTGAACGCAAAACGCTAAACGCTTTATTTTATATAAACTTGTGAACTCACCAACCTTGTGTTGACACTTTTAGTATGTTATTCTCAGGTAGCCGAGGCGGGCGCGCGGTATAGGATCATGCATGGTTTTTGAACATTCTGATATGCAAACATGTTTTTAACTATTATTACTTGGGTTTTTAAGTCGTCCTGCGTGACGTAACTTTTGTCTTTGGTTTTTACGCTTCCGCGCTTATTTTCATTTAAACGTTTTTATGGTTTGATTATAACTAATGATTCCGATCCTGTTAGTTCACACCCTCTGACGGTAAAACTCCGTTAGTGGATTTTGAGGGTGTGATAGATTGGTATCAGAGCCATTGGTTATAGCGAACTAGAAGCTGCATGCATACTAGACTATAACCGCGACGACCCATTAGTTATAATGATACGCACTGCATATATTTGTGTAGCCTTTATCATCTTATTTCTTTACCTCATTCACTCATACGCGCGCATACACGGCTTACCTGTAGGAATGTCGACGCCGCCATCATCATCATCATCATCCGATCCGATGACTCATGCTCTTGGGAAAGAACCGCAGATACCTACCTCATCGCCACCCTGTGTAGTCCCGGAACTCGAAACTCCTGCACCGAAGAGGTACCGCTTATCCGGAGGCATGTACGAAAACGAAGTTAGTTGGGATTGGTACCCTAATATGGTCAGACGTATGGTCTATCGTGAACAAGTTCCCCCGTTACCTCACCCGAACCATCCTGCTTACCCCAACACTCTACCACCCATAACCGAACCTGTGGAGCGAGTTCTCGCAGCTGTCGTTTCTTGTTTGGAGCGTGATGTGGGTTACATGCGCTATACGAGAGCTAACGTCTCCAGACTGTTAAAAGATGGAACCGAGACTAGGGAGGAAATTGCCCGCATGACAGCAGCCATGAAGGAAATGCAAAAGGCTAGTGATCAACAGATGAAAATTATGAGAAAGATGCAAGCCGAGATGATAGACTTGCAAGAGCAACTTCAAGAGGCAAGAACCCGAACCGAGGTAGCTTTAGAACGTTGCGATGTCCTACAAATGCAAATTGCTCAGAACGCGGCCGAACCCGAGGAAGATCCTGAGGAGGAACCTGAGGAAGATCCCAAGGAGGAACCCGAAGAGGAACCGGAGGAAGAACCGGCTGGGTAGGAGACACACTCAGAGGTGTCCTCAGATGATGACATCTGAGAATGATAACACCTAGATGTCTGGAAGAAACGCTGGACACGGACGTGGTAACATCAACTTGACTGCAGCAGAACTCCAAACTCTGCTAAACGACCACGCGGCGGCCGCTCTAGCCGCACATGTCCAGAACCAAGCTGGAGGTCCAATTGGAACGTGCACCTTCAAGAATTACCTTGACTGCAAGCCCAGTACGTTTAAGGGCACTGAGAGAGCTATAGGCTTCCTGCGTTGGGCTGAGAAGGCCGAATCGGCGTTTGAGATGTGTAATTGTCCTCCTGCCAGTAGAGTCAAATTTGCTGCTGGAACACTTGAAGATTCTGCCCTCACTTGGTGGAATTCGAACGTACAAATTCTTGGATTGGAACTAGCTAACGCGATGAACTGGGAGGAGTTCAAAAACATGATGCGAGAGGAGTACTGTCCAAGAGAGGAGATTGCAAAGTTGGAGTCAGAATTTTGGTCATTGAAGATGGTGGGTTCGGAAATCGAAGCCTACATTACCCGTTCTCACGAGTTAGCTGTGATGTGTCCGCGGATGGTAGATCCGCCAAGTAAGAGAATTGAAATGTATATTGATGGGTTAGCACCGCAGATTCAGGGCATGGTGACGTCTTCCAGACCAGCCACGATTCAACAAGCGATCCGGTTAGCTCATAAACTGACGGATCAGGCAGTGACCCAAGGTGCGCTACCACCTAGAGGTTCAGTCCCTAAAGCCCGTGACAACCCGAACACTGACAACAACAACAGCAACAGCAACCCGAGCAATGGAAAGAGAAAGTTTGACAACACCAGATCCTCATCCTCGAACCCCCCACAGCAACACCACAACCGTAAGCCCGAACCCATTCGGAGCTTCAACAATCAGAGTCACAACAATAATAACAACGGTAGCGGGCAGGGTTCGAGCGGCTATGCAGGGAGATACCCGAAGTGCAACCGGTGCAATTATCATCATGCTGGCCCGTGTGACCGTGTCAAGTGTCTGAGATGCGGAAAGATGGGTCATCAGGCCAAGGAATGTAGAGGAGACCTTGCGGAAAGGGTGCTCCTAAACCACCTATGACGACTAAGGGATGTTTTGAGTGCGGTCAAGAGGGTCATTTTAAGAAAGATTGCCCCAAGCTGAAACAGAACGACAACAATGGAGGTAATGGAAGTGGCAGTGGTGGTGGAAACAATGGTAAAGGAAGAGATTTTGTTATTGGGTCAGGTCAAGCCCGCAATGATCCGTACGTGGTGACTGGTAAGTTCCCTGTGAATGATTGTTTTGCTTCTGTATTGTTTGACACTGGAGCTGATAGGAGTTTTGTGTCGAAAGCCTTTAGTCAACTCTTAGACTTAACTCCAACCCCGTTAGATGCTAGGTTTCCTGTTGAATTAGCTGACGGTAAGACTATAGTAACGACTCATGTACTTGCGGGATGTAAGTTAAAACTGTCAGGTCATATTTTTGATATCGACCTCATACCTTTTACGCTAGGTAGTTTCGATGTCGTTGTCGGCATGGACTGGTTAAGTGAGAACCGAGCGGAGATTATATGTCATGACAAGATAGTCCACATTTCTACCCCTTCCGGCGAGATCATTTCGATTCAGGGCGAGAGAAGCGGCATGACCACCAGCGTTATCACCCTCATGAAGGCGCAGAAGTATCTACGAAAGGGTCATCCGGCAATTTTGGCGCATATTGTTGAGAAACCCGCGGAGGAGAAGCGAATTGAAGATATACCGATTGTGCGAGATTTCCCGGAAGTTTTCCCGGAGGATTTGCCTGGACTCCCTCCTATTCGACAAGTCGAATTCCAAATCGAGTTGACACCCGGTGCAGCACCCATAGCACGAGCCCCGTATCGGCTCGCACCGGCGGAGCTTCAGGAACTGCCCACTCAGTTGCAAGATTTGTTGGATAAGGGTTTTATCCGACCTAGCTCATCGCCATGGGGAGCCCCTGTCTTGTTTGTCAGAAAAAGGACGGGATTTTCCGCATGTGCATCGACTACCGGGAGTTGAACAAGGTGACGGTCAAGAACCGTTATCCTTTACCTCGAATTGATGATCTGTTTGACCAGCTTCAAGGATCGAGTTACTACTCGAAGATCGATCTGCGGTCTGGTTACCATCAATTAAGAGTGCGCGAAGAAGACATCTCAAAGACGGCTTTCAGAACACGGTATGGTCACTACGAGTTTTCGGTTATGCCTTTTGGCTTGACCAACGCACCAGCCGTATTTATGGATCTCATGAATCGAGTATGCAAGGCGTACCTCGATAAGTTTTTGATTGTATTTATCGATGATATTCTCGTCTACTCCAAGGACAAGGCTGACCACGAAGAACACTTAAGGGGAATTCTGGAATTATTGAAGAAGGAACAACTGTATGCTAAACTCTCGAAATGCGAATTTTGGCTTCGCGAGGTTCACTTTATAGGACATGTGATCAATGAGAACGGTATCCATGTCGATCCCGGTAAGGTAGAGGCCATCAAAAACTGGGAAGCACCTAAGACTCCGACTGAGGTGCGGCAATTCCTAGGACTGGCCGGCTACTACCGACGTTTCATCGAGGGATTTTCAAAGATTGCTCAACCCCTCACCGCTTTGACTCACAAAGGCACTAAGTACAATTGGGGTAACGCACAAGAATCCGCTTTTCAACTGTTGAAAACCAAACTCTGTAGCGCCCCTATTCTAGCCCTACCCGAGGGAACAGAGAATTTCGAGGTACATTGTGACGCATCGATACAAGGTCTCGGTTGTGTGCTGATGCAACTCGAGAAGGTTATAGCTTATGTCTCTCGACAACTACGGATTCACGAGAAGAACTACACGACCCGTGACTTGGAACTCGGAGCTATGGTGTTTGCCCTTAAGATATGGAGGCATTACTTGTACGGTACCAAGTTTACCATTTACACCGACCACAAGAGTCTCCAACATATCTACGATCAGAAGGAGCTGAACATGCGACAGCGTCGTTGGGTCGAGCTGCTTAAGGATTATGATTGTGCCATCAAGTACCACCCTGGCAAGGCCAATGTAGTGGCCGACGCTCTCAGCAGAAAAGAAACAGATAAACCCAGACGAGTGCGAGCATTGCAACTCACGATTCATGACAACTTACCCGATCAGATTCGCAATGCCCAACTCGAAGCTTTGAAAGATGATAATCTTCCATCGGAACTCATGCGGGGCATGAACAAACAACTTGAAACCAAATCGGACGGGGTCCGATATTTTGGGAACCGGATTTGGGTTCCACGATACGGAGAGTTGAGAACTCTAGTGATGGACGAAGCACACAAGTCCCGATATTCTATCCACCCTGGCTCAGATAAGATGTACCATGACTTAAAGACACTTTACTGGTGGCCGAACATGAAAGCCGACATTGCCACCTACGTGAGCAAATGCTTGACTTGTGCCAGAGTCAAAATAGAATACCGGAAACCATCTGGCCTGCTACAACAACTGGAACTTCCAATGTGAAAATGGGAACACATTTCAATGGACTTCATCACGGGATTACCTAAAACACCGACGGGATGCGATACCATCTGGGTGATCGTTGACCGGTTGACTAAGTCTGCACACTTTTTAGCGATTAAGGAATCGGACAAAATGGAAAGATTGACTCGCGTCTACATGAAGGAAGTAGTGTCTAGACACGGAGTGCCTGTCTCAATCATTTCTGATCGAGATTCCCGTTTCACTTCGCACTTTTGGAAGTCGCTACAGAGCGCACTAGGCACCCGTCTTGATATGAGCACATCATACCATCCTCAGACAGATGGGCAAAGTGAACGAACTATTCAGACCTTAGAGGACATGTTGCGTGCATGTGTGTTGGATTTCGGAAAAAGCTGGGAACCTCACTTACCTTTGGTAGAGTTTTCGTATAATAACAGCTACCACGCAAGTATTAAAGTAGTGCCGTTTGAAGCGTTGTACGGGCGGAAGTGTCGATCACCTCTCTGCTGGGCAGAGGTGGGTGACAGCCAAATCACTGGTCCAGAATTGGTACTCGAAACCTCAGAAAAGATCGTTCAAATCCGAAACCGCATGGCAGCAGCGCGAGATCGCCAAAAGAGTTACGCCGACAAGCGCCGAAAACCCTTCGAATTTCAAGTGAATGACCAAGTGTTACTCAAAGTCTCACCTTGGAAAGGTGTGGTTCGCTTTGGTAAGCGAAACAAACTTAACCCACGGTACATTGGCCCTTATCGTATAACTGAGCGCATTGGTCCGGTGGCGTACCGATTGGACCTACCAACGGAACACAGCAGCGTACACAATGTATTACACGTATCCAATTTGAAGAAATGCCTATCCGACGAAACTCAAGCAGTCCCTTTGGACGAATTACAAGTTGATGAACAGTTGCGTTTCATTGAGGAACCAGTTAAAGTTTTGGATTGGGAAACCAAAACACTCAAGCACAGCAAGATTCCAATCGTTAAGGTTTGGTGGAACTCGAGACGTGGACCGGAGTTCACGTGGGAACGCGAGGATCAAATGATGAAAAAGTATCCTCACCTTTTTGAAGGGCTGACCAAACACCAGAAACCGCGAAACCCGACAAACCGGCAGAAATCACCGGAGGCATGAATTAAATTTCGGGACGAAATTTCTTTCTACTAGGGGATGATATGACAAACTGAAATTTTTTTTTCTTTCTCTTTCTTACTCTTTCAGACACTCATCACGACTTGACTCAAATTTTCAGGACGAAAATTCTTTAACATGGGAATGATGTGACAATCGTCAATTTCAGGCTAACTCCGTTAACTCAACTCCGTCAAGTCAAACTTAAGGATCACTGAATCTATAACGCACACCTCATTACATTTAAACTAGGGTTTAAATGACGCTTGACACTTACTACATGTGTAGTCTTTCGGGATTTGCACCGAAACGCAAACGAGTTGACGCAAACAATTGGGGAATAAACGAAAAACGTCAAAACAATAATTATATGATAATTATGTGTTAGACTTATGTGTTATGTGATAACATTGTTATAAACGTTAACTCAATGTGCTAGAACTAGTTATTTAAGCTAGAAAAGTAACAATTGGAAGTTGAGGGACTAGAATGTAATATATAGTTATTATATAATATTATCAAAAACCCTAGCTCTCTCTCTCCTTTCTCCCAAACCCGACGGCAGCCTCTAACCCCCCCCCCCCTTGCGATCGGCCCTCATACACACATATAATACTTGATTTTGATCTTGTATTTCATAATTGAAGCATCCTACATCCGTTTCTAGCTATCTTCTACCTTCCTATTGCTTGTGTTGGTGTTTTTGAAGGTATAATTATAAACCCTAGGTCCGATTTTCATATGTATATGTGTTCATATGTTTTATCTTGATTTGATGATGGATTGATTGTGATATGATAACTAGAATTGGTATTATTACATGTTAATCGTTGTGTTCTTGATTTTGAATTCAAATAAAACCCTAACCATGGATGTAATGTTTAATTGATGTGCATGGATAGTGATTATGGTGTCTAGAATGTCATATGAATGAATTGTGGTCTATTGATGGTAAATATGTTGAGTTTTGTTGCAAACAGTTTCTGGACAGATTGTGTTGTTGATGTTCAATGGACTGTAACGGGGTGTAAATGTGAAAATTGGTTGAGATTATTGATACTACAGTAAACTAGGTTGAGTCTAGTTTCTAAAGAATATAAATTTGCAATTTTTGGACGTGTGAAAGTTAACCTTTATGTAAATGTTATATCTCATGAACTACGAGACCAATTGGGTTGGTCCCACTTCTGGAAGTTGACTTGTTGAGTTAGGAACCTAACCCAAGTGGTCTTGCATTTGTTGGATTTTTCATTTAACGGGAATTTCAAATAACATTCTGTTGCGCATGAATTTGACTGTTATGAGTTTGCTGTAATGTTTTGATCATTGTGAGAAACCTATGTGGAATAAAAATAAAATAAAATATGTTCTGGAAACCTAATACATGTATGCTTTTGTGATAATTTTTGATGAATTAATTGAGATGCTATGATCGGTGGAATAGTATAATCTTTCAAGTAGAATTCTGTCTCGGTAAAGTTAACTGCCGAACTTTGTGAAAATGCATGAAAAGTGCTAGTTGCTAGTTAATTGTTATGTTTTGACCAAATTGCCCATGCGCGGAATACTTGCTAAATAATTGTGGTGCTTTGACCAAATTGCCCCTGCGGGGAATAGTTGCTAGTGATGTACATTATTAATACATGACACGTAAACGATTGTTCACACATGTATCGTATCACAAATTTACTTGTTAAGTCACACACGATTCACAAACGAAACACGAAACGTAATTTGTGCATAGGTGTTATGTGCCGAGTCTAGAGACTCGATAATAGTTCCGACACTTAGAAAATCTCTTTGTTGTTTTAGAACGCTAGAGAGAGTTTTCGGTGACGAGCATCACTTGGTGATTTGTTTTTGGGAATTCTTCGCAAACAGTGAGTTTCACTTAGCCCTTTAAACTGTTTTAAACGCTTTTCACTTGGGGGTGATAACATACTCCGATAAACGCATTTAAGATTTTGTTAGTAAATTATATATCACTTGTAAAGGCTAAGTGGCAAACGAAACAATTGAAGTCCTACACATCGAACCGGTTAATATTTGGAATAGCGAGTCACTGTTGAGTAGTACTACTGGGTTTGACAAACCCCACCCAACGCTAAACTCGACTGGAGGTCGAGCGGGTGTAATTTTGGCTAACACATACCATGGTCTGGATGACCTGGTGACAAGGCACTTGATAAACAGTCAGCTTCGGTGTCGAACACTTAGTAATACTTGTTGTATAGGCTAGCTACCTATCGATATATAATTGATTTAACACTATCTGGTAACGCAAAATGCTGAACGCAAAACGCTAAACGCTTTATTTTATATAAACTTGTGAACTCACCAACCTTGTGTTGACACTTTTAGTATGTTATTCTCAGGTAGCCGAGGCGGGGCGCGCGGTATAGGATCATGCATGGTTTTTGAACATTCTGATATGCAAACATGTTTTTAACTATTATTACTTGGGTTTTTAAGTCGTCCTGCGTGACGTAACTTTTGTCTTTGGTTTTTACCCTTCCGCGCTTATTTTCATTTAAACGTTTTTATGGTTTGATTATAACTAATGATTCCGATCCCTTTAGTTCACACCCTCTGACGGTAAAACTCCGTTAGTGGATTTTGAGGGTGTGACATTTGCTGCTTGTACAAGTCTATGTTGATGATATCATCTTTGGATCTACAAATGAAAATATGTGTTTGGAGTTTGAAGAGGTGATGAAGTCCAAGTACAGCATGAGTTCCATGGGTGAAATAAATTTCTTTCTGGGACTTCAAGTTCAACAAAAGGATGAAGGAATCTTCATTCACCAAGCTAAGTATGTGCAAGACATTCTGAATAAGTTCAACTGTCATGATTACAAGGCTGCCTCAACTCCAATAGACACCAAAGAAAAGATGATAGCTGATGAAAATGGGGAGTCAGTTGATGAACATGAATACAGAGCCAAGATTGGATCTCTGATGTATCTGACTGCAACAAGACCAGATATCATGTTTGCTGTGTGTGTATGTGCTAGGTTCAAATCAAATCCAAAAGTCTCCCACATGAATGCTGTGAAAAGAATATTCAGATATTTGAAGGGAAGACCTGACTTAGGGATTTGGTATCCAAAGAACCAATCCTTTGATCTGATTGCATATACAAACAGTGATTATGATGGATGCAATATGAGTAGAATGTCAACATCAGGGGGATGCCAGTTTTTGGGTGAAAGGCTAGTGTCCTGGCAATGCAAGAAACAGACCACAGTGTCAATCTCCACTGCAGAAACTGAATATGTTGCTGCATCTGCCTGCTGTGCACAAGTTCTCTGGATTCAGAATCAGATGCTGGACTATGGTTTGAACTTTCTAAACACCCCTATTCTGATAGATAATACTGTTGCATATTTTACAGTTAAGAATCCTGTGCAACATTCTTAGACTAAGCACATTGAAATCAGACATCACTTCATCAGAGATTGCAATGAAAAATGTTTGATTGAAATGCAAAGAGTTGATACAAGTGATAATCTGGCTGACCTATTCACCAAACCACTTGATAGAACCAAGTTCAACTTTCTTTTGAAAGCCCTGGGAATGATCAACTCTGATGAAATCTAATTAAGGATGTGTGCTTGGTTGTGTACCTCTATGTGCTACTTGAATATTTTAGAAGAGATCACACATGTTGAATATTTTGCTGAATATGTTGTTTAATATGTTTTGATTATGTCACTGTTTTAATGTTAACTGATAGGTGCTTGAGTAACTATCTGTGCAATTTGGTTGAAATTGATGATAATTCTTGACAATCATGTTAACTGACCTGATATTATGATAAGTAGTTTGGTCTGTTTAGGTGAGATTAATTGCTTATATAATGTCATGAGTAATCACATGTTTATGGTTACTTGAATATGTTCTTAATCTGATCTTCTGAAGCTGTTAAGATAGAATAGACATTGAATGTTAGTACAGTCTGTTTTTCTTGATGATGAAAGAATGATTAAGATTTGAGTATGTGATGCAACTGCTTATGTCAAAATGTGTTTTATGTTAAAATTAAGTGATTCAATGAAATTTATAATGAATTTTGGATAAATACTAAATTTTGGTCAAAACATGAGCAAGTTGATTAATGGTGCTGAGATATGATAAGATTATTCAGTTCAAGCTTTTAAGAAGCTTAAAAAAAAGGATTTTTAAAGGGAAAGATCTCAAATAGTTGTTTTTGCTGAAAATTATGTCATTTGCCCAGTTGGAAGGACATACACTTGTGTATGTTTGGTCCTTAAATCTCTATAGATTCAAAGGATAACCATTGACCTGAAAACTGAATGCATTTGGGGCAACTATGACTTGTTTCTTATTTCTTCACTTAAAACTATGTCAATAACTCTGACTTTGATAGGACATATATTCACATGTATGTTTGGTCCTGTTGACCACCTTTGGTCAAAACAGGATAGCCATTAACCTGACAATGAAGAGGTATTGGGGTGATTGAATATTAAACTGTATTTATGGGAAATGATAGCACATTGACTACTTAGCTGATCATATGGAATTATTAGGCTAAAAAGGCCTTAGTATAGTCATTAACATGTATGGTTGCTTTCCCATGATGATGTAAAATCTAAGGTGATATAAACATAATGAATATGCTAATCTTTATGTAGAGATGCATAGTTGTTTTGCATGTCTCAAGAAAAATCTCTCCGAATGATATGGCAGAAAAGTGATTACCCAGTCATACACAAGCCTGTTGTTATTTGGTCAACCAAAATGAAACAATTTGTTATATATATGACAAAGAACATGCTTTAAGAAAATTTTGAGAAAATATCAAAAACAAGGGGAAGAATGAATAAATCAACCAAAAGTTGATAAATGTTTTAAATATTTTATCAAATAAGAGGGTTACAACAAGAACTACAAAGATGTTGACAAAAACTGTCTCATCTTGAATGAAAGGCATGTTGCTAAACTGTAAGTCCAATGTTCAACCTCTACACATGTTTGAATATCAAAAGTTCAAAAATACAATAAGTTCTGTCATACAAAAACTAATTTTGACCAAATACAGGAGGTTAGAGTCAAATTGGGGTGATCTGGGGAAAGCCAAATAAGCTTTGAGAAGAGATATGAGACATCAGAGCACAGTGTTAACCATTAATGCGTTATGCTTTAATTGAACCTTAATCATATCACCAAAGAAATAAAAATCATGCTAAGTTTATACCTGCTGTTAACCTATCTAAGTTGTTATAATAATGCTGAGAGTGAAGTATTGAGAAAGCTACTTAGTCAATATGATCCCATTCCTGAGATCTTTTCAGTTTATAAAATAAATTGTTTTGAAGTGAAGTATAACTGAAATTTTGATCTCTTAATGCACCATTTGCTCTTAAACTATGTTCTGAAATAATACATAACTTAGAAATGTCTTTGACAAGTGGTTTAAGTCAAAAAGTGTTGCATTTTGCCTAAAATAGGTTGAATATGTAAGTTCGAGTAAGGTTTGATGATTTATAACCTTCTCGAGCACAAACTGTTTGAATATGTATTTTCGGGTAAGGTTTAACCTTTCCGAGTACAAAACAGTTGATTATGTCTGAATATGTAAGTTCGAGTAAGGTTTGATAATTATCAACCTTCTCGAGCACAAACTGTTTGAATATGTATTTTCGGGTAAGGTTAATGATTTTTAACCTTTCCGAGTACAAAACAGTTGTCTATGTGTGAATATGTCGTTTCGGGTAAGGTTTGATAGCTTTAAATCTTTCCGAGTAAGCTTAGTAATTTCTTACTAACTTTATGATTTTCGAGCATGCTTTGAAGTGTTTACATTTTACGGGTAGAGTACACTGTTGTACTCACTTCCCGAGTAAGCTTGAAGTCTTGAGATGATTATGTGTTGAAATAGCTAACTGTCAACAAGAAATTCTTGTTTCGAGTAAGCTATGCATGTTATATGTTGGATTCGAGTAAGCTATGCATATTATATGCTGATTGTGTTTTCAAGCAAACTTTGTGAACTTAAGTAAGTACACCGAGTAAGCTTTGTATGAATATGTTGTTAGGAAAGACTTGTTAATCTTTCCGGGCACGCTTAGATGTTACTGTTTAAGTTTGTCATTTTCGGGTATGGTTTGATATGATAAGTTCCCTCGAGCAAGGGCATACCTGATGATTGAATGTGTTTATCCTAGCAAGCTTAGTGCTAACTTAGGATTTTCGGGCAAGCTCTATGAAATTTTAGATTATGGCACACTTAAATGTTTGTGTTTAATTTCATTTCGAGCATGCTCTGTGATATGTGTGTTTATGATTTCTTTGAAATTACAAGTGTTTTCGGGCAAACTTCGTTTACCGAGCACACTCTATATTTCGGGTACACTTGTGTTCCTTCAATATACTTGGTAATTTTCAAAACTTAACTTTCCGAGTACACTGTCTGCTAGAATTTGGTTTCGAGCACACTTTGTATTATATGAAAGTTATTCGAGTATACTTTGCATAAGATTGTTGTCCGAGCACACTTTACATTTGAAAAAGTGTTCGAGCGCAATCTTCATACAATCATACTTGAATGAATGCATTGATTGAATATGTGAGTTGGTATGATGAAATTGTTTAGATTCATACTTGAATGAATACGTTGTTTGAATATGTTAGTTAATATAACAAAATGTGATTATGATTTTTAGGGATAATGCTAGATAAGTTTTAATTTGAATTTGAGAAATTTTTGTGAGGATCTTAATTGATTCTTAGTGAGAATGTTTATTTGATAATTATGTTTGATTATTTGCCTTGTGATTAATTTCTCAAGAAATCAAGTATTTCGGGTAAGCTTTCTTCATTATGTCTTAAATTTAAATTAATTTACTTGATCGAGCATGGTTTAAATAGAGAAGTATTCGGGCAAACTTTATATTCAAAATGAAAATTTTTCGAGTAAAGTTTGACCGAGTAAGGTTTGTTAGTGGAAGTAGACCGAGTAGACTTTGGATAAATTAATTTTTCGAGTAAGGTCTTATGATTTTAAATGAGATTAAATGTTTTTAATATATCAAGTGAATAACGTTACTGGTTGACAGCTAGTAATTCACAAGAAGACAAAAAGCATTTAAAACCCACTTTCAAAATGTATACAAGAGGGACTTAGGCAAATTTTTTCTACATTATTTCCCTCTATCTCTCTCCTTCCACTGCAAAACCTCTCTTACTAAGAAAAATAACCGACTTATCGAATTCAAGATTAATCCAAACCCTAATTTTTATCAGCCACTAATTCCGACTCGGTAAGCATAAAATTTTATGTTTTCCGATCACGATTAGATTGTTATGTATCTTGATTATGTATTCGAGTACTAACACTCTGTTTATGTGTTTAGGTTATTAATTTGTCGAAGAACAGGTTCTTGAAGATTTCTTTCTTTCTTCTTCATTTTTATAACTTGAAATTGTCTAAAGTATTAAACTTTATGTCTAATTTCACTTTGAATGTGTTTGTTTATGTATTACAGATATGGCAGATAACGAGCCAAAGTATGTTTTTGAGCCAAAGCACAACATGTGCGCATTACTACAAGTTACACCAGAGAATGAACCGATGGCTCGGATGATATTATGGATGGCACGGTCAAATATCAACTTCGCTCTCACTTAAAGCCCAACTATTTACAGAAATCACTCTTTGGATTTCTGGAGATCAGCAGAGCTAGTTGAAGACGGTAATGAAAAACGAATAGAAGCAACCGTGGCCAGACAGGAGATCCAGATCACTGAAAGGTTGATCAGAAGATGTTTGAGACTAAATGACGATGATCACAATCACATCAGCTTCGACACAAAACATCTTTTGAAGATTTTCAAAGAAACGACGGGGTATCAAGGAAATGTCCATGAGGGACAGTTTCAGAAGGGTCTGTTTCCGATGTTATACAGATTTCTTATTCATCATATCATTCATGGGTTTGCTCCGAGGAAGGGATCATGGACTCTGATGAGTCATGATCTAGCAAATGCCATAGTTGGAACTATCTTTGATCTGCCCTTTAACTTTTCCAAGATGATTTTTGATGGGCTAGTCGGGAATCTAAAGAAACCAGAGAGAAGGAGATTTTTGAAGTACCTAAGATTCCTGCAGATCATATTCAACAGCACATTACAAGATTTACCAACAATTGGAATCACTCATAAACTGCAGGATCCAGATGCTTACAAAAGAATAAAGAATCCTGGTGTATCTAACACTTTTGATGCAAATATTCCATTTGAAATTTTACCTTGGTTATTAAACCATGATCTGGCTGTTATGCCTGTGCCTGAGCTGAGCTCAGAGGAGGAAGAAGGGAGTGATGATGAGAGTGCTGGAGGAGACTCTGATGATGATGCTGATGGTAATGATGGTGGAGATGGTTTGGAGATGGAGATGATGGCACCTGAACAGGGGGAGCAAAGGGAAGAAATTGAACAACCAATCCCAACACTACCACACTCACCACCACCAACCTCACCACATCAAACACCACCTCAATCATTTAACTTAGACCAACCTGAAACCTCCACACAACACACACAATCCCCATCCATCACTAAACAACCCACTTATGAACCATTCCCTAAAACCCCACCCTCAAGCCAACAAGATAGCACACTTCAAAGAAATATTGATCTAATGTTGGAGAATGATGAGTTGAGAAGGCAAGTTGAGGAGGTTAGGAATGAAAATGTTGAGTTGAGTAGAAAGAATGAAGAGCTAACAAATGAAAATGAAGTGTTATTAAAAAGGTTAGCTGATGCTGAACTGATGATTCGAACCCTGGTGCAGGAGGTTGAGAAGACCTCAGCTGCCCCAAAACAGGGGGAGAATATGGATCAAAATGATGTGACTGATGCTGAAAGTGCTGAAAATATTGATGGTCTGAAAATGATTATGAATGATTATGAGGTTAGTGATGAAAATGAAGAAGAGGTGTGTGGAGAGGAAACAAATGAATATGAAAAGTCAAATGATGATGAGAATGTGATTACAGAAGAAATGACTGAGATCATGGATGAAGAACTGACTGTTGAGAATGTAAATGTGGATGCTGCTACTGAGGAACTAGAACACACTGAGCCAAATGATGATCAAGAAGCTAGTTCCAAGAGGGTAGAGCATGACTCTGAATTGGAAAACTTGTTTAGAGAAATTGATGAATTTGGAAATGATGAGCAAGAGGATGAAGAACAGGTGAGGAAAAGGAAAGAAAAGGGAAAAGGTTTAGCAACTGATGATGAACCTATTGTTTATGTTGAAAAAGATGTATCCTTTGTAGATACTGCTGCTGCTGCTGCTGCTCTTGCTGAGAAAGAAAGACTGATTAAAGAGTCAATGGAAAGGGAAGCAATTTCTCATTCCTTGACAGAAGAAGAGTTAGCACAGCAGGACTTATTGATCAGACAAGCCAACATTGAAAAAGAACTGACTGAAGATGAGGCTGATCAAGAAGTTATTGAAGTATTGATTAAGATGAAAAGGGTTGAGGAAGTGGACAACTCCTTGGGCACAGTGGTCAGCATGTTCCAATCTAAAAGTCAAACATCAGAAACTGCTGCTGAACCAACTACTGATATAATTCCTGAAGAAGAAATTGGTGAGTCAATTGCAACTATGGCTGCCAAGAAATGGGTTGAACAAGTAAAAGAAGACATGAAAAAGAACCTTACTGGAACTGGGGAGAAAGAAGATTTGAAAAGACTTATCAAAGAAGAAAGAGATCTGCTGAGCAGACTAATGATGAACCAATCAGAGCAATTCCCTTGCAAACACTGAAACCAGGAGAAAAATTATCCGGGGTCCCTGATGTTAATGTTCCTGAAGTTAATGTTCCTAATGTCAATGTTACTGAACCAGAGCATCCTGCCTCTGATGAGCCCAAAATAGATGCCATGAATGATCTATCAGATGATGAGGAGGATGACTCTGAGGAGTCTGATGAAGAGGGTGATGACAACCCTGATCAAGGAGGTGAAAAAGTTGGTACAAGCTCCACTGCTGAGACCCCTCAAGCTAAAGAGACTTATATTCAAAGGGGCATCATTGAAACTAATGCAAAGGAAGTCTTAAAGAAGGTTGAGAAGAGAAAGAAAAATACTAAACATTATAAGAACTATTTGAAAGTCAGAGGTTATCCTGAAGCTGCACTGGAAAAATACACAATGGACCAAATTCAAGATCTCTACAACAGTGAGAAAGAGATAGTTTCACAAAAGTTTGTAAAACAAAGTGATAAGGTTGAACTTCAAGAATTAAAGAAGAAATATGATGGTATGTGTGGATATTTGATTGAGAAAGGCATGAAGCCTAAGGTTGTGAGAAATCTGAGCAAAGAGGCAGTATTTGATCAATATTCCAAAAGGAAAGAGAAAGAGTTGAAAAGGGTCTATACTGAGAGCACAATTCAAACTGAACTACCTGATGAGCCTCAAAAGAAGAAAAGAAGAATTCAGACCTTAAGGGAGAAGGAAAAGGAGCAAGTCAAACCTGTTGAAATTCCTATCCCTCAAGATGATGTCAAACCTGAACAAGAAACTGAACCATTCATGCCTTGGGAGAATGAGGAAATGATCAGCATCCTAAGAAACATAATGATAAACAAGAGAGGGATGACTGAAGCAGATTTCAATGTTTTGGAGAAAGAGGATTTGAAGACTCTGTTCTATCAGCAAAAGGATGAGTGGGAAAAAGCATTAAGGGAGGGAGAAAATCCCAGATATTACTCTGATGGCAGATTTGTGCCTGCTGGACTAGCAAGAACTCCAGGAATGATCAAAATGTTAATTGAACTGGAGGCAGCAGGACATGACATTGTGGAAATAGCAAACCTTCCTACTGAGACGGTGGAAGCCATATATGTGAAAACTTTCAACTTGGGAACTCAAAAGCCCAAGAAATCAATTCCATTCAGACCTCCAATACATCAAAGATTACCAAGAGGAGGAGGGAAAGGAGGAAGAGGAGAATCAAGCAGCTCAGTACAACAAAGAACAAGACCACAGTCTGATGTGGATCTACCCAGAGAGCTGTACTATGATTCAGTTACTGATTCTCTTAGAGTGATAATGGAGAGCAGATTGCTAAGGGAGATTGTGGTCAGAAGTGACTTCCGTGAGTATAATGAAGATCAATTAAGAAGGATGGCCACACTTCACTTGTATGACTTCAGAAACAGGGACAGATCAGAAGGAAGACAGATGAATGATTTATCTAAGTACTTACAGGAACAGGCTGCTGATGGATTCAGATTCTTGAAAGAGAAGAGAAGTTGGAGAATGATCCAACTCCACAAGTCAAAAAGGTCAGAGAAAATGAAGAAAATGGACAGGGCTGAACTGAACTGAACTACCAGATTAGAGTCCGAGATCAGAATTCACTGTCCAACATGGACACGTGTGTAAGATTGAGAAGAAGGATGAGAAGGCCAAACTACACAGTGCAGAAGAACGGTGTCATTACTGAAGTTGAATGCAAAGAAGACACTGGTTACTATGTACTGAGGAACTCAGATGGAAAGGCCTTGGCAACAATCAAAGAGGATGCAGATCTGACATGCCTACACAATGATGATCTTGCTGATATAAGAGACTTGGTGAGACCAGAAGGACACACTCACTACCAAGTGCTCAATATCTTCAGAGAAAGGGCAGCATCTGTAATCCAGCTGAGAAGACAAGCAGCCTATAATGAAAGGAAAAGACAAATTAGATAGAATAGGCTTTGCTTTGTAATGTCTTCGGACAAACTTTTGATAATGTAATTTTTACTTATGTAATTTGATTATGAAATTTGATGTGTATTTTGCTAAGTGTAAGTAACCATAGAGTTTTTTGGGTCAGCTGAGGTGTTCCAATCTAGGGGGAGATTGTTGAGTCAAGAATTTGATCCAAATGAGGAGATTTGACCTAAACGAAGAATATGGAAGATTGGAATCTTCTCAACCTCCTCAGAAACTGCTAAGTATTGAATCCGAGCACACCTTGGACCTTCGAGTAAGCTTTTACTTAGCCGAGTACGAGATTTTGCCCTCCGGGCAAGGTTTACTTCAAATAGTCTTCTTAAGTGGATATCCGAGCAAGGTATGCTTTTCAGTGATTTCCGAGTAAGGTTCATTAATTTGGCATATCCGAGTAAGGTTCACTTTGTCAAGCAGGGTTGTTCTTCAAGACCAAGTATTTTACTCTTCCGAGTAAGGTTTGGTCAACCAAGTCCAAAAAGCCAAGTAATTGGAAGACCGGGCAAGGTATTCTTTAATAATTATGGTCCGAGTATACTTGATGAGTTGATGGAATATCTCTAAGTTATATCGAGTAAGGTTCTGCTCGAGTAAGGTATGTACTCCCGAGTACGCCTTATCAATAAGTTGTTCAACTGACAATGAGCCGAACAGGATCATAGAAGAACAAGGTTGCTCGTAAGGATTTGTCGAGCAAAGTTTGATAAGTCCAAGAAGATTGAAGTCTACTCGGTGAATATTTTACTTGGTAAAATATTTGTTAAGTAAAGCCTACCCGGAAACTGATTTCGAGTACACTTCTATGTTTACCAAGTCTGAAGGAAGGCCGAGTACACTGCGTACTCGGAGACTGAAGTTTAATGAAAAGCCTACCCGGAAGACTTGTTTTACACTTAGTATTTTTTTGAATATGTAAATTGAATATGTACTATCGGATAGGGTTTCTAGAAGGAATGACAGCTGTCCTAGGTTGGCAGGCCTATAAATAGAATAATTAGGGCACGCCGCCAAGGACACACGAGAGACACGGGACAGTGCACAATACGGATAAGACCGACACATTAATTAAGAGAATATTGTGTGTGTGACGGCTGTCCTAGGATTCCTTCTAAACCCTAATCGATTATCATTTTGAATGATTAACGTTATATAAATGGAAATCTTTTGAATGAATCCTTCGTGTGTCTTCGTATTTTGAATATTCATTGCAACCGTATGTTTGTTATTGATTCCGCCTTTAACAAACGGTTATCTTTCTAAACATAGTAACCCGTCATTAACTCGCTTGTCAACACGATTAATTTTGTGTGAGTTATGACATGATTGATTAAGATCCGATCCGAAACGACCTGACATAGAGGAAGGAGGACTTACCTCTTCGATCTTAGCCATGCACACAAATGTAGTTGGCTGCATGCAACAAGAATCATCAGAGTCTGAATCAGTGTCATTGTCAGATGATAATTCATTCCCACTTGCATCTTGAAATCTTTCATGTGTCTCAAACATAGCAAAATTTGCTTGATTTTCACTGCATAATAAATGTTGAGACCAATCAGTTCCATTAGCAGCAGAAAGTAAGGCTTGTGATCCTGAAGCAGATGTTTTACCACCAGATGGTTTGTCAGTATTTCTGTCAGAATTTCACGGTCCATTATATACTTTCTTCGGTTTATCACATTCTTTTGCGAAATGACCAAACCCTTGGCAGTTGAAGCACTTGACTTTCAACTTGTCAAACCCAATCTTCTTGTTTAATTCCGGTAAATCCTTACTAGTTCTTTGCATGAATTTCTTTACTTTTCTCACTATCATTGCCATGTTTCACTTTAGATCCATAAGTTCTAAATCATCAGGGTCTACTTGATCATAATCTTCATTAGTTAATTCACTTGAAGAAATTTTACTACCCACCAGATTCTCATACGAAGTCATAAACGCACAAAGAAACGAAAAGTTCTGTTCGGTTTCTTTAATGTTCACATTTGGTGGTGGAATGAAGTTGTTTGAAGAAGAAGATGCACCAGATTTCCCAATGTTATCGGTATACCCAAATTCCATAAAACAGGCCTTTGGATCACTACAACTTGAAGATCCCACATTTGCATTTTGCGTGAGAAAAGCAGTGATCGGAGTTGTAATACTACTTAGAGGCATACTTCCTCCACAAAAAGATGGATCATCTTTTGATGATTTTTGACATTTTAGATCATATTCTCTAGCTTCAATCTTTTGCATGAACTCAGTGGTAGTCAAATATTCATTTTTGAAATAATTATTCTCCTTAAAAATCATAAGAAAAGTAGAATACGAAGGAGGTAAAGCATTTTTCACAGTGTCAATCTTGTCACTTTCATCTGCTTCCAACTTTAACTTTACCATCTCAGCAATCAAATGATTAAACTTGTAGTCATTTCCTCAATAGTCTCTCCTTTCAACAAGTTAAACTTCCGAAATTGAAACTTTAACATTACCGTTTTTCTTTCTTCAGTATTTCCCATACTTCTCATTTTAACATGTTGAAACAAAGAAGCACAGATCTTAATACTTCCAACTTGATGGAATATATTATCAGGTAAAGCCATAGTAAGAGTGGAATATGCTTTTGTCTCAATCTCTAAGGCCTTTTTCTCTTCTTGAGAATACTGTGAGAATTGCTTTGGGGTAAAACCAGTAGATTCATCACCAATCATTGGTACAATGTAAACTTCATCGAGACAATAAGAACAATCAGGATGAACGGAACCTAGATGAGCACAAAAACGTGGTTCCCACTTTGAAAAATCACTAAATTTCATTAAACCAGGATATTTGTAATGGGATCCAATTTCAGCATCCAAGTGTAACATTTGTTGCATAAGTGCGTTCTGAGAAGCTAACACATAGAAACCAGTTATCTTTGTCACACCCCGACCAAAGGTGGCGGAACATGCCTGGGTGCAACGTGATTGGACAGATACACAAGACACTATTTAAAGTGTTAATATTTAATCAACTCATTTATTTCATAAATCAATAATCAACACATCTCATTCACACAAACAAATTGATTACAAGTAACATTTATATTGTTCGTTTTACTAATATCCTAATGGTCTTGGTAACGTTTTTCGTCAAGTCCTCAAGTCAACAAAAGTCAAACATGTAACATTTCTTAAAACAAAGTTTGTCAACACAAAGGTTGGTGAGCAATTCATAAGTTTGAGCATATAAGTATATAGTAATAAAAGCCACAAAACTTGTATACGAAACAATAAATAAAAGCAACAATATGGATAATATGAGATCGCTAACACATTAGCGACACCTGCCATATGAGAATACCAGATGCTTCAGGATTTTTATATGAGGTCGTTAATAAGAATACATTAATGGCACCGTCTATAAATAGATTCGGATTTCATCATGTAAGGCCCCGTTACCGGTGCCTCACCTTTGGACGTTGGATTTACTCATAAACACATTTCTACAGACCAGAGTTTATTATAACTTTCGCGGAATATAAAACATTAAACATTCGCTACAAAACATTCAATCTTTTCTTAAAAACCATAACATAAAGCATCATAATTAAAACATCGTTTCTTCTATCTTCAGATGCCAGCCGTTCAATCCATGCCACTTTCCATCCTCATGCCATCACGATAAACATATATACCTGCGTGCATACTAAAAGTCAGCTACGCTAAGTGAGTTCTAGTTAATCAAGTAACATACAATACATACGCATATCATATATACTTATGTATCCGAAGATACATATTCATACTTAACCAGTTATTATTCTATTCTACATACATAACTTACTAAGTCAGATATAGAACTCATTTGCCATCCTAACTTAGTAACGGAAGTTAGAGGGATTTGCCATCCTAACTTACTAAGTCAGATATAGAACTCATTTGCCATTCCTGTACCTGCATACACTTATTTGCATATACAATAATCACATCGTAGCATAAAAAAACTCTAGGCGCTCTACACATCATTCATTTGACAATCATACTCCTTGTCGATACGTGCAATATCCGAAGATCGTTCACGCCCCGACAAGCATTCATCTATCACGGTCATACATCATCTATACATTACGTATAACATTCATATCTTTATTTATAACCTGACAGTATGCGCAATATCCGAAGATCGTTCGCGTACCGACAAGCAATCATTCATATCTATCACATATGGCATACAGTTATCACTTAGGATAAATGTATTAACAAACACATCGAGTATGCACACAGCCCCGAAAACATAACAAGGAATGGGGCTAGAAACTCACATGAACTCGGTTACTTCTTCTACTATTGGTTATTCCTCATTGAGCTGTGCGCGACTAACTGTTTAATAATTGCAAATATTAAATACTACTCTAGCCACTCCCAATGCTACTTAATTAGTCTTACTCGTCTAAGCCGGTTTTACTTCATTGAATCATTACCCGGTTAGTTAATCGTTACTCATTAACCTTTAAAGGAATCTTTCATAAATTATCAAAGTCCAAGGGCTATTATGTAATTATCTCATTCTTTCACAAGTCCATGGGCCACTTCTATAATTATTTCAAAGTCTAATTCGTTACAAAATCCTCCTTCATTCGCTATAACGAATGGCCTAGTTCGCTATCTCAATTATAACGAATTGAGTCTGATTCGCTAACTGATTCGTTACCTTATCTTCATCTGATTCGTTACTTGAACATAACGAACTGGTAGCTAATTCGTTACCTTGACAGAACGAATGGGCATTTAACGAATTAAGGGTTGATTCGTTATCAAGTCACACGAATGAGTCCCATTCGTTATTACCGCGTAACGAATCACCCAACCTTAACGAATCATCAACAGTTCTTATCCAGACTTTGACTCAATGTTCAAAGTCAAAATCGTCAAGAACACCCACAGTCAACAGAACTTAGATTTGCAATTAAATCTTCGTTTCTTAACGAAACGTCACGATTTTGGTATCAATGGAATCGTCTGACCAGCGCCTACAAACCCCAATCATCAAATCGGCCAAACATTTACATTTAAAGGGTGTGATTTATGCATCTACATACGGGTTTCTTCATACTAACAATTAACCTATCAAACTGTGATTTATGGATTTGTTTTTACCATACTAACACAGATCTATGATTTCTAGACTAAATCCGAACCTTAACGAACAAGTTCTCGATATAGACGTACCGTAAATGAGTCGAACTACGAACACGAGCTGGTCTTTGATGTTGCTTTGATTCGTCATGACGATCTAGCACTAACAATATCGGGTTCTCTTCTTCGGATCTCGGCTCGGGTTATAGGATAAGGTTTGTGTGTGTTTTCCAAGGTGTAGGCTATGGTGTAGAGATGATAATGGAAAGGATTAGGGTTTAAGGGGTATTTATACTCCCTTAAGCCCATGGACGTAAGGGCCATCTTTCCTTCTTGGTCCATATTTAATTCCATCTAACTAGCCCACTTGAACCATATTTTTTATTTTACCATTTCTCTACCAACTCAAGTAAACGTTCCCCTTCATACGTAAATAATATATATAATATTATTCTTAGAAATTTCGGGATGTTACACATGAGGTCGTTAATAAGAATACATTAACGACATCGTGCTATAAGAGAATACCAGATAGTTCACGGATTTAAGAATCAACCTTCCAAAAGTGGTAAACACATAAGCATATAAGCATGTAAGCATAGAACACCAAATCGAGCAGTTATTTAAGTAAAGTATACAATCACGTTTGTCGGTTTAAGATTCAATTAAATAAAGCATTTAGTTTGATAAGTATGAAATGTCACCCCAAAACGAAGGATGGAAAAAGGGGTATGAAAGTACTCACCTCGATTGATGAACCGAGAAATAAATGATCGACATATAGAAAGCTTGTGAATGAAGCGAACGAATCCGACTTGAAAGCTTATTGAACTTGAACTTTAGTTGAAACTACATTTGAAACATTGGACGAGAAGGTTCGGTTGTTAATCGGGTTACCGGTAAATTTGTTAACGATTAGAGACTCGTACTTAATTGGTAGTTTAAAATAAAATAATATTATTTTATTGGGCTTTTAAATAGCTAAACCAATATTAAAAGAAACAAGATGGGTTTAAATCAAGGGTTCGATTTTTATAAAAATGAACTGATAATAAAGTTTGTAACAATATTATTAATGATAAAGATAGTAATGAATAATAATAACTTTAAAGATAGGTTATATATATATATATATATGGATATATAAAATAATAATGATAATAATAATAACAATAATTATTTAATAATACTAATATTAATAGTTATAGAATAAAAAATCTTAGTATTAATTAAAGTGTTGATAAAAATGATAATAATAGTAAATAATATTGAGAGTAATAATGATATCATACTCGATGTTGGTTCGATTCCTAAACGAGTTCACAAAATAAATATAATAATATTATTGTTAATAATAAAAGGATAAAATATAATTTTAATTAATAATAATATGATCTTTAATAATAATATTGACAACTTTAATATTTATAATAATAATGATAATAATAATAACATTAATAATAAATAATAATAATAATAATAATAATAACAATAATGAGTTTTATAATGATTTATGTTATTAATAATAATGATACCAAAAATACACTCCAAAGTCGGTTTAAGGGGGATCGGACTTGTAACTCGATTACCGATTTATGAGTTAGACACTAAGATAAACAAAACTCCAAATCTCCTTACCTATAAACGATGCTTGGCCAAAAACAATTGTCGGAGCGGAATAAAGGTCGTCGGACAAACTGTTTCCACCACAGAGAGAGAGAGAGAGACCGTGAGAGAGAGAGAGAGACGGTGAGAGAGAGACAGGGACACGGTGAGAGAGATAGAGGCAGAGAGAGAGAGAGAAGCCATGAGTGAGAGAGAAGCAGAGAGAGAGAGGGGGTTACGGAGCGAGAGAGAAAGAGAGAGTGAGAGACGGAAAGAGCATAGAGAGGGATGGGGTTACCGGCCGTCGCTCCGGCCATCGAAAGTGGCTGCTGGAAAGCCGAGGTACGGAGAAAGGGAGTGGTGGCGTCGGTATTGCGGACCGGGGGAGAGGGAGACGGCTGGAGACGGAAACGAGGAGGAGAGATGGCTGGAGCCAATTTCCGGTCGCCAGAAAACGGCGCCGGAAAACGGGTGTTTAAAAGGGGGGCGACTGGTAGTGTTGTAAGGATGAATTAGAGTTTATATATATGTTTACATAATTACAGAAAAGACCCTCCAAGTTTCAGTCATGGTTTAATACGAGTTTAAAGATTTCCAAAGCTTATAACGAGTTTACGAAAATCATTTTAAACCCCCTTATGTTTTTCTTAACAACACTATATTATGACAAACGTCGATTTATTTAAGATTTAGGTCTATAATAATATTATATAATAATTAAATAAGGTTCTAAGAAATGTTGAGTCGGGTTTACGTAATAAAAAATGTTTACAAAAGGATTACAACTCGAGACTCGAATTTGACGAATGTCACAATCTTGAACAAACAGATTCAAAAATAATTAACAATCAATCAAACTTTAAGGGTTAAAAGTGAAAATGTTCTAACGAACTGGGAACAGTAGTTGTAATTTTAATTTTTATTTTTGTGAGAACGAGAAAGACGTTTGAAACATTTTAGTGTTTTTACTTTTTTCAATTTTTTTTATTAAATTTTGAGTTATGATTTATTTATTTTTTTTAAAAAAACTTTTGTGGGGGTTTTTTTTTTGTGTAGTTACAAATCCTTCTCATTCTTCTTATTTTTGTTCTCCTTTGTAGAATATCTTGACCCTTTATTAGAATTCTTTCTCTATATACTTATTTATGTCAACTGTTTGAAATCTATAATATATATAAACGAAAACTCAAATATCCTATGTTTCCCAATGTGGTCACTCCCCCCCCCCCCGGTTTATGAAAGCCAGCAGATCGCTTGATTTTTAAATGGAGGTTTCTCATGCATTTGACCCGAATTCACAGGTATGAGTCTTACTAAACCTAGACAGTCCTTAAACTGGTTATAACATCTCATTAAATTAAAAATTAATCTCACCAAATATTTGATATGAAAATCTTATAAAATAGGGACATACTACAAATTAATTTTTTTTAAAGATATGATTTATAATTAAGAAAAAAATTTATATTAAAAAAAAAGAAGCGGGTCATAGGTTTTACCAAAAAGATATAACTTTAAACCAGGTTATAACATCTAATTTATTTGTGAAACAATTTTCATCATCAAATCCTAAGTATATAATTATTAACTTCCTTACAATAAATAAAATTAAAATCAAATATATATATTAGAAACGAGTAAAATAAAATAACCCGTAATACGAACGAAACCTTTAATATCCTACGTTTCACGATGTGGTCACTCCCCGCCCCCTCTCAAGTCACCAGATTAATCCATTGTAAATGGTGTCTTTTTATGCGTTCGAACCGCTTTGACGGGTATGGGGCTTCTAATGAAACTCGGATAGCCCACGAGTCATAACAACTCATCTTAACATTTTCTTTTTTCCTCTGCCCGTGAGACCTTGCTCACACCCATCTTATCGCTGGTCTAAATTTAAACAGGGAGAAGACTGAGTGAAGGTCATGGTGGATTGGAAGTCTTTCTCTATCTTCACAATTGCAAAACCTTACCTTTCAATCAACGATTCCATGGTGCGATTTCATCGCTTCAGCAACACATTAATTGCGCACTAATTTTGAATCTTTTTTTTTGCATGCGTCTTTCTTGTTATGCTAATTTCAAATCGAATTCAATAAGTAAGTTGTATCCTTGCCCCTAATCTATATGTATACCTAAAACTGATTGGCTTTGGTTCTAGATTTAAGATCGGCATTTGTTAACTATTAAAGATTCATAGTTCTTATTAATTAGGTTTTTTCGTTAATTTTTTTAAGGTTTTATGATATACATTATTATTATTGTATTCAATTTCAAAAGGTTATTTCTGTTAGTGTTTTGATTAGGGTCATTTTTTGTTATGCCTTTGTTAGTTATTGAATATCATTTGAGGTTTATGATCCCGATAACAAAATCATGAGTGAATAAGTTGATGGAACTTTACACCCTTCTAATTATCTACATTTATTATTTTTATTATTTTGTATATGATTAGAGCGGTTTGTTACAATGGAACTTTATTTGATCTAGAAGAAAGCCATCGATGTTATTCATCAATGTTAAAAGATCTGATTGCTACAAGCTCTATGTTTTAAAACTATTAATCTTTGTTTCTATAGGTTTGACCACGTCCAGATTCGTCTTGACTTTATGTTAGATGCTTTACTGATAAACTCCAAAATTGTTATCTACAAATTTATGTTTAATGTTAATCAAAGACTTCAAGCTGAAGTACATTAGGTTTTGTGTACGTTCAAAGTTAAAGTATCAGATTATTGAATATGATAGCTTTAATGTTTTGGGCTAAACACCTCAGTAGGGTATTCTGGTGGAGTTTGACTTTAATGATCAAACAGTTTATTTTAAAAGTTAATTTCATGCTGATTGATTTTAATTTACTTAAGTACTTCAGTGGGGGTACTCCAGTAAACTTTGGGTTTCATGGTCAAATAATTTCTTTTATGCAGATTGGATATAACTTATTTTAAGGATTTGTAAATTGTTTTATCTTCTGATTTATTTGCATATCAGAACTCACTTTAATTTAAATGCTTATTTAATTTGAAACGTTTTTTTTACACATCCGTTTGTTAGACTTTTGGATTTATATGGTTTTGTTTAATAATATATCTTTTAGATAACGATATTGGTGGTGTTTGAAACTTCACTTTCAAATCAATATGACTACATGTTTAATTATTTGCAAGTTTAAGTAACTAAATTGAACGAATGTGTTATCTGCAGTTTTGCACATAAATAAATAAATAATATAATTTCCCATATTACAAACGGAGAATTGTTCTTAAAATTTGAGTTGTGTAAGGTCCCGATCCCGGTGCTCTACATAAGCGTTGTATTTACTCATAAACACAGTTCTATAAATCAGAGTTAGTTAATACTTTCGTGGAATATTATAACTTCTAATTCGTTACAAAATATTCAAACTTGTCTTTTAAACATATCATAAAATAGTTTATTAAAACATCATGATGAATCTTCTTTGGATACCAGTCCCTCCAGATCCTTCCATGTGCCTCCCTGAAGCTAGCTGCTTCAATCTCTTTACCTACGTGCATACTAAAAGTCAGCTACGCTGAGTGAGTTCTAGTTAAAACAAGTAACATACAATACATCAACATACTTACTTATATGTATCTAGAGATACATATTTCTTACTTAAACTGTTCATTCTTTCTTTCACACTTACATTATTTCATTCTTTATTTCGTACTTACATTCATATATATATATATATATATATATATATATTAAGAGCACTTTTCCCTATAACATTCGCAGATATTATTAAGGGTGTTCTCTACATTCGCAGATATTATTAGGGTCTGTTCCCTTCATTCGCAAATATTATCATAGTATGTTCCCTTCATTCGAAGTTATTATTAGGGTATGTTCCCTATATTCGCATATACTATTAGGGTCTGTTCTCTACATTCGCACAACCATACCTTCATACTACCATATCCTTCTTTATCATTCATATATACTATATACACAATTACAAATTCTAATACTTACCTTCCTTGGCGATACGTGCAATATCCGAAGATCGTTCACGTACTAACAAACATTCATTCATAACTTTGATAACTATCACACATATTATATATGTCATACAGTTACCACTTAAGGTAAATGTATTAACTATTCACATCGAGTATGGACACAACCCCGAAAACATAACAAGAAAGTGGGGCTAGAAACTCACCTGTAAACGATTCCTCTCTAAATTTACTGTTATGCCCTTCCTGCGCCGTGCACGGCTAACTGTGTATTAATCATAGCATTAGTTAACTACTTCTAGCTATACCATACTTCTACGTTATTGTAACCTCTAGCTACGGGGGTCTCGGGGCAGCACCCCTGGCAGCGGGGTTCTAGGGGCGGCAGCCCCTGGCGGTGTCCAAGGGGCAGAGCCCCTGGCTGGGGTTAAGTTGCTAGGTCAGCTTGAAAAAATTATATTTTCATTAGTCTTTACTAATAACCTCATCAAAAAACTGAAGTTTAATTAATTTATCAAATCAAATCTTCATTTTAAACGTTACATTTCAAATTATTACTTATTCTTAGTCCATATATCGTATAAGTCCATGTTTATCTTTTACATACGCATACGCTGTTTGTCGTTCATTTATTCGTAAGATCATTAATCTAGCGCATAAGTCTATTATTGGCCTATAAGTCACTATGGGCGCATATGTTCCTTATCATGTAAGACTTTCACGACGCACCAGCGTATAAGTTACACATATACGCCACGTATATACACACTATCATACATATACGGGAACATACATACATATGCGTTTACACATCACATATATACATATGCACTGCATACATATGCGGCTATGTACTTATGCGCTATATCTACCTATACGCTCCATACGTACACGCTGCCATACTTATATGTCTGATACTGTCTTACACGCTGCACTTATACGGCTAATACACTTATGTGCTGCTCAGACTTATCCGGTGAATATACTTATACGACGCATAAGTCATATTCAACTCTTAAATACACGTTTTTAAGGTTTTTCGTCAATTTCGGCGCCGTCGGCCGCCGTTAACCACCATGGTTGATCGGGGTTTGATTGTTTGTGGCCTAGGTAGCTTTAGGGTGTCCAGATCTGAGCTAAGGTGGCCTTTAAGCTCGTTTTTGGTTGATTAAACACCAGAATAAAGCTAGATATAGATCCAAACGGCTCGTACCACATAACGGGCCTGTGGTGTCGGGTTATACTATGCTGGTATAATGGAGATAATTCATTTCTTACCTTCGGTTGGTATCAGATCGTTGAATATAGTAGAGTAGAAAGTGTTTAGCTTAAGTGTGTGTTTTTAAAGGTGTAGGCTATGGCGTAGAGATGGATGGAAATGGAAAGAATTAGGGTTTAAGGGGTATTCATACCCATTTAAGCCCATGAACCTTAGGCCCATCTTTCCTTTTTAGTCCATAATCCATTTCATTTAACTAACCTACCATCCTCTATCTTTATTATTATTTTATTATTCCTCTACTAACTCAAATTAATTCTTCCAGCTTATTTAATATATTAAATATTATTATAGAAAATGCCGGGGTGTTACAAGTCTTCGCTCCTTAAAGAGGTTTCGTCCCTGAAACCTAACTCTTACTTAAACAAGTCTGGATAGAACTTGCACATTTCTTCTTCAACCTCCCACGTAGTATCCAATCCCTTGCGATGCTTCCATATCACTTTCACTAAAGGAATAACTTTATAACGAAGCTACGTTTCCTTACAGTCCACTATCTCAATAGGCTGCTCGATGTAGTTAAAATGCACATCAACCTCAATATCTATTAGTGGCACGTGGGACGTGTCACCAGTTAGACTTTTCCTCAGGTGGGAAACATGAAAGGTAGAGTGAATCCCTTCTAACTCTTTAGGCAGATCCAGCTTGTAAGCTACTTCACCAACACGTTCTATGATCTTAAACGGTCCAATGTACCTTGGACTTAACTTTCCTCTCTTCCTGAAACGAATGATTCTTTTCCAAGGTGAGACCTTGAGAATCACGTTGTCACTAACGTTAAACTCGATTGGTCGTCGCCGCTTATCAGCATATGTAACATCCCGAAATTTCCAAAATGATATTAATTATATTACTTAATAATAGAGGGAAAGTTGACTCGGGTTCGGGAAATAAATAATAGAGTAGGAGTTGGTATGAGTCGGGATAGTGTTAGATTAATTGAGATGGGTTAAATGAGAATGGGCCTTAGGTCCATGGGCTTTAAGGGATATAAATATCCCCTAAACCACCATAAAACCCTAAACCTCATATCTTTCCATTCTAATCTCTACACATTCAAAAACACACACACCATAAACGAGCAGGATCCGAGAGAGAGTAAACGTTAGTTGGTGCTAGATCGTCGTGACGAACCAAAGCAACAAGACCAGCTCGTGTTCGTAAGTTCGACTCGTTCAAGGTACGTTTATGGTTAGAAATCGTTCGTATAGGTTCGGTTTGATTTGAGAAATGGTAGATCTGAGTTTGTATGGTAAAAACGAATCCAACAAAGCTAAACTTACTGAAAATGGTTATGATTTGATGGGTTAATCGATTGATAAAAAGGACCCGTAACCTATATGCCTAAATCGCACCCTCTAAACATCGATGTTAGGTCGATTTGATAGTTGGGGTTTGTAGGCGCTGGTCAGACGATTCCATGGGTACCTAAATCGAGTTATTTGGTTAAGGAACGAAGGATTTAAGAGCGAACAGAACCTGCAGACGACAACTTCGCCTGCAAGCTAAGTTCGCCTGATGAACTTCGCCTGCAAGCTAAGTTCGCCTGATGAACTTCACCTAAAGCTAAGTTCGCCTAAGGTTTAACTTTGCCTAAAGCTAAGTTCGCCTATGGTTTAACTTCGCCTAAAGCTAAGTTCGCCTAAGGTTTAACTTCGCCTAAAGCTAAGTTCGCCTATGGTTTAACTTCGCCTAAAGCTAAGTTCGCCTAAGGTTTAACTTCGCCTAAAGCTAAGTTCGCCTAAGGTTTAACTTCGCCTAAAGCTAAGTTCGCTTAAGGTTTAACTTCGCCTAAAGTTAAGTTCGCTTAGAAAATAAATTAAAAACCTAATCGACCCCAGCCAGGGGCTCTGCCCCTTGGACCCTGCTAGGGGCTGCCGCCCTAGACCCCGCTGCCAGGGGCGCTGCCCCCGGACCCCCGTTCGTTGTGGGTAGTAGTTAAGACTGGAAAGATGATATGAGTAGTGATAGTTGTTTGATACGTGTACTTGTTATACAGTCAGCCGTGCACAGCTGAAGAAAGGGATTACGATTAACGGTGAACGTAACCGTGTTCAGGTGAGTTTCTAGCCCCATTCCTTGTTATGTTTTCGGGGCTGTGTGCATACTCGATGTGTTGTTAATACATTTATCCTAAGTGATAAGTGTATGTCATATGTGATATGTGTGATAGATATGAATGATTGTTTGTCGGTACGCGAACGATCTTCGGATATTGCGCGTACTGTCAGGTTAAAAATAAAGGTACGAATATTATATATCGTAGATGTATGAATATTTCAAATGAATACTTGTCGGGGCGTGAACGATCTTCGGATATTGCACGTAACGACAAGGGGTATGGTTGTTAAATGAATGAGGTAAAGAATGCCTAGAGTGTTCTTATGTTATAATGTAAGTATGTGTATATAGGTACACGAATGGCATGTGAGTTCTACGTTCGACATAGTAAGTTAGGATGGCAAATCCCTCTAGCTTCTGTCGGACATAGATTCGGCTGGTGATGGCGTAGTTAAGGACTGCGAGCCTTATACGTGAAGTAGATGATATATGTAAACGTAGATAAGGACTGCGAACCTTATACGTAATGTAGATAGGCGTCAGCATAGGAAAGGACTGTGAACCTTATACGTGCTGTATTTGTAGCATAGGGGAGGACTGCGAACCTCGTACGTGCTATGAATTAGGTTGCAGCATAGGAAAGGACTGTGAACCTTATACGTGCTGTATTTTGTAGCATAGGGGAGGACTGCGAACCTCGTACGTGCTATGAATTAGGTTGCAACATAGGGAAGGACTGCGAACCTTGTACGTGTTGTGGATGTATTTCAGCATAGGAAAGGACTGTGAACCTTATACGTGCTGTATTTTGTAGCATAGGGGAGGACTGCGAACCTCGTACGTGCTATGAATTAGGTTGCAACATAGGGAAGGACTGTGAACCTTGTACGTGTTGTGGATGTACTATGGTATAGGGAAGGACCGCGATCCTTGTACGTACCATAAATGGTGAACATAGGTAAGGACTGCGAACCTTGTACGTGTTCACGACCTTGAGTACAGGTATAGACGGTGAACTATGAACGTACTCTCGGTAGACTGAGGTTAGTGATTGTAGATATGTATGTATGTATGGTAGCAAGTATGTATGTAGAACAGAAGGGTAACTAGTGAAGTATGGATATGTATCTACAGATATGTATGTATGTGTATGTATTGTATGGCGTTCGATTAACTAGAACTCACTCAGCGTAGCTGACTTTTAGTATGCACGCATGTGAGCTGATTATAGAGTTAGCATGAGGATGACACACGGCATGGATTGAACGGCTGACATCTGAAGAAAGAAGTAAAGATGTTTTAAATATAAAGTTTTGTGTTATGGTATCAAAGAAAAGATTTAATGTTTTGTAACAAATGATTGATGTTTTATATTCCGCGAAAAGTTTTAATAAACTCTGATTTGAAGAACTGTGTTTATGAGTAAATCCGACGCTAAAGTAGGGTCACCGGGTTCGGGGCCTTACAATATAAGACTTCTGAAGATCTTGAGCAATTCTTGCCTTGATCTGATCAAACCTTGAAGAGGTTTCTTTTACCACTTCCAGACTTCTAATCTCTTTCTGACCAATCTCTCCCCCAACATACAGAAGTTCTACAACATGTACTATACAACATCTAAAACGGTGGCATACTAATACTTGAATGGTAGCTGTTCTTATAGGATAACTTTGCCAGATGCAGATGATCATCCCAACTTCCTCCAAAGTCTAAATCACAAGTGCCTAGCATATCCTCAATGGTTTGAATACTCCTTTCAAATTGCCCATATGTTTGGGGTGATACGTTGTACTGATGTCCAATCTTGTTCCCATAGCTTCATGGAACTTCTTCCAGAATCTTGAGGTAAAACGAGTATCTCTATCAAACGCGATCGACAATGACACTCCATGTGTTGAACACAGATCCAATCAACACCGATTCATTGTATTGATTAGATACTGGATCTAGTTATTTGATATGCTATAGATAAGATAATTGTATAGTAATAGTAATAATATTAACCAAGTAATCAACGAGAGAGTAGTTGGACAGAGGTTCGGTGTAATCTTAAATAATTTTTAAATGATGAAGGCAATAACTTGCCTTATATTGACGATGGATCCCATTCGTCACACAACCCTAACGAATGGTCTCCATTCGTTAACATTACATAAGTTAAATGAAAGGTATAGCAAATCACTCATTCGCTATACCCCCATTCTTCAGCATTCCATGACGAATGGGTTAGATACATAACGAACTAAGGTCCATTCGTTAAACATCCTTAACAAATGGACTGTACAAATAGCGAATGGGCTCATTCGTTAAACAACCTTAATGAATGAGCCTTTACATAACGAATGGGATTGTTTTTCTATAAATACCCCTTAACATTATAATAATAATAAATTACAAACAATAAGTTACAAAGACTCGAGACGACAAAACCGTGCACTAACAAACACCCCCTCGTCTTGAGCTCTTTGTCTTTAATTACTTAAACCGCTTCGTCTTCCAATCTCGACAACTATGAATCCCGAACGCATGACACATACGTACAACGCACTGGAATTGCATAGCTCGATCGTAATATTCACGACCTCGATCAAAATCTTGTTCTCAAAAAGCACGTCATTGTCGATTTCAGATAATTTAATGAGCCACATCGGGTCGATAACTCTTATAAAGCTGGTCTTCAGTCCCTTACCCAGCACAATGACTGCCTCGCCGGTATGATTATTGTAATACCATCGAGAAATATTATTATTGTTTAAGTTTCTTAAATAATAAGTAAAGAAATAAAGTACACGTTTCTTCGAGAAGAAGAAACGTAGTATTTAGAAAAGGGTAAAATTATTAAACTTGTTAAAATAAAGAAAAGATATTTTGAACTAAAGGTTCAACTAAGAAAATATAATCGAGGTAAAGATTATACAAATATAGACCTAAGGTCTAAAGCTAGATTATTTATCTAGTAATAACAAAAGGTTATACTCGTACTATAGGTCCGAAATAGCAAAAGAAAGACTAACCGATTAGTGAAGTGAAGCTGGTCATTTTCAAAGGTGGATATGCCCCAAACTTTTATAACTTGTTTAATTGAGTCAAAGTAAATTGATTACATGAGATTACGTATATCTAAAAAATTATGAACAAAAGTAATCGCTGGACATCACGCTATCGTGTACGTTTGTTTGAATCTTTACATATGTGGTAGACGGTGGGCACACTGCGCCACACCTGGTTATATGGCTCCGCCACGATGGGCCGGACCTAAGTTATGCTCGAGAGAGGGTAATAATGTGTATACTGATGGTAGCTAAGTACCCTCGAACGCTGCGGTGTTTGCTAAGCGGTTTCGAGTAGAGCTTAAGTTTATAATTGTGATTTGGTTTTTAACTTGACTATTATTAATCCAGGATGGGCCGAGACCTAAGTTATGTCTCAAGGGGTAAGTAACTAAATAAAATATTTTATGCGTTAGCTTATCCACCAGCATGTGTTGCTGACGTATTTTCAAATTGTTTTACAGGTAATGAAGATTAGACGCTTGGGAAAGACGAAGTGACCACTAGGCGATCTGATGGCTCAGATCATTTTTTTAAAACATTAAATATGTAAATAGTGGTTTTGTATAAACAGTAATCTTTTGTAAACATTAAACAGGTATTTTATAATCCTGTGTTTTGTTATGTAAATATTAATATTTAAATCCACGCAAATATTTCCGCATTAATCGGTAACTCTGATTTAATTACAAAAAGGGTAACAACTGTTGGTCACACACCCAGGCCCAAGATGGGGGTGTGACAAGTTGGTATCAAAACCATCGATCTTAGCGAATTAGGTATTAATTAATAATATCTAAGCTTCGATCCAAGTAAATAAGAATTATTATTATTATTATTATTTGTTTTATATAATTATGGATAAGATAGGCTGGTAAACCTTTTCTATCCCTCCTCAATCTAAACTACCCATAGATGTCATTCAAGAAAGTGATAAAAGGTTTTATGCGCGACGCGAGGAGAGCTGGATGTCCTGAACCAATTCCAAAAGACAATATGAGTGAAGACTACTATGAAGCTTTCTTTAACCAAGATCATCCAATTGACAACCCACACCTGTATAATTTCCTAGAACACAACAACTACAGATCAATCTTATAAGAAATCCACCAATGCAAGAGTACGAACCCCCAAGAACCTCAAGTTACCATACATCAAGCATCCTAGAGTATCATCCGTCCAACGAATTGCTGGCCAGTATACAATTCAAGGTTGAACCAGAATCTGACTGATCCGACTTGATGCAATGCCATTCCGACCAAAGGAGATGGCACACTGGAACTTCTACTTACAATTCTGTCAATTCTCACCCCCAATATCTATAATGCTCCTTCCCAAAGCTGAAAATGAGATTCATCCAATCATATGAGAAATGTCACATCAGTGCTGAAATGATAAAGAGACAATGGTAATGGAGGAAGAAGATCCTGAAGAAGACCCGGAGGATGAAGATCCGGAAGAAGACGAAGAAATCTCTGAAGCAGTAACCACCCCAAGAGAGGACCCATCAACAAACTCCAAGTGTGACTACCCACCATATAAAGGATGTATGCACCCATTCTTCCACATAAGTCCGTGTTATGACCCTGAATATCCTTATGTGCAAAGTATTCAAGGGATTTAGATTAGGTTTCCACCAAATTTTCCACCTTTTCAAGGAAGAATTTCTTCGATCTCAGAACAGGCAAATGAAATCCGTCAACAAGAGGCAGCCGTAGAAGCATTTTTCAACCATCCTTTTGAAACAACTTCATCAACATACCCCAAGAACCACTATGGCATCGTGATGATGGGATATCGTGATCCGCCACCACAATACGGATATCCAAATGTCATTCCACAATCTCAAGAGGAACATCTCGATCGAGCTTTGCATGAGACCGATGAGTTGCGGAAGAAAATTGCTGAAGAAGGAAGTTAAAAGAAGAAGATGGGAGATAAGCTTCTTAACAAATGCCACAAGATGAAGAAGATGGTCAAGAAGTTTATGAAGGATTAAGGAGTTTTCTCGATGTGGTCAAGTGTCTATTGTTTATGTAATCATCATATGTTTAAATATAAGAACAATGATCGTTCTAGTAACGACGGGGATATATATATGTGTGTGTGTGTGTGTGTGTGTGTATGATGTAATGATATATATATATATAAATGAATAAAAGTGTGTTTTAAGAAAATAATGTAATTATTTTAGAATGTCAAATCAAAGATCTCAAAATGCGGAAGCTTCTCAAAGAGGAGAAGATAACCGCGCCCAAAATGAACAAGCTCAACAAATACCCGAGCATTATATGAAACAAATACAAGAAATGATTACAAAAGCTGTGAGAGCTGAATCACACCTTAAGACTGAATCTAGGCAAACTCATCATACTGATCATTCTCGAAAGTCTGTAAAATATAAGTCACGCCCTAACCCATCTCTTCGCGAGGAAAGCGTGAACGAATCAAATGCTGGAGGAGAATTTAATCAAAAGTTCAATAAACTAAAAATCGAAAGTTTCTCATTTAGAGATTTCAAAAATTTTGGTCCAAAATAATTCTATGGTGACAAGGGCGCCATTGCGACACTAAGGTGGCTAGAAGAAATGGAGTCGATAGTGATCATCAGCAAGTATGCCGAACAAGAAAAGATCCAATATACGGCACAAATGTTCAAAGGAGAAGCTTTAGAGTGGTAGAATACTCTCATCATGAGCAAGAGGAGACAGACGTTGTATCAACTGATATGGGAAGAATTCAAAAGACATGGTGTTAGCAACACTATGTCTAATGCATGAAACCGATCAAATTCAATCTAAGTTCCTTAATCAAAAAATTATTGGAACTAATCATTGTGAATATAATACCAAATTCCACGAATACTGTATACTCGTACCCCAGCTGGTAACGCCAAAATCCAGCAGAGTAACTCGATACATCTGGGGACTTCCGCGAGAAATTAGCGACATGGTAAGGTCTCACTGTAGGTTCCCTGGACGGATCACACGAGATATCCCGATATACACAGGTGCGGAATCCCTGTGTAGATCGTTACGGACGTAGAATATAATCACACAAACACACGTACACACGATACGAACAAAACTCACGTTATATTGATAACTCGAATCGTGTTACTTACAGACTCACGTCAATAGACTCACGTAAACTGAACTCGATCAACCAAAACACTAACTGACCAACCCCTAAACCGTAAACAGTTAAACAATATAACTACACGACAACTTCGCCTCAGGTGAAGTTGTCCTTAACTTCGCTCGTTCAACAAGTTCGCCTAGGCGAACTTGTCAACAACTTCGCTTGGTTAACAAGTTCGCCTAAGCGAACTTGTCAACAACTTCGCTTCTAAACAAACAATTACATAAACAATATTACAGACTCGATTACAGACTTTAGACATATGAACTACTGACATCTATGCACCAACAGACTCCCCCTTGGCAGTAGCTTCATATCTTGATCTTTCAGCTCTTGTCTTCGTAATCCTGTATCTTCAAGCGTGCACTCCTTCTCTCACACACACCGTGACTACTCGCTGATATTTCCTTGCTTCATCCTTCCAAGCAGGAATATAAAATATCTTCTTTTCATTCAACACTTGCAAATCAGCTTTCGATAAGTTAACAAGATGCATCGGGTCATACACCCTCAGCACTTCTTGTTCATCTTCATCTTCCATCACGGCTTCAGCAGTCTGGCAATCAACATACCACCATTTTAGATTCTTCAACACATCTTGAGGCATATTCTTCATCGGAACCTCCTTGATGCATCGGATCGGCTTGTACTTCATCACCATCCATGGCTTGCCATCTGCTCTCAATCCCCTCTCTGTATCCTCCACGAGCTTTCCCTTCTGTGGCTTTAATAGTTCAAACTTCTTTTCTTTTATGCCTTCTTTCTACACAATCTTCTCAATAATTCTTGCCATATTGTTGTCACTTCTGTTTATCAGGCCCAACCTGGCCAAATCTTTCACCTCACATTCCGGCAACGTATTGAGAGATCTCAACATTCTCTTGAAGTATTGAATACCATCATAACGCTTCACCACAAACAACTTGATCTGATCATCATATATCCAACAGATGATTCCCTTCTTCGACTCAGCATAGCCTTTGATGTTATAACTCTTCTTGAACATGGCTGGAACAGCAGGCTTCTTGGTCTTGATAAACCAATGAGCACAGCCTTCCTTCCACCTAGGCTGCTCCTCCCACTCAGTCTCATCCATCTCAGCACTCACGTCGTCTTTCTCAACCTCAGGGATCTCGTGTTCAACGTTTTCTTCTACTATCTCCCCCTCTTCTATTCCATCTTCAATCACAATCTGCTCACCGATCTTCTCAATCATATCACTCGGCAGCACATCTTCATCGAATAAAACATCGTCACTGAACATGTCATCATCAAGCTCCTTCAGCGCATCAATCACATCATCTTCAACTAACACCACATCATCACCAGAACCACCAGCCACGTCAGTAGACTCCCCCTTAGCTGTGGAAGTACCAAGAGCTTCAGAAGTTCTTGGCAGCTCACCACCTGCATCTTTCGATGCATTGGGATCATCGTCATGGTCATTTCTCTTCTTCGTTCTGAGCTCGTCGCCCTTACAGCTCATCTCCCCCTGAGATGCCAAGAACTCCTTCAAGGCATCTATGATTTTCCCATGCTCAACCAGGAGGGATGCCTGTAGTTGATTTGCTTCCACTAGGCTTTGAATAGTCTTCGATTGTTCTGCCACGATCCGCTCTAGTGAAGCTATTCTTTCTGAGTCTGACATTGGCGAAGGCGAGACTCCAGAAGCAGGCGTAACCGCAGGTGGTATCATACCTGATAACCCTGCAGCTATGACGACCGTTGACTCCACAAAACGAGCAGCTACCATCGACTGAGTAAGCGTTGGCGGTGGTAGTGACACGATCTCCGGAGTCGACGTCTGGATGGTAGTGGTGGATGGAATGCCAGCCGATGATGTAGCCACCACGGTAACATCCGCAGCGCTTGTACTCGTCACCTGTACAGAAGAAGGAACAATGGACATACCAGACAGTGCGGCAGGAGCAAATCGTGCAGTCCTTGAAGTCTCTCCAGCTCCCATGCCAGCACCTGTCCTCTCCCGTCTTGATCTTCTAATCAGCTTATGTATGTCTTCTTCTTCTTCCGACTCGTCATCATCTTCCGTTCTCTTCCTCTTCCCAATCGTTCTCTCTCTATCACCATCAACTGTCTCCCCTCATTCATAATCTCGTCCAAATCGGAGTCAGCCATCGACGTAGCTGCTCTAGTCATACTCACACCCAAACTTTGTGCAGCCGAGACCTGCACCTCTTCCACATGATCCATGTCAAAATAGCCTTGACCTCCAAAAACAGCGTCAAGGTCTATATCCTCTGCAGTAGACGCAACAGGCACAGCAGGAGCAGGAACAGCTTGAGTTGCTCTTGCCTGTCGCGGTTGAGGATCTCTGAACTCGTCCCCGCCAGCAGGAACATACTCTGGGTTGATTAAAAACCCAAATAGAGGAGTATGCCTGGGACGACGTTCAGGGTTGCTCCTCGCACTTGACGTGCGGCATTGAGCAAAGATACGTTTGCTCACTGATTCGACGTATCTGATCGGGCGTCTCTGAGGTAGAGCCGGAGCCACATGGTTCAATATCATCTGTAAAAAACGTGGGTACATGATGAACCGCTCCCGAGACATCGCCCGTCTTTGTCTATCAAGCTCGTAAAAGACCATTTGACTGAAACTAAAACGCTTGTTATAGGTCAGTGCAGTCATGGCAGACTGCATGGTCGCACCCATACCATCTGTGCCCGCCTTCCTCCCCGACATGCACACGATCATGACGTGCATAAGGAAGCGCCACTGATCAAGAAGGAAACCCTTCCTCCTCTGGGTATCTCCTAATGGACCAGAGTAGCCCATTCGAAGAAACGCTCCATCACGAAAAGGAGCTACGAACTCTGTAGGATCGTCTCGAGTCTCCTCACCAAACTGTAATGCCACCCGGATCTGTTCAGAGTTGAACTGAACCTGTTGATTGTTCACCGTAGCTCTCATCACCGGGGGCTCAACACGGCAATCATATTCTACCGTCACCCAGAAGTCTTCGATGTTTGGTAGAGATATCGGCAGTGTGTTTGTGATCGCATGAAAGATCCTCGAGCGCAGGAGGAAAGTGATAATCTCGCGGTAGTCGTCCACACCGCTCGCCTCCGGGTCAAGAGTGATGTACATATTATGACCCGGGAAAAACTGTCTCTGATTTTCACCATCATCGCCTCCTGCACCACCAGCACCCGATATCGCAGCCATATCTGCAACAAACTAACCAAGTTAGAACGACACAAAGACATAGCACAAGTTCGCTTTGTTACCATGAGCGAAGTTGTGATAAACTCTGTATAGGCGAAGTTAAAGTTGAGGCGAAGTTAGGAACAACTTCGCTTCAGCTTTAAGTTCGTCTAATTAACACCAAGTAAAAATGATCTTAGGCGAAGTTAAAGTTAACTTCGCCTCATCACAACATCGCCTCAGGCGAAGTTAAGTTCTGGGCGAAGTTACAGATAACTTCGCCTAAACCCTAACTTCGCCTGAATCTGAATCGGCGACAGTGAGATTCATGGAACAACGTGCAGGTGATGATTCGGCTAGTTTTAGACGATTAAGCACTCGTAAACACAAGTTTTAAGGACATGTTGACGATCAGTATAGTGTTCACCACGTAAAAAACATAGGTTATGAAAATCGGTTTCAAAACCGATGGTTCGAGGTTAATAACCTGGTCGAAACGACCCTTTAGTAGCATCAAAGAACTTGTAATATATAAGAAAACAACATCTCGAACCTTTGATCGGTGAAAAAATCGGAATAAATAACACGAAATCGATGTAAAGATCAAGTTCGCCGGAGAATTGGTGTAACTGTGGATATGTTCGCTGATATTAATGAAACAATTGACTGTTGAAAATTCTTTTATATGGGCGGAGTTATACAGGCGAAGTTACGGATAACTTCGCCTAGGCGAAGTTAACCACAACTTCGCCTGTTCAACAACATCGCCTATATATTTACAAAATCAAACCTTATAATTTTAACAATTTTCCAATTAAGTTATAAAACTTTCCTAGAAGAAATAAATGACATGATCAATTCTAAGTAACCAGTTAAAAAATCATAAAACTATCTACGTGACTGTCACATTCAGTCTCGATAGGGACTGCTACGTTTTAGAAAAGATCCGAACAGGAGTCATACTAACTACGTGACTGTCACATAGATCCGTGTTTAGCTGTATTATGACATATAGAAACAGGTTGTAAGCAGGTAATATACTTAAGATGGTTTTCATCGTTTCTGTGATACGAGTTAGTTTCAATTAATCCTTAAAATTTAAGTGGGCAACAACTCAGAAATATTGATGCCTCCTATCTATCCTCAAAGCGTATTTGACTTTCCCCAAGTCACCCCGAATTGACTTCGACCCATAGTGTCTGATTAAACATGTAAATACTCTTCTTCTGGTTCCCTTTCTTCTTCTTACTCTAAGATAGAGAAGTCTTGATTTTATCATCACTAATATGTTTCAATAACTCCAAATATATATATATATATATATATATATATATATTTTTTTTTTTTCGAACAAACATAGACTTCAAAGTAGAAGTTTACTGCAAGTCCCGAATCTGGATCACTACAGTATCTTGAAACGCAATCTTCACGGGAATCAAAACACACATGGGCTCGTGTATGACTGGGTAATCGCTTTTCTGCCTATCATTCGGAAAGATATATATGAAGACACGCAAAACTCTTAAGAAGTTTCCACGTAAAATCAAGTAAATTTAGTTTGTATCACATCTACTTTTACGCACCATAAAAAGTTACCATGACATACAATGATTGTCCTAAAGCCTTTTAAGCCTAATAACTTCACTAGTTAAGCACACAAAATTAGTATATCTATCATTTTCCAAGGTTGGATCAATTTTGCGTTTAACATAGCTAACGAACTTCTTACGATGTAACAGACTTGAAAAGTAATTTCATTTCCCTTTTCTCTTTCAAAATTTAAACAAAAATCGCCCCGACCAAAACAAAGTCTTCAGGTAAACGGCTATCCCGAAGATCCAATGGATCAGCTGGACCGACCACATACTAGTATGTGTCCTTCTAACTAAGTATGATCGACTAATTTTAAGCGAAAGAAAGAAAAACTCATCATAAACCGCCCCGGTCACTATCAGTAATCTGGTTAATGGCTATCCTCAAAATCTACAAGTAGAAAATGAGGACCAAAACATATCCGAAGACAAGTCCTTCAAACTAATGTAACCGACATAATTTTAAGCGATTAGTGACGTTTTTTTTTTTTTTTTTTTTTTTTTGAATAAATAAACAAGAAAAACATGGTTACTCGGGATTGATCATCCCATTCAGTTCAATAAGGTTTTGAAATCTGGATTTGTCAAACGCTTTTGTGTATAAATCAGCGAAATTATCAAGCGTATCCACCTTTTCCAGAATTATCAGTTTCTTCTCAGCACAATCCCGTATGAAATGATGACGTATGTCAATGTGTTTAGTTTTACTATGTTTCACGGGATTGTTAGTTACTGAGATAGCAGCTGTGTTATCAATGCAAATAGGAGTAAGTAAGAAATTCAGACCATAGTCGCGCAGCTGTTGTTGTATCCAAAGAACCTGAGAGCAGCAGTTGGATGCAGCCATGTATTCTGCCTCACAGGTTGAGATTGCGACTGAAGTCTGCTTCTTGCATTGCCACGACACCAATCTGCCACCAAGAAACTGACATCCTCCAGTTGTTGACTTCCGACTCTGATTGCACCCTCCATAATCAGAGTCTGTGTAAGCGACCAGCTCCAAGTCACCTCCTCTCGGGTACCACAACCCCAGCTTCGGCTTGCCCTTGAGATACCGCAGTATCCACTTTGCACCTTTCAAATGAGATTCTTTTGGATTTGCCTGAAAACGTGCACAAAGACAAACAGCAAACATTATATCAGGCCTAGATGCAGTTAAGTACATTAAAGAACCTATTATCGCCCGATATTGAGTTGGGTCCACATCTGCATCACCGTCTACTTCAGCACCCAATTTGTGATTGACGCAGATTGGAGTATCATATGGAGAACTGTCCTCCATCTTGAAGCGCTTGAGCACATCATGAACATACTTCGTCTGATGAATGAACATCCCGTCCTTCCTCTGATCAACCTGCAATCCTAGAAAGAAAGTTAGTTCGCCCATAGCACTCATTTCAAACCTTTTCTTCATGACGGCTTCAAACTCCTGACACATGGAGACTTTTGATGCAGCAAATATAATGTCGTCCACGTAGACTTGTACCAGCAGGATGTCGCTTCCATCTCTTTTGAAGAACAACGTGCTATCAATTTTCCCTCTTTCAAAACCATTCTCGAGCAAGTAATCCGATAAAGTTGCATACCATGCACGAGGTGCCTGATGTAATCCATACAACGCCTTGCTCAACCTGTACACGTGATCTGGATAGTCTGGGTCAGGAAAACCCGGAGGTTGCTCAACATACACAACCTCATCAACTATCCCATTTAAAAACGCACTCTTCACATCTAGCTGAAACACCTTCATCTTTTCATAAGCAGCAAACGCCAGAAACAATCTTATGGCTTCTAATCTGGCGACAGGAGCGAACACTTCGTTATAATCAATCCCCTTTTGTTGATTAAAACCTTTCACGACAAGCCTCGCCTTGTTTCTTATAATGATCCCCTTATCATCTCTCTTGCACTTGAACACCCATTTTGTGCCTATAGCATGCACATTCTTTGGTTTTTCAACCAAAGTCCAAACTTCCATCTTCTCGAATTGAGCCAACTCTTCTTGCATGGCTTCGACCCACGAGCTGTCCTTTAAAGCCATTTGATAATTCTTTGGTTCAATCTGGCTTATAAAGCAGGTATACAGGCATTCATCGATTATTCCTGTCTCCTTAATGCTTGTATAAACACAGGTGTGTTCATTCAAGCTACTTCTCGTTTGTACACCTGAGGACACATCACCAATCACATTATCCAGAGGGTGATCTTTATGAATTCTCGTGGTCGGAACAGAACCGACATGCAAATTATCTTCCAAATTAGAAGAGATCTCATCAATGGTTGTTTCATGCTGAGAGTGAAAAGGATTGATAAATTCTTCTACAGTTGAGGCAGCAGGGGTACCGATAGTGTTTGATGAGGAAGGTTGACATTTTTCAATCAGCTGTCTTTGCAATAGATTTTCTTCCTCATCGAAGTATCATCTTCGTCGCAGCTCTTTCTTCTTCTTCAGAAATCTCCAAATCCGGTACGTTAAACGACTTAAAAAGCTTAACATAGTCGAAAAGCTCAGCAGGTCCATTGCTTGGTTTTGGCGGTTGGTAACTTGTGATGTTAGTGTTACACACCACCTCCACCTTGCAGGTCGAAGTATTGAAGACACGTCTGTTGGGTGTACCAACAACATAACCGACTAAGATTCCTTCGTCGGCTACTTCGCCAAATTTAGAGTTTGTCTTCAAGATCGAACAAGGGGACCCGAATGGTTCAAGACCACTCAAGTTGGGCTTCCTTCCATGCATAAGCTCGTAACATGTTTTACCAAGTCTCTTAACGGTTAACACTCTATTCAGAACATAGCAGGCTGTAGCAACCGCTTCAGCCCAGAACATCACAGGAAGCTTCGAATCTGCCAGCATGGTCCTGGCTCCTTCAATTAAAGTTCGGTTCTTCCTTTCAGCCACTCCATTCTGTTGCGGAGTATACGGAGCGCTGTATTGATGTTCAATTCCTTTCTGAAGACAGAAGATCTCCATTTCAAAGTTCTTGAACTCCGTCCCATTGTCACTTCTGATGAACTTAACTGTTTTACTCATGACGTTCTCATCTTTAATAATCAAATTCTTCACCATTTGAGCCGTCTCATCTTTCGATTTCAGAAAATATACCCACGAATATCGCGAGTAGTCATCAGTGATCACCAAGCAGTAAGAAGTACCTCCTAGACTTTTTACATTCACGGGACCGAAGAGATCCATGTGAAGCAGTTCTAGAGTACTGGCAATTGAGTTGACCTTCTTGGTGAGATGGGATTTCTTGTGTTGCTTTCCCTTCTTGCATGCAATACATTTGTCTTCAAAGTTAAAACTTTTCAAGGGAACGCCCATCACAAGCCCATTTTTGACAATGTGGTTCATCTTCCGAAGATGAATGTGCCCCATTCTCCTGTGCCATAGTTCGGATTCTGATTCGCTTGCTTTCGTCATCAAACATGATTCTCCCAAGGCCATTTCAGTAGACCTCATATCCATCACATATGTATTTGTATCACGTGGAGCTGTCATCACTATCCACTCGTCTGGTATCTGAAAACCAGACTTCAACACGATCGCCTCATTCTTCGTGAAGTGAACAGTATACTCCTTATCACAAATCTGCGACACACTCAGCAGATTGTGCTTCAGCTCTACCACAAAATTCACATTCTCAAGTGTCATCTTCTCATTGGACACCGTACCTTTTCCCGTAATTCTTCCTCCACTTTCACCAGCAAAACTAACTCTCGCACCCTGAACAGGTTTTAAGTCGTGCAACAAGTATTTGTTGCCCGTCATGTGCCGGGAACAGCCGCTATCTACAATCCAAAGACTGTGGGCAGCCCTGTTCAACTGTTCCTGCACAATAAAGCAAATGATTAGAATCTAGGGACCCAAGACCAATTGGTCTTGGATCTATACATCCCGTACTTCTGCTTTCCGAAGTTAGCATTTGAATAATTCCTGTCAGTCCTAGTAGGAAATCTCATTGGAGATTGAGTGTGAGGCCTTCCAAACCTATGCGTATTGAAAGTATTATATCTTACGGTTTGGTGATTAGCATTGTAAAACTGAGGTTTGTTTCTTTGAAAACCTGTATTAGTTACATTTCGGAACCTTGAAGGGTTTTCATTTTTAACAGTATTAAAATTTCCATTAGCCTTATGCTCAGTTTTAATAGGCCTCACGCCTCTGAATTTTGGCGTCAGAGGACAATCTGCAACAAGATGTCCTAACTTATTACATCTAAAACAACACCTATACTCCATTTTCTTCTCAAAGGTTGTTTTGGATGTCGAGGCAGTGTTACCGGCCGTTCGTCTCACATAAGGTGGGACGTACGGGTTGAGTGGAGTACTCTTTTTAGAAGTTTTATCTTTTTCTCCACCAGCGGGTAACACTACCTTCTCTTTTGTCTTACCTGATTCGGACAACTTATCCGAATCCGTTGAGACTGGACTCGCAACAGAAATTTTCACACTTGAAACAGGCGAACTCGTTTCGCCACTACTAACACTCAGTTCTGAACTCGTAACCTTGATTGGAACTGTCTGAGGAATTTCAAAATCAGCAGATTTCTGTACACTAGGGTTAAAAGTGTAATTGTGGTTATACGGTGGTGGAACCTCGTGATAACCAATTCCTCCTCTCTTTGTAGAGGTACCTTGATCACTAACAAGGTGATCAAGAATAGCTGAGGAATTTCTGAACTGTTCTAGTTTTCGGTTCAGTTCCACCACTTTCACCTGGTGGTCAGCAATCTGCTTTTCTCGTTCAGCAATCAGTTTAGTTTTTTCTTCTAAAACCTCATAACTTAGATCAATTACTTCAATTTTTTCAGCAAGTTTAGTTTTTAAGATTTTAACATCTTTTTCACATGCTTTAATTTTAACTTTGTAACTGTTTTCTCTTGCTTTTGTGAAGTGATGATCTTCTTTAAGAGTTTTAAATTCAGCATCTAAACGAACATACTGATAAGTTATGGTAGCAAGTTGCTCAGACAAATTCTCACATTTAGTACAGATAGATTTAGAACTTACCTCGGAGCGTTGATCATCGTTATCTGCCATGTAAGCTTTTTCCTTACCAGCAGCTTTCTCTTCTCCGGTAGTCTTCTCATGTTCTTCACTCTCAACCTTAGCCATATTTGCCTGTTCACTAGTTTCATTTAAATGCAGGTTCCAGTTTTATTCACCTGCTTCTCTAGACAGCATGGCATTGACGTCTTTAGTACTCCCAGTGTGCTGTGGAGACCGGCCCTGACCACGTTCAACTCTCTCGTTTCTGCAATCTTTGGCAAAGTGCCCGTTTTGTTGACAGTTATAGCACCTCACCTTAGATTTGTCGAACCCTGGCCTGCCACCAACAAACTTTCTCCCCGTCTTTCTCATGAACTTCTTCACTCTCCTCACTATCATGGCCATCTGCCATTGTAAATCCATCTCCTCCAGATCATCAGCATCGATCTGGTCATAGTCTTCATCTAGCATTGCTGGATCAACCACCTTTCCTTGAATATAGTTTTCATATGAAGCAATAAATGAAGCATAGAGGCCAAACTGCTCTTCAGCAGATTTGACGCTCATTGGCATCTTTGAGTAATTATTGCTTGAGGAACTTGAAGATCCACTACTCTGGCTTGCTGTCTGTTGAGTACCACTTGATCCACCCGCAACAAAGCAAACATCCCCATTTGAGTTTACTGACACATGCCCCTCCTGTGAAGAATTGGCACCCGACTCACCTTTCGAGTAGTAGGCGGCAGAGTCAGTCTTTGAACTTGTATTGGAGTTCACTTTCGCACCGTACATGCTCGGATCTTGAACCTGATCCATAGATGTTTCCTTTCTTACCATATTAAGCTCAAAAGTTCTGAGCTTGTTGACAGCAGTTTCAAGATCATAAGTAGAGAAGTCCTTGTCTTCCCTCATCAGTACAGTATACATCTCCCATTTTGGTGGGAGAGCATCGAGAAGTTTTTCTACAATCTCTTCTTCTCGGTAGGAAATGGAGTAGTTACTCAATTCAGTCATGAGATGATAATATCGAGTGATAATATCAAGAGATTCGTTCTTTAAGTACTTAAAGACTGAAAATTGAGTTTTCAGCAGCTTTATCTTTGAGGCCCGAATGCCTACATTTCCTTCGAATCTGCTCTCAAGAGCTTCCCAAAGCTCTCTAGCTGATGTATACTTTCTGAAAGTATGGAGGATCTCCTGTGGAAGAGCCATTGTGATTGCAGCATGAGCCTTGCTTTCGGCTTCATACATCTTCTTCTCCTCCTCTTCCATTTTACTGTATTTCTTGATTTGGTCTCGACTCTCATACTCCATGATCGGTGGAATATATCCATCTTGGATGCATACCCACATTTTTGCATCCTGGTACTTAACATATTGGATGAACCGATCCTTCCACGCGACAAAATCGGTTCCCTTCAGCAACCTTGGGGCCTTTGTAGCTGACCCCGCTTCAACTTCCATCTTGACAAGCTCCGAAATGTTGATCGACGACATCCTTCTTGAAGACTAAGAAACCCGAAAAATTCTGAAAAGGGCGAAGTTAAAAAAATTTCTTCGAAACAGTACTGTAGGCGAAGTTAAGGATAATTTCGCTTAAATAATAACTTCGCTGGATCCTTCTTAAATTCGCGTAACTGGGCGAAGTTGAGAATAACTTCGCTTAGGATAAGCGAACTTAGAAAGTAAGCGAACTTGAAGAGAACTTCGCTGAACTAGGCGAACTTGAGAAGAACTTCGCTGAGTTAGGCGAAGTTGAGGAGGTAGGCGAAGTTGTGAATAACTTCGCTTCTCCTTATATCTTCGCTGAAACCCTACGAATCCTGACGGCAACTTCGCCTGATGAACAGCAACTTCGCCTGACGAACTGAAACTTTCTGCAGATCTGAAAAACGGATTTTAAAGACGATTTTGACGGTTTGAAGGCTTGAACACACTTGTAGGAGGCTAGAATGAGCAATAACACCAAACACTCGTCCCGGTAATACCCGAAATGGAACGAATTCTACACCCGCGTGAATATCCCGAACCACACAATCGAGCAAAAGCTCTGATACCAATTGTAGGTTCCCTGGACGGATCACACGAGATATCCCGATATACACAGGTGCGGAATCCCTGTGTAGATCGTTACGGACGTAGAATATAATCACAAAAACACACGTACACACGATACGAACAAAACTCACGTTATATTGATAACTCGAATCATGTTACTTACAGACTCACGTCAATAGACTCACGTAAACTGAACTCGATCAACCAAAACACTAACTGACCAACCCCTAAACCGTAAACAGTTAAACAATATAAATACACGACAACTTCGCCTCAGGCGAAGTTGTCCTTAACTTCGCTCGTTCAACAAGTTCGCCTAGGCGAACTTGTCAACAACTTCGCTTGGTTAACAAGTTCGCCTAAGCGAACTTGTCAACAACTTCGCTTCTAAACAAACAATTACATAAACAATATTACAGACTCGATTACAGACTTTAGACATATGAACTACTGACATCTATGCACCAACACTCACTTACCACAAACCCCTGATTTCACCACGGAATTGGTTGGTTACTTGATGAACGGTTTAATCCGTAACAAGGAGGAAGAAAAGAAGCTGGTGTCATCAAATGACCAAAAGAAAACTAGAGGTACCTGATTCAAGGGAAAGGATGTAGGGCAACGAAAAGCTGGATCCAACTCCAACTATACTCAGTGCAAAATTTGTAAGAAGTATCACAAAGGCCGATGCCACTTTGCTTTGTCTACAACTTTCTGTGACTCGTGTCACAAACCCGGTCATGCAACGGTCGACTGTTGGAAAAAGACGATGACTTACTTCAACTGCAAGGAAATGGGTCATCTCAGCTTTGAGTACCCCAAAAACAAACCCGCTGTTGGAGGTGCGGGTGGAAGTGGTCAAAAGAACGAACCGAAGAAGGGAAACACAAGAGTCGTCGTCTTAGACATATAGAAAGCGGCCGACATGCCGGAAACCATCATCGGTACGTTCTTAGTTAACGACACGTATGCTAGAGTTTTATTCAATTCAGGTGCCAATTTAAGTTTTATAGATTATAGCTTTTGTAGTCTATTAAACGAACCTCTAAAGAAATTAAATAAAACTTTAAGCGTCATGACCGCTAGTGGCGAAATCGTTAAAATCTTCGAAGCTTTAGAAAACGGAAAAATATTATTAGCTGGTTACGTCTTACCCATCCAGCTGTTACCTATGACTCTTGCTTGTTTTAGTATAGTACTTTGTATAGACTGGTTATCCAATAATCATGCTCGTATCATCTGCAATAGTAAAACCATAGAACTTCGAGCCACTGATAAACGAACCATTCGAATTGAAGGGGAAAAGAAGATGGCCAAGTTAGCATAATCTCCACGATTAGAGCTAATAAATGTTTAAATCAAGGATGCTTAGCATTCATGGCCTATGTCATTGAAGAATCTAAAACAAAGGAGATAAAGGAGGTGCCTATTATCTCCGAATTTTCTGACGTATTTCCCAATGAGTTGCCAGGAATTCCTCCCAATCGAGAAATCGAGTTTAGAATTGATCTCATGACTGGAACCTCACCAATCGCCAAATCCCCGTATCGCTTGGCTCGAACGGAAATGAAAGAATTGAAAAAACAATTAGACGAATTGCTCGAGATAGGATTCATCCGTCCAAGTTCAACACCGTGGGGAGCGCCAATTCTCTTTGTCAAGAAGAAGGATGGATCAATGCAAATGTGTATTGACTACCGATTTTTAAACAAAGTAACCATTAAAAACCGATACCCACTACCCCGAATTGACGACCTCTTCAACTAACTGCAAGGAGCAAGCTAGTTCTATAAAATATATTTACGTTCTGGTTATCATCAACTCAAAGCCCAATCCGAAGATATTCCGAAAACCGCATTCCGAACAAGGTATGGACAATATGAGTTCACGGTCATGTCCTTTGGTCTCACTAATGCCCCAGCCGCTTTCATGGATATCATAAACCGAATCTATAAACCTTACTTAGTTAAATTTGTTATCATGTTCTTGACGACATACTTATTTATTCCAAGTCAAGGGAAGATCATGAAACACGCCTCAAAATCCTGTTTGAATTACTTAGAAACGAGAAGTTGTACGCCAAATTCTCGAAATTTGAATTTTGGCTTCACGAAGTGTAATTTCTTGTTCACATCATACACGTGAATGAAATTCAAGTAGATCCCGCAAAAATTGAAGCCATCTCAAAGTGGGAGATTCCAAAATCGCCAACCGAGATCTGAAGTTTCTTAGGTTTGGCCGGCTACTATCGTAGATTCATTAAAAATTTCTATCGAATAGCCGTTCCTCTAACCTCGTTTACCCGTAAGAATATCAAGTATGAATGGGGAACCAAAACTCACCTCGGGATTGCGTAAACAAAAACTCACCAATGCACCTATACTGGCCTTGCCAGAAGGTACTAAGGTTTTTCTTGTCTTTAGCGACGTGTCCCATTCAGGTTTGGGTTGCGTACTAATGCAACGAAAGAAAGTAATCGCTTACGCTTCTCGATAAATCAAGGCACACGAGAAAAATTACACAACTCACGATCTAGAGTTAGGCGCCATAGTCTTTGCTTTAAAGTTATGGAGGCGCTATCTCTATGGAGTCAAATTCTTCATATACACCGATCACAAAAGGTTAAAACACATCTTCAAACAAAAAGAACTTAAAATGCGTCAACATAGATGGATGGAAACATTGATCGACTACGACTGTGAAATTGTTTATCATGAGGGTAAAGCCAACGTTGTGGCTGACGCCATGAGTCGTAAGGAACATGAGAAACAAAAAATTGTCCAAGCATTACGACTAGAACTTCAAGTAGATCTAGTAGAGCAAATCCGATTAACCCAACTCCAAGCGATCAAAGAAAACAAGATCGTTGACGAAAAACGTAACGATACATTGACTCGTTAGTCAAAGGCGACGATGGTATACTTAGACTTGGAAACAAGATCTGGGTACCAATCGTTGGAGAACTACGAGAAAAGATCTGGGTACCAGTCGTTGGAAACAAGATCCAAGTACATGATGCACCCCAGTAGTGATAACATGTACCAAAACCTTAAGCCAAACTACTGGTGGAATGGAATGAAAAGGGATATCGCTTTGCACGTTGCAAAATGTTTGACGTGTTTGGAAGTCAAGGTCTAGCATCAAAATCCCTCGGGATTTCTTTAGCAACCCGAACTCCCGTTTGGAAATGGGAATTGGTAACCATGGATTTCATCACGAACCTCCCAAAAACTAGTCGTCAACATAATGCGATATGGGTTATCGTTGATAGGTAACCAAATCTGCTCACTTTATACCTATTAACGATACCTATTCCATGGATAGATTAGCACTGATCTATGTAAACAACATTGTTGCATTGCACATAATGCCTCTGTCTATCATTTTTGATTGAGACAGCCGATTCACGTCTCACTTCTAGAAAAGTTTCCAACAAGCGTTAGGAACCCAACTAAATTTTAGCACTGCCTGTCATCCTCAAACCGATGGGCAAAGCGAAAGAAAAATTCAAACGCTTGAAGATATGCTCCACGCTTGTGTGATTGAAATAGGTGGAAGTTGGGATGACCGTTTTCCCCTAATTGAATTTTCGTATAACAATAGTTATCACACAAGTATTCAAGCTGCACAATTTGAAGCGTTATACAGACGAAAATGTAGAACACCGGTATGCTGGTTTAAAAAATGAAGACAATCAATTGTCTGGACCCGAGATAGTCCAAGAAACCACCGACAAGGTGTTACAAATTCGAGAACGACTTTAGATGGCGCGAGACCGAAAAAGAGTTACGCTGATGTCCGCCGTAAGCCGTTAGAATTTAATGTCGGCGATAGAGCCTTATTAAAAGTTTTGCCTTGTAAGGGTGTCATTCGCTTCAACAAGAAAGGAAAATTAAGTCCACGCTTTGTTGGACCTTTTGAAATACTCGAGCGAATCGATACTGTCGCTAACCATTTGCGACCACCCGAAGAAATGAAAGGGATACACAATGTATTCCACGTCTCTAATCTGCGTAAATGTCTAGGTGATGAACCTTTGTCAATGCCCTTAAAAGATGTCGAAATAAATGAAATCCTTAAATTCGTAGAACGACCTTTAAAAATTGAAGACTTTAAAAAAAAGAAGCTGAAGCGACGTAAACAAATGTTGGTCAAAGTTAAACGGAACTCTCGAAGAGGCCCCGAGTATACTTGGGAATTAGAATCCCAATTGAAAAAAAAGTACCCCCACTTGTTCTAAGAAAGCGAATCTCGCGGACAAAATTCATTCCAAGGTGGGGAGGATGTAACATCGTGAAAATTTCGGATCAAAACTAACAAGTGTTCATAATTTAAGGATCAAATGTGAAAATCTGTTTCCTGACCCATCGTGATACGCGATGGATAAGAAGTTAACCCATCGAGTAACGCGATGGGTGTGTTACAAAACCCAAGAATGGGCGGTGTCGAGATACGCGATACCCCAAAGCCACAACGTCATTGCGTATCGAGATGACATGGTCAAACAGACGATGACACGTGCCCCTCCACGTGTCTCCACATGGCGTTGCGTGTCCAGCCACATGGCAAGCCTACTGGGTTACACACAAGCCTAGTTGCGATACGCGATGACCTCCGAAAAGGTCCATCGCGTATCGTGAACCTATAAAATAGAATTAAAAGGATCCGTTAAACCATTGCTATATGCGATGGATCCTTGGCAAGACCCACGCGTATGGCGATGGGTTAGCTCGATCAGCCCTATAAATAGGCCCATCAGCCCTCATTTCATACTCACAACTCAAATCTCTCTCTCACCACCTCGTAAAGTGTGCCCCCATCGTGTCTCAAAATCGGTGTTGAAAACCAAAGTTCCTCGAAATCCGTGTCATAAAACGATGACGTTTACTCGAAGTACGTGCCACATCAAGAAGATCCGACACCCCACCTCAAAGTTCATGCCTATGAAGATTGACGACCGGCGAACATCGATTTATGTGCAAATAAGTGTTAAACAAGATTTCTTGTAACGATTCCGGCAAATTCAGGTATACCCTAGCCGGTATATACTATTTACGTGTTATTTAATACTGAATATTTGAATTATAATGTGTATATACGAGTATGTATGATTCACGGTACGAATTATACTCGATTATACAGTTAATCGTATTGGAAGTACGATTAACCGATTGACGGTTATTGAAACCCGAATGAATCGGAGATTACATTATAGACAAAATATATAATATTTAGTGATGTTTACGAAGTATTAAAGCTTCGGGATAAGTGAATTAAAGCACAGAAAAGAGTTTTCGATTTAATGGTACGTCGGTACGTTAAACGAAACCTTTAATACCAAACCAAGCAAGAGGCGATCGATCAAGCCGAAAAAGATGCACAATTACCGACAATATGATGTGTTAAGTCAATAAATGTCATGGTTTAAGTTTTTAAAGTTTTTAAATCGGTTTTATATAAATTTCATTTTTAAGCCGAAAAACGACCGTTTTAGCCTCGTTTTAAGCCGAATTAAACGTTTAACCGAAAAACGAACTGAACCAGATTATCCACAACATTATCCGGATTACACAATCCGAATGTGTGGCCAAGATTTGAGATGTGGGCCCCACCCCACACCATTACATGGACCGATCGGTCCATTTCACACGCATTAACATTTCATTTTCTTTTTTTTACATAAAATCCAACTCCAAAACCTTTCCCTCTCTTCAAATCTCATCCAAATCCTTGATTTTTAACAAGAATCACAAGGTAAAAACATGGTTATAATGGTTAATTCATAGTTTTGATTCCATGATCTTGAGTTGTTTACAAGAGAATGAAGTTTCAAGTGAAAAATGGGTGAAAACCCGAGATGAAACCGATTCTTGCATGATCAAGTGATGTATACAAGTTATACAAGGGATCTTGGTCCAAGAAAGGAGTTAAAAGAGTCAAAAACGAATTTTTACGGTTAAAATCTTTGTTTCTTTATCATAACCGAAACCATGAAAGAAATGGCTTGATTGTGGGTGTAACTTGCTTGGTGTGGTGTTGTTGTGCTTGTAGGTGTTGTATCTAGTTGCTAGCAAAGGCTAGAAAGCAAGATCTTTGCGATCTAAAGCTAGAAACACAAGGTAGTTCGGTTTTTCGTATGATTTATATGATTTGGACAGATTATGATAAACTTAAATTTGGGTCATGAAATTTCACAGAGATGATCTACACATGAAAATATGAGATCTGTGAAAATTTGGTAATTTTTGGATAAAGGATGAATATTTGGGGAATTTAATGCTCGGTTTTGGCTAAAAATGGTGAAAAATAGCTAACAATCATGATAAATTATGGAAAATTCCAGATAAGCTTTTCATAACATTTAAAAGTCACACACAAAATTTCAGGTCCATTGGAGAAGTCTAAGTAGGCTTTTCGGTAAAACGAGTTCTAGGGTTTTCTAGCTCGGTTTTGGTGAAAATGGCATGAAAAATGAAATTTTGGTTCTGGAAAAATTACAGGGAACTATGTGGATGTCAGGGGTCCTCCCAGAAAAATTTGGGATTTTTCTAAGGTCGGTTGGTATTTTCGACATATTTGGTGCTTAAATGACGTTTAAAAATAGATAAATAAATGTTAAATATAAAAATTAATTCTGGAAATATTTTTATAAAATTCCTTACTGTCAAAAAGTGATTTGTGCAAAATTTCAAGATCCGAGACTAAACGGATAATTATTTGTGCTAAAAAGAACATAAAAACAAACTTTTAAAGCTTAAAACGCGTAAACCGGCAAAGTTCGCCTAAGCGAGCTGACTGGTGTATAAAAACCCTAAAAATGGACTATTTTCATGAAACTAAGTAATCAAGTAAAAATAAATCATCCGAAAATAATTCGGATGATTTGGGTAATTTTACCCGATTTAGCAGTTTCCGGTGTATTAACGACGGAAACGGGTCCCGCGGCCAAACGGGGCGTCTAAACCGAGCTCTAAATTCACGGATTTAACTAAAATATTAGTCAAACACTATTTTCGGGTCGTGTGTGACCAAACTCATTTTTAAAACATAAAAACAGATAACAGTGCTAGGCACGCAAAACGAGGAAAACAAAATAATAATAATTTTGACGGTCAAACTCTAACGATATCACAATCTAAGTCCTGAGAAGTGTTTCGGGGTTAACATTGTCCCCGGATCGTGTACGGTACTGGGATAACAGTGTCCCCAGACGTACCGGTTAACACGAATTCAAGTTATATTAATAGAAATTGTATAGTAACGACTTAGGGATCGTATTACAGATCCGGACCGGTAGCCGTGCACAGTGTTATATATTTGCTCACGAAAAGGTGAGTTTCACGAGCCCCTTTTTACTGAACTGTTTTAAATATTTTCCCGGGGCGGAAAGCATGTTTCTATCAAAATGTTTAAGTACATGCTGATCGCATGGAAATGAATGTATTTATATAATGTTTATTGTACGGGAATCGTACGGTAATGTATTAAGATGGTAATTGTCTGAGTTGCTAACAGTGTAAGGCCCGAAACAGTGTTCTGGGTTAACAGTGTTCCCAGAGGGTATTAAATGTGTTTCTGGGTTAACAGTGTCCCCAGAGGTTATTAAATGTGTTTCTGGGTTAACAGTGTCCCCAGAGGTTATTAAATGTGTTTCTGGGTTAACAGTGTCCCCAGAGGTTATTGGATGTGTCTTTGGGTTAACAGAGGTTTCACCTGTGGGCTCAGCATAATTTCATCGCTAATATATAATTATTATAATGATTTGTCATCGTTTACTTAAATTAGTGAAACTCACCAACTATTCGTAGTTGACCCGTTTTCTTTACATGCTTTCTAGGTACACCCAAATTGGAATGAGTGATACGTGCTTGATGATGTGTGCTATCGGTAAAACTTATTTTGTATTAAATATGTTAATGTACTATCGGTAAAACTTATGTGATAACGCCTAGACGGTAACGAAACTCGGAACAATGTAATACGTTTAAATTAATGTAGTGGTGTTTTCTTTTTAAGCAATGCTGTTGATATCAGACGTGTCTGTTGCATCCCGTTTACGTTTCCGCTGCGGTTACGGGGTGTTACAGAACTTGGTATAAGAGCCATTGGTTATAAAGAATTAGGATGTCTTTAAAAGATACCTAAAATATAACCAGTAGCTCAAGTGTTATAGGATCTGAATATCAACTAATAATTTATTGTGACGAGATCGGGATGAACTTGGATGGACAAGTGAGTTATTATGGTCCGGAACATAATAACAGACTTGTCCGCACAAGGGAATTCAGGGGAAGTCACGGGGGACTTTAATAGGTAAAATTGGCAACATATGTGTAAATATATGATAATATTGTTATGTGGCAAAGTTGTATAAGTAAGTGTATATTAATTTGATTATGATTTACACTATGGAAAGAACTATATGTTTGTTAACTTGTGTGCAGGTAAGAATGTCGAGAACTCCTAGTTTATCGATGGAGGAGGACCCGGAGGAAGTTAGCTCCGGGAACTCTGGGAGTCTACGCATATCATCCAGCTCTGAGCCTAGCGAGGCTAGTCGTAGGAGCTCTAGCCAGTCCTCCCCAGTCAGGATTGCCAGATCCCCCACCCCACCCGCACCACAGGCCACCCCTATCCCTCCCGGATTCGAACCCCGCCTCACGGCGCGGATCAGTGTCCCGCATGTTCCACCGACCTCTCCCCCACCCAGACCTGCTACCCGTCGGGGCGAGTCCTCCCGCTCCCAGCCCGAGCCTGTGACTCCACCTGTGTGGGGTCTCCCTAGGCAGGAAAGGGACGCGGCGGCATGGCTTCGAGTGCTCACCGAGCAGGTGAATGAGCACTCCGCCGCCTTGACAGTGGGAGTGCAGAGGCGGATGTATCTGGGGGACTGCATACTGGACCATCAGTATGCGATTGCGCAGTTGAAGAGGGAGTGCTCATACTCCCAGTGGATGATCGGCCGGATGGAGACGCGGATCCGGGGTATGTTGGCCGTGATGGTGGTGTTGGTGGCTGTGTTGGTGGGGTTGGTATACCACCGTGTTTAGTTGTGTTAGGATGGGAGTAGACAGGGACCGCTTTTTGATACTCTGTGTAAGCAGTTAGTGGTGATGCTAACATAGAGTGAATCTTGTGTAGTTATAATACAACCACTGGCCCTTAGGGAGTCTCTTTTGGGGTATATCATTATAGATACTTTTGGGTATCATTCAAGCACTGACCCATTGTGGGTTATGTCGAGATGATGCCGACATAGGCCCTATGTATGAAAACTTAACCTATGTAATGGTGACAGGGAAGTAATGTGAACGGATGTTTGTGTAATATGCACTAATGTTTATTAATGAATGGAATGTGTGTTGTGTTTTATGATTGGAATTTGTATTAATTACATGTATTTTCTTGATGTTGTGTAGAATGGCACCAAAACGATCAGCTCAAATGTCGGAAGTAGATGTGAGCCGTTTGATTGCTCAACAGTTAGAGGCGGCGATACCGGATATAGTATCGCGCATCGCCGCCAGTATTAACAATTCGACCAATCCAACCCCTCCGAGCAATCAAACGACCACCAATAATGACGGGGAACGAAATGCTAATCCTCCACAGAACGATAACACGATTCCGAGTAATGACGCACCACCTAGGGTGGTCGTTACAGACAGTAATGGCCCTATACCTACTGTAGAGACGAATCGTACTGAACCGATTCCTGCATCCAGGGGATGTTCGATCAAAGACTTTATGTTGTGCAAACCCCTAGAGTTTAGCGGGTCTGAAGGACCAAATGGGTTGGTTAAGTGGATCGAGAAAATAGAATCCGTTGTGAATATCAGCAACTGCCCCGAGGATTGTGTTGTTAAGTATGCTACCTGCACATTCAGGGACCATGCCTTGACATGGTGGAACACGATAGTGCAGACTCGGGGTCAGGCGGTGACAAACCGCATGACCTGGACAGAGCTCAAGGCTCTTGTACTGGAACATTTCTGCCCGAAAAACGAATTGCAGAAATTAGAAAATGAATTGTGGAACCTGGAGATGCAGGGGGCAGACCATTTGGGTTATACGAACCGGTTTAATGAGTTGTCGCGATTGGTACCATGGTTGGTCACCCCAGAGTCGAAGAGGGTTGAGCGTTATATTTGGGGGCTAACTCCAGTTGTAAGGAGTATAGTCAATTCTGGGGGACACCAAACGTATGAGGGTGCGGTGACGCAAGCTGGTATCGTCACGTATGATTTCGTAAGGAGCGGGTCACTGAAGGTGGCGGGAGAATCCGCTGGGGGAAAGCGGGGTACATATGACCATAGGATCCAGGAAAAGCAGCAAAATAAACGTGCTAGGCCCACTGCCCAGAACTACGCCATGACTAGTTCAGGCGGAAGGCAAGAACCGCAGAAGGGCACGTTTCCTAAGTGTGGGAAATGCGGTTACCACCATGGTGGCGTGTGCAAAGAGGTGGTATGCCACCGGTGTGGCAGGATTGGGCATTACGCACCGAGTTGTAGAACAAACCTGAACAATCTGAACCGACAACCGCAACCTATCCGTGCGCAGCCATTTAGGACCCAACCAGCCCGACAACCAAAACCCACAAGGAAACCAAATGATGACCACTAGCCGTGCTTGCTTTGAATGCGGCAGCACAGATCACCTTAAGAGAAACTGTCCGAAGCTGAACCAGGGAGGAAATGGGAGGCAAACTGTGGGTCAGGCATCGGCGTCCAATCCGGCGCGAGGCCGAGCATTCGTGATGGGGGCGAACGAAGCACGCCAGGACCCCAGCGTAGTGACAGGTACATTCCTCGTCTCTGATCATTACGCTTCTGTATTATTTGATACAGGCGCCGATAGAAGTTTTGTTTCTGTTAAATTCCTATCGATTGCAAACCTTCCAATTAGTGAAACCATAGAACCTTACACCGTAGAAGTCGCTAACGGTAAAACCATGATAGTTAATCAGATAGTTCGGAACTTCCCTTTTATTCTGAACGATCAATCCTTCCTGATTGACTTATTACCTGTAGAATTAGGTAGTTTTGACGTGATAGTGGGAATGGATTGGTTAGCACGTAACAAAGTGGAAATAAACTGTGAAAAGAAAATCGTCAAGATCCGGGTGTCGGATGACGAAGAGGTGTTAGTGCAAGGAGAGAAGTCAGGCACAATGATACCATTTATATCCCACCTCAAAGTGTTAAAATATATACGCCAGGGATGCGTGGCGTATCTAGCAAGCTTGACGGCCACAGATTCTGATGAGAAACGGGTGGATGACATCCCGGTGGTACGCGAATTTCCACAAGTTTTCCTAGAAGAACTTCCTGGATTACCGCCAACCCGACAGGTCGAATTCAGAATCGATTTATTACCTCAAGCTGGCCCTGTTGCTAAGGCGCCCTACCGACTTGCACCATCTGAGATGCAAGAACTATCCAATCAGTTGCAAGAATTGTTGGATAAAGGATTTATACGTCCTAGTTATTCCCCGTGGGGTGCACCTGTACTATTCGTGAAAAAGAAGGACGGGAGCCTTAGAATGTGCATTGATTACAGGGAGTTGAACAAGTTAACAATCAAAAATAGGTATCCTCTTCCCCGAATTGATGACCTGTTCGACCAACTACAAGGTGCGAGCTACTTCTCAAAAATAGATCTTAGATCGGGATACCATCAGGTTAGAATTTAGGAGGAGGATATCCCAAAAACCGCATTCCGGACTCGCTACGGCCATTACGAGTTCTTAGTTATGCCTTTTGGGCTAACAAATGCGCCAGCAGTGTTCATGGATCTCATGAATCGAGTCTGTAAACCCTATCTCGACAAATTCGTCATCGTGTTTATTGACGATATTTTGATATACTCGAAGAGTAAAGAAGAGCACGAGCAACACTTAAGATTAATTTTAGAACTTCTTAATCAGGAGAAGTTATATGCAAAATTCTCCAAGTGTAACTTCTGGTTACAAGAGGTGCAATTCCTCGGTCACGTTATAAACCATCAAGGAATACACGTTGATCCGAGTAAAGTTGAAGCAGTTAAGAATTGGCAAGCGCCTAAATCGCCAAAGGAAATCCGCCAATTCTTAGGCTTAGCTGGATACTATCGTCGATTTATAGAGAACTTTTCCAGCATCGCCCAACCTTTAACCCTTCTGACTCAAAAGGATCGAAAGTATGAATGGAGAGAAGAGCAGGAAACGGCGTTTCAAACGCTAAAACAAAGATTGTGCCAAGCGCCGATCTTAAGTCTCCCCGACGGAGACGATGGTTTTGTCGTGTATTGTGACGCATCCCATAGAGGGTTAGGATGCGTGTTGATGCAGAATAATAAGGTTATAGCCTATGCTTCTCGACAATTAAAAGTACACGAGAAAAATTACACAACTCATGACTTAGAACTGGGAGCGGTTATCTTCGCACTTAAAATCTGGAGACATTATCACTACGGTACAAAGTGCACCATCTTCACCGATCATAAAAGTTTGCAACACATATTCGATCAGAAAGAACTGAATATGAGGCAACGAAGATTGGTCGAGTTATTAAGCGACTATGACTGTGATATCCGTTATCACCCCGGCAAGGCTAACGTCGTAGCCGATGCCTTGAGTAGGAAGGATCGGGTTAAGCCATTGCGAGTGCGAGCGCTGGGGATGATAGTCCAGTCGAACCTTTCGTACCTGGTTCGAGTCGCTCAACGCGAGGCGTTGAAAGAGGAACAATTGGAAAAAGAGGGACTTTACGGTAACGAGAAGAATTTCGATCAGCGAGTGGACGAAATGCTCTATTTCAAAAATCGGATTTGGATCCCGACCCTCCATGACCAAAATGAATTAATCATGGACGAAGCGCATAAATCAAAATATTCCATACATCCGGGATCGGATAAGATGTACAAGGATGTGAAGGAGTTCTACTGGTGGCCGGGTATGAAAAAGGATTAGCCACATACGTCGGCAAGTGTACGACGTGTGCGAGGGTTAAGGCGGAGCACCAGAAACCCTCGGGATGTTACAGCAACCGGAAATTCCCGAGTGGAAATGGGAGCAAATCACGATGGATTTTGTGACACATCTCCCTAAGACGTCCCGTGGACACGATGCAATTTGGGTAATCGTGGATCGATTAACCAAGTCGGCACATTTTATTCCGATTAGAAATAATTATAACACTGAGAGACTTGCGCAGATTTATATAAATGAAATTGTGTCTCGTCATGGGATACCCATCTCAATCATCTCCGATCGAGATAGCCATTTCACCTCCAATCTTTGGCAAGCTGTACAAGAAGCGCTGGGAACGCGTATTGATCTAAGCACAGCTTATCACCCTCAGACCGACGGTCAGTCTGAGAGGACCATTCAAACACTGGAGGATTTGCTTCGTGCATGCGTACTGGATTTTAAGGGAAATTGGGATCAACATCTCCCACTCGTTGAATTTTCCTATAATAACAGTTACCATAGCAGTATAAAGGTAGCACCTTATGAAGCATTGTATGGACGGAAGTGCCGATCACCACTCTGTTGGACTGAAGTGGGCGACACACAGGTCATTAGATCAGATCTGGTCCAGGAAACGACCAGCAAAATCCTTGAAATTAAGAACAATCTGAAGGCCGCACGGGATCGGCAGAAGAGTTATGCCGATACCCGTAGAAAATCGTTATCATTTGAGAAAGGTGATAAACTGTATTTGAAAGTATCACCTTGGAAAGGAGTAGTCAGATTTGGAAAGGCGAGGAAGTTAGCCCCTAGATACATTGGACCATTCGACATTACTGCAAAAATCGGTCCTGTAGCATACCGATTAGAACTGCCTGACGAACTGAGTGCAGTTCACAATGTTTTTCACGTGTCGAACTTGAAAAGGTGTCTGTCGGATGAGACATCGGTGTTACCCTTAGAGGGTGTCCAAATAAGTGATAAGCTTAATTTCGTAGAGGAACCCATAGAAATAGTGGACGGGAAAATCAAGCAACTTAGACACAACAAGATCTCGTTGGTCAAAGTTAGATGGAATTCGCAACGAGGCCCAGAATATACTTGGGAACGAAAAGACGAATTTCGAAAGAAATACCCCCACCTATTTCCTCAAAAGGAAGTAGTTGACGCGTAAAATTTCGAGGACGAAATTTTTGTAACGGGGGGAGAATGTAACGATTCCGGCAAATTCAGGTATACCCTAGCCGGTATATACTATTTACGTGTTATTTAATACTGAATATTTGAATTATAATGTGTATATACGAGTATGTATGATTCACGGTACGAATTATACTCGATTATACAGTTAATCGTATTGGAAGTACGATTAACCGATTGACGGTTATTGAAACCCGAATGAATCGGAGATTACATTATAGACGAAATATATAATGTTTAGTGATGTTTACGAAGTATTAAAGCTTCGGGATAAGTGAATTAAAGCACAGAAAAGAGTTTTCGATTTAATGGTACGTCGATACGTTAAACGAAACCTTTAATACCAAACCAAGCAAGAGGCGATCGATCAAGCCGAAAAAGATGCACAATTACCGACAATATGATGTGTTAAGTCAATAAATGTCATGGTTTAAGTTTTTAAAGTTTTTAAATCGGTTTTATATAAATTTCATTTTTAAGCCGAAAAACGACCGTTTTAGCCTCGTTTTAAGCCGAATTAAACGTTTAACCGAAAAACGAACTGAACCAGATTATCCACAACATTATCCGGATTACACAATCCGAATGTGTGGCCAAGATTTGAGATGTGGGCCCCACCCCACACCATTACATGGACCGATCGGTCCATTTCACACGCATTAACATTTCATTTTCTTTTTTTTACATAAAATCCAACTCCAAAACCTTTCCCTCTCTTCAAATCTCATCCAAATCCTTGATTTTTAACAAGAATCACAAGGTAAAAACATGGTTATAATGGTTAATTCATAGTTTTGATTCCATGATCTTGAGTTGTTTACAAGAGAATGAAGTTTCAAGTGAAAAATGGGTGAAAACCCGAGATGAAACCGATTCTTGCATGATCAAGTGATGTATACAAGTTATACAAGGGATCTTGGTCCAAGAAAGGAGTTAAAAGAGTCAAAAACGAATTTTTACGGTTAAAATCTTTGTTTCTTTATCATAACCGAAACCATGAAAGAAATGACTTGATTGTGGGTGTAACTTGCTTGGTGTGGTGTTTTTGTGCTTGTAGGTGTTGTATCTAGTTGCTAGCAAAGGCTAGAAAGCAAGATCTTTGCGATCTAAAGCTAGAAACACAAGGTAGTTCGGTTTTTCGTATGATTTATATGATTCGGACAGATTGTGATAAACTTAGAGTTGGGTCATGAAATTTCACAGAGATGATCTACACATGAAAATATGAGATCTGTGAAAATTTGGTAATTTTTGGATAAAGGATGAATATTTGGTGAATTTAATGCTCGGTTTTGGCTAAAAATGGTGAAAAATAGCTAAACATCATGAAAAAAAATGGAAAATTCCAGATAAGCTTTTCATAACATTTAAAAGTCACACACAAAATTTCAGGTCCATTGGAGAAGTCTAAGTAGGCTTTTCGGTAAAACGAGTTCTAGGGTTTTCTAGCTCGGTTTTGGTGAAAATGGCATGAAAAATGATATTTTGGTTCTGTAAATATTACAGGGAACTATGTGGATGGCAGGGGTCCTCCCAGAAAATTTTGGGATTTTTCTAAGGTCGTTTGGTATTTTCGACATATTTGGTGCTTAAATGACGTTTAAAAATAGATAAATAAATGTTAAATATAAAAATTAATTCTGGAAATATTTTTATAAAATTCCTTACTGTCAAAAAGTGATTTGTACAAAATTTCAAGATCCGAGATTAAACGGATAATTATTTGTGCTAAAAAGAACATAAAAACAAACTTTTAAAGCTTAAAACGCGGTAAACCGACAAAGTTCGCCTAAGCGAGCTGACTGGTGTATAAAAACCCTAAAAATGGACTATTTTCATGAAACTAAGTAATCAAGTAAAAATAAATCATCCGAAAATAATTCGGATGATTTGGGTAATTTTACCCGATTTAGCAGTTTCCGGTGTATTAACGACGGAAACGGGTCCCGCGGCCAAACGGGGCGTCTAAACCGAGCTCTAAATTCACGGCTTTAACTAAAATATTAGTCAAACACTATTTTCGGGTCGTGTGTGACCAAACTCATTTTTAAAACATAAAAACAGATAACAGTGCTAGGCACGCAAAACGAGGAAAACAAAATAATAATAATTTTGACGGTCAAACTCTAACGATATCACAATCTAAGTCCTGAGAAGTGTTTCGGGGTTAACATTGTCCCCAGATCGTGTACGGTACTGGGTTAACAGTGTCCCCAGACGTACCGGTTAACACGAATTCAAGTTATATTAATAGAAATTGTATAGTAACGACTTAGGGATCGTATTACAGATCCGGACCGGTAGCCGTGCACAGTGTTATATATTTGCTCACGAAAAGGTGAGTTTCACGAGCCCCTTTTTACTGAACTGTTTTAAATATTTTCCTGGGGCGGAAAGCATGTTTCTATCAAAATGTTTAAGTACATGCTGATCGCATGGAAATGAATGTATTTATATAATGTTTATTGTACGGGAATCGTACGGTAATGTATTAAGATGGTAATTGTCTGAGTTGCTAACAGTGTAAGGCCCGAAACAGTGTTCTGGGTTAACAGTGTTCCCAGAGGGTATTAAATGTGTTTCTGGGTTAACAGTGTCCCCAGAGGTTATTAAATGTGTTTCTGGGTTAACAGTGTCCCCAGAGGTTATTAAATGTGTTTCTGGGTTAACAGTGTCCCCAGAGGTTATTGGATGTGTCTTTGGGTTAACAGAGGTTTCACCTGTGGGCTCAGCATAATTTCATCGCTAATATATGATTATTATAATGATTTGTCATCGTTTACTTAAATTAGTGAAACTCACCAACTATTCGTAGTTGACCCGTTTTCTTTACATGCTTTCTAGGTACACCCAAATTGGAATGAGTGATATGTGCTTGATGATGTGTGCTATCTTGTGGAAGATTAAGGATCTATATTTTGTATTAAATATGTTAATGTACTATCGGTAAAACTTATGTGATAACGCCTAGAAGGTAACGAAACTCGGAACAATGTAATACGTTTAAATTAATGTAGTGGTGTTTTCTTTATAAGCAATGCTGTTGATATCAGACGTGTCTGTTGCATCCCGTTTACGTTTCCGCTGCGGTTACGGGGTGTTACATTTCTTGATAAACGTGCAAGCATTGAGGTGTTGCCCGGGTGTCTAGAAATTATAAGCCAACCAAGTTAGGGATAACGTCTGAGGAAAATATTAATATAATATTAATAGGCTTTGACCCTAGTCAAGGGTATACTCAATACCTCGAGAATAAACAAAAGAAAATATAACAAAGAAATATAATTAAGAAATATGAATGTAAAGTAAATCCTTGTTATTTATATTACTATTGTTTAAGTTTCTTAAATAATAACTAAAGAAACAACGTATACGTTTCTTTGAGAAGAAGAAACGTAGTATTTAGAAAAGTAAGCAAGTAAAATTATTAAACTTGTTAAAATAAAGAAAAGATATTTTGAACTAAAGGTCCGAATAAGAAAATATAATCAAGGTAAAGATTATACAAAAATAGGCTAAAGGTCTAAAGCTAGATTATTGATCTAGTAATAGCAAAAGTTATACTCGTACGATAGGTCTGAGATAGCAAAAGAAAGACTAACCGATCTGTGAAGTAAAGTTGATCATTTTCAAAGGTGAATACGCCCCAAACTTTTATAACTTGTTTAATTGAGTCAAAGTAAATTGATTACATGAGATTGCATATCTTTAAAACATTATGAACAAAAGTAATCGCTGGCCATCAGGTTGTCGTGCCACGATGGGTCGGACCTAAGTTTTGTCTGAGAGTGTAATCATGTGTATAATGATGGTAGCTAAGTAACCTCGAATGATGCAGTGTTAGCTGAGCGGTTTCGAGTAGAGCTTAAGTTTATATTTATGATTTAGTTTTTAACTTGATTATTCCTAAGCCACGATGTGCCGAAACCTAAGTTATGTCTCGAGTGGTAATTGAGTAAATAAAATATTTTATGCGTCAGCTATTCACCAGCATGTGTTGCTGACGTATTGTAACGGTTCCGGCAAATTCAGGTATACCCTAGCCGGAATATACTATTTACGTGTTATTTAATACTAAATATATGAATTATAATGTGTTTATACGAGTATATAAGATTCACAGTACGAATTATACTCGAATGTACAGCTAGTCGTATTGAAATTACGATTAATTGATTATGCGATCAAACGAGCGATAGTTATTGAAACCCGAACGAATCGAGGGTTCAATTATAGACGATATCTATAATATTTAGTGATTTTACGAAGCATTAATGCTTCGGGATAAGTAAAGTACGGCACAGAAAAAGAATTTCGATTTAATGGTACGTCGGTACATTAAACGAAACCTTCAATACCAAACCGAGCAAGAGATGATCGATCAAGCCGAAAAAGATGCGCGATAATTAATAATATGGTGTTTTAAGTTAATAAAAGTCATGGTTTAAGTTTTTAAAGTTTTTAAATCGGTTTTATATAAATTTCATTTTTAAGCCGAAAAACAACCGTTTTAGCCTCGTTTTAAGCCGAATTAAACGTTTAACTGAAAAACGAACTGAACCAGATTATCCAAAACATTATCCAGATCATGGAAATCCAAATGAGTGGACTAGATTGAACAAGTGGGTCCCACCCCACCCATCCAATAGTTCCGATCGGAACACACACACCCACAAACCATTTCATTTTCTTTTTTTCACACACCCAACTCAACAAACCTTCAACTCTCTCAAACCTTTGATCAAAAACCCGAGTTTTCAAGCAAGAACACAAGGTAAAAACCGAGTTGTAATCGTGTTTATCTTCTTTTCTTAAGTTTTCTTTCAAGAAAATGAGGTTTCAAATGAAAAATGGGTGAAAACCCGAGATGAAACCGATTCTTGCATGATCAAGTGATGTATACGGGTTATACAAAGGATCTTGGTCCAAAAAATGAGTTAAACGAGTCAAAAACGAATTTTTACGGTTAAATCCTTGTTTTTTGGATCATAACCGAAACCATGAAAGAAATGGCTTGATCGTGAGTGTAACTTGCTTGGTATTGTGGTATGTTGTTTGTAGGCTCTGTGTTTAGTGGTAGATAAGGCGGAAAGACGAGTTTGTAGCTTGTAGTGGCGGAAAACGAAAGGTATATTCGGTTTATGTCGGTGTATGTGTTTTTGGACATATTGTTGGTCGTTTAGAGTTAGATCATGAAATTTTACAGGGATGTTCTACACATGAAAATAAGAGTTCTGTGAATATTTGGTAATTTTTGGATAAAGGATGAATATTTGGTGAATTTAATGCTCGGTTTTGGCCAAAAATGGTGAAAAATAGTTGAATATCATGACAAATTCTGGAAAATTGCAGATAAGCTTTTCATATCATGTATAAGTCACACACAAAATTTGAGGTCCGTTGGAGAAGTCTAAGTAGGCTTTTCGGTTAAACGAGTTCTAGGGATTTCTAGCTCGGTTTTGGAAAAAGGGCATGTAAAAGAAGATTTTGGTTCTGGAAAAATTACAGGGGACTATGTGGATGGCAGGGGACATCCAGGAAAAATTTGGGATTTTTCTAAGGTCGTTTGGTATTTACGACATATTTAGTGTTTAAATGGTGTTTAAAAATAGATAAATAAATTTTAAATATAAGAATTAATTCTGGAAATATTTTTATAAAATTCCCCACTATTAAAAAGTGATTTGTGCAAAATTTCAAGATCCGAGAGTAAACGGATAATTAATCGTGCTAATTATCAAACTTTTAAAGTTAAAACGCATAAACCGGTGAAGTTCGCTTAAGCGAGCTGACTGGTGTATAAAAACCTTAAAAATGGACTATTTTCATATAATTGAGTTAAATAATTAAAAATGAATCATCCGAAAATAATTCGGATGATTTGGGTATTTTTAACCGATTTAACAGTTTCCGGTACGCCAAAGACGGAAACGGGTCCCGCGGCCAATCGGGACGTCTAAACCGAGCTATAATTTCACATTTTAAATTAAATTATCAGACAACCACTATTTTCGGGTCGTGTGTGACCAAACTCATTTTTGAAACATAAAACGGATATTCGTGCTAGGCACGCAAAACGAGAAAACAATTAATAGAAATTGTGACCATGGAACTCTAAACGACATCACAATCTGAGTCCGGAGAAGTATTTCTGGGTTAACATTGCCCCCGGAACAGGTACAGTACTGGGTTAACAGTGTCCCCAGATGTACCGATTGATAAGGTTAAAGTTTATATAAACAATAATTGTATAATAACGATCGTAGGGATCATATTACAGATTGGACGTGATAATTGATAATGATTGTTGTTACCTGCTTGCATGTGCTAAGGTGAGTTTTCACGGGCCCCTTTTTACTGAAATGTTTTAAATATTTTCCCGGGGCGGAAAGCATGTTTCTATCAAAATGTTTAAGTACATGCTGATCGCATGGAAATGAATGTATTTAAATAATGTTTATTGTACGGGAATCGTACGACAATGTATTAAAATGGTAATTGTCTGAGTTGTTAATATGTAAGGTCCCGCAACAGTGTTCTGGGTTAACAGTGTCCCCAAAGGTTATTGGAAGTGTTCTGGGTTAACAGTGTCCCCAGAGGTTATTGGAAGTGTTCTGGGTTAACAGTGTCCCCAGAGGTTATTGGAAGTGTTCTGGGTTAACAGTGTCCCCAGAGGTTATTAAAGGTGTTTATGGGTTAACAGTGTCCCCAGATAATATTATATTATGATATGGATTTATCATGGTTTACTAAAATTGTGAAACTCACCAACTATTCATAGTTGACCCGTTTTCTCACAAGCTTTTCAGGTACAACTAAGATAAAGTGATTGATTACATGCTAAGTGCTTGATGTGTGTAAGGTTTGCGTGCTGGACGTTAGGATACATTATAACAGATAGAATTATGAACCGTTTTGTATGATGTGTGTATCACCTAGACGGTAATGAAAGACGAGATAATGTAATTTTGAAGTATATTAATGCATTCGGTTTTCTTTATAAACAATGTGGTTGATATCAGAGGTGTCTGTCGCATCCTGTTTACGTTTCCGCTGCGGTTACGGGGTGTTACACGTATTTTCAAACTGTTTTACAAGTAAGAGATTAGATTCTTGGGAAAGATGAAGTGACCACTAGGCGATCTGATGGCTCATATCATTTTGTTAAAAAAATTAAATTTGTAAATGGTGGTTTTATATAAACAAGTAATCTTTTGTAAACATTAAACGGGTATTTTATAATCCCACGTTTTGTTATGTAAATATTAATATATAAATCCACACAAATATTTCAGCATTAATCCACTCTGATTTAATTACACAAAGGGTACCAACTGTTTGTCACACGCTCAGGCCCAAGATGGGGGGTGTGACATGTGTGTGCCATTGTATGTTGGTAATATTTAGTTTAAAATATGTTTTTACATTAATATTTTAATAATTGTAGTGTCAAACGTGTGTTTTATCTTCTACGAACTTCGTAAAAAATGAGCAAAGAATACATTTTTGTGAGACACGACATGTTTTATGAGACAGGAATGAAGTCTCTATAATTAGGTAAAAAGAAAATGTATGCAACTTTGTTTTACCTTTGATAATTATTTTTGTTACAAAAATAGTATGATCACTACCATAATCTGTTTATTAAAAAACTAAAAACAAAATAATCACTTGTAGGTAATAACAACGTTCTATTGCAAAAGAATCCCAAATGTTGAAGCACTTGACATGATTAAAAAATATTATTTCAAGAGCATTGCTGATGTTGTTTTGGGTAGCGAGTAGCAACTTATATTTTATCATCAGATATCAAGCATGTTAAAAAAAAGTCAATTCTGAAATAAATATTTTCATGCATCAATACAACAAGCTCAGAAAGTTAAAGTTTAAGGTGTCGGTTTCTTTCTCAATTTATGTGGGTCATAAATCATAAACGGTCCAGTGTTAACAAGAAGCGTATTAAATTGAGATTCGGTCATAATGGAGGTTACATATTTTGTTTACATTTAGACCAAAATATTTAGCTTCGTCTTTCAGAAAATGGGAAACATTAGGCCGTTGGCATAACGCAATCCTTGTTATTCCAAGGTACCTTATCATTCCTTTGTTCATGTTCGTTCATTTAAAATCTAAATGAATAGTTTGCAATGGAAATGAACAAGTCTAATACATCACAATTTATCCAGAAATCACATCTAAATTAGTGGCTTAAATTTACGTCATTCATTTTAACGAGCCCGTTTTATTTTCATATATATATATATACACATATATATGTGTGTGTGTGTGTGTGTGTGTGTATGTGTGTGTAACTATTTAGATGTTAATAAAACATAAACAAACAAAAATACATCAACGTAAATAAATGAACATAAATGAACGAACATAACCGGATGCTCATGAACATAAATGAAAAAACAAAATGCATGTTCATGTTTGTTTTTTTTTTCTAAATAAACGAAGATGAACTTCCAGCCAAACAGCTCGTTAATGTTTGATTCTTTTATAGGTTTAAATTAGCATGTAAGCTGATTGGAAATACATCTTGAATTTATAATAAATAGCGTATATTTTTAGAGTAGTAACTCTAGATATATTTATTTAACCACCTTTAAAAAAATTTCTACATTTACAAGCTCTAATTAACAATACTAGAAGAAAGAATAAAATATAATCCTAAAAGGGTCATATGGTTCACACAGGTTAAAGTCGTCTGAAATTTATTGCATTGTGTTTTTGTAATCATGCTAACGGGTTCGCACAGTCCAACCTAACCTTTAAAGTATTTTATGAATACCTTGACAGAAGATGAATGATATTTTAGCTCCATTGTATTCTCAAAATATAATTCTTCTGATAAAGAAGATACAACAGGTATACACAATTTCTTTGTGATTATGCTTTGTAATGGACTGTTTATAAATTAGTCATAATATCAACTTCATATCTGTAACATTCTACTTTCGGTTATTATAATAAAAATAAATTCCGTTATTTCATAGTGGGTCGTTATCGGTTTAGATAAATAGAATACGAGTTGGGCTAGTGTTGGGTAAATGAATATGGGTTATGGACTTGGGTTAGGAAAGAAAGAAGGAAAGACCATGGGCTTAAGCCCATGATCCATAAATATATAAACCCTTAATACCCATTTAATCCTCATTCACACATATTCCATACACCACCCAAAACACAAACTTAAGATTTCTCTCTAGTTCTTCCTTATCTCTAGCCGAAATCAAGAAGGAAACCGAGCACCGACCCAAGGTAATGATAGTTTAATATTGTATGAGCTTAACCCGTTAGATATAGTTGCGAAACGACGAGCCGACACCGTTAAACCGTTTAAATCACGAGATCCGGGTGGAATCGGGTATAAACCGAACCTATGATGAGCTTAGGGATCACCCTAGCTCAGATCTGGATCGAACAGGGCGAAAAAACGGCGAAACACAAGTTAAAACTCGTTTTTCCGGTGAGTTCGCGTTTTTCCGGCGGCTTTCCGGCAATGACGGTGCCGGAAAGGCGGCGTTGGAAAAGTAATACGAGGTTAAGGGTATGTCAGGGAATGTTCTGACATTCCCTGACCTAACCCTAGTTCGCTAACGGGAATTTAGCGAATTAAGGGTGATTCGTTAAGTAGATTCGCTGAGGAAAGATAACGAACTAGCCTTAGTTCGTGTCCTGATTCGTTAAGTAAAAGATAACGAATTAACCCCCCCCCCCCTTTCGTTATAGCCATTCGTTAAAGGAGATAACGAATTAGAAGGTCCAATTCGTTACTTGAACTGATTCGCTATGTGGGCTTGTTCGTACAAGGACGGATTCGTCAGAGGTTCAGTTCGTTAGAGGGTTCAGTTCGTTACAAATGACCAGTTCGCTAAGATAAGTCAATTCGTTAAAGACTGAATAACGAACTAGAAAGTTTAATAAAATGACAGAACAGTCCCTGGACTTACAAAAAGAATGAATTAATTACAATTCATCCCTTGAACTTTTGAGTTAGCAAATTAATTAATGATTCAAAATTGTAATGGAAAATGTGTTACGACAGTTAATGGAAATAAAATTTTTCCATTAGGACCCTGCTAGGGGCTGCCCCTTGGACCCTGCTAGGGGCTGCCGCCCCTAGACCCCGCTGCCAGGGGCGCTGCCCCCGGACCCCAGTTCGTCGAGGGTTATAATTAGACTAGAAACGCGAGATAAGTAGTAATAGTTAATTGATGCATGTAATTATTATACAGTTAGCCGTGCCCAACTGAAGAAAGGAATAACAATTAACGGTGAACGTAACCGACTTCAGGTGAGTTTCTAGCCCCATTTATGTGTTATGTTTTCGGGGCTGTGTGCATACTCAATATGATTTTTAATACGCTTATCCTAAGAGATAAGTGTATGCCTTATGTGAATAATGTGAAATGTATGAATGATTGCTTGATGGTACGTGAACGATCTTCGGATATTGCACGTACTGTCAGGTTGTAATGCTATGTATAAGGTAAGTATGATATGTATGCTTATGTGTATGAACGTGATAAAGTTAATAAAAGAAGGAAATGATGGTTTTACGGTTGTATGGTTACGAAAAGGGTACCGATCCCTAATAATACTCGAGGAATGATGTATGGTTGTATGGTAATGAAGAGGGAATCGAACCCTACTAATATTCGAGAACTAGGGAACCGAACCCTACTAATATTCGAGGAAAGAGGGTACCGAGCCCTAATAATACTCGAGGAAAGAGGGTACCAAGCCCTAATAATACTCGAGGAAAGAGGGTACCGAGCCCTAAAAATACTCGAGGAAGGAGGGTACCGAGCCCTAATAATACTCGAGGAAGGAGGGTACCGAGCCCTAATAATACTCGAGGAATGTAGGGCGTAATGCTCTTTATAACGTAAGATATGAAAGCAAGTTAGTACCAAAGAAAGTATGAAAGTATGAATGAAAGAATATAAGTTTGTGTGTATTGTATAATGTATGATTAACTAGAACTCACTCAGGATAGCTGACTTTTAGTATGCACGCAGGTGAGTAGGATGAGGCAGCTCGCTTGAGGGGACACGTGGCGTTGAATAAGAGACTGGCATCGGAAGGCTCAGGGCGTGTTATGTTTTAATTACTTAGTTTTCGAAAGACAAGTTGGTTGTTTAACACAAGTTTTGAATTGTTATGAAATGTTTTATTAAAGTTTTTATATTCCGCGAATGTTTTTAATTAACTCTGATATTAGAACTGCGTTTATGAGTAAATCCAACACGAAAGTAGGGCTACCGGTAACGGGGCCTTACAATATCTGGCAGGAGTAGCCATCAAGGTTAAAATCGTATTATCATTTGTTTCATTGAAGTACCATGTGAACTCTAGAAGTTAAGTGATAAGATTCATATTAAGAGTTTATCTTCTTTTTAAACTTGTTGGCTTGACTTCAAAAGTAAAAAATTCACCCAATAAAACATATATAAAATATTTTTAGAAACTGGTGGTGGTGGCGGTCGTAGTGGCAGTGCAATATGTCACATAATCATGCCACATATATACCAAATAAGAATGGCACATCATGAAAACTAACGACGTTAGGATTTCGTTAGTCATTGTTCATTGGTAGAAAAAAAATGATAAAAGGTGGGACTGTCATTAGTCATTTCATTAGTTATGATCGGCAGTGGCCAAAAGGTGATAGTTGAGATTATTTAAAACCAATATATTATTTTAAAAGTGGTTGTAAATTGTTATTGACACAATGTTTGATTAAGTAAACTAAGAACAAACACAAATCCCTTCAACAACTTACAAAACTTACATTTAAGAACAAAATTCGTCCTAATTAAGGGGAATATTAACTTATGGTTTCTAATTGTTAGATGATACGAATGATCTGACAAAGAAGGCGAGAAAAGAGTTTCTCAAGACGGTTTATTATCATTGTAGCGTCACTTTCAAATGACAGCTTCTAATTATTACCCATTTTAAAATAAAGAAATAAATCTATAAAACTTCATAATACAAAAATTTATGTATAAAATATTAAGAACGTATACATTATTAATAAAAAATAATTTTTTAAAAACTTAGTTTTTACATATGATCATAAAATTTTCGATAATATAATTCATAAACTAATATAACTTCTATTATATCTGATAAGAATAAAAACTAATTAACAAATTAAATGTTCTTTTAACACACAACAATAACTAAACTACAAAATCTATAAATACAACAAATACATACAAAATAATAAGAAAATCACAAACTAAACATCATACTAGAAAAAATATAATAAACTAATAATTCACCCAAAAAATGATAACACATGACGTACCCATTTCAGATAGACGTGGAACTAAAATTGGCCTATAGAAATTCAAATACATTATTTTATTTAAAGCTCAATTCACTATCAAACACAAAATACATATTTTAAACAACAAAAGACAAAATGTTGGGCTACATTAATTGACAAACACATGAGAGCCCATTTTTGGTGATCCATTAAACAACATATATGTTCTACATCACCAACGAACCGTAAAAACTCAATACAAACGAAAATAACACAAACCATATAAATTTCTTTATGCATTCATCTATATTAAGATGAAAATCTGCATCTTAAATAACAAAATGTTCGGTCACGTAAACTACTAGACCAATGAGATCCATTTGAGATATAAACAAAAAACAAAATAAACTATACTTTAACTACTGCTAATAAATATAACATATTTTATAAGTTCATGTATCCTTTAAGTTAATACCTAAACACATCATAGATGAAAAATATACATAAACAATAATTAAAAAAACACAATTATTAAAAAAAAAAACTAAAAGTAACCCGCGTAACACGCGGGCTAAAAGCTAGTAAAATATTAAGATCGCAAATGGAGGACACTTAAAGGGTGGTCGATATAAAAGTTTCAAAAAATTCTTTAATTGAGATACTAGCTAAATTCATCAAATCGGGATAAATCGTTTTTGATCCGAGAAAAACCATCACCTAATGCTAACGTCCGCGAACACTCGCCCAAAGACAGGATAGTGCGGTGAGTGAAAACATGCCCAGTTTAAGGATCCAACTAGTGAAAGCCACATACTCGTTTAAGGATCCAACTAGTGAAAGCCACATACTCTCCTGGTCTCTCATACTCGCCCCGGTACCTCTGAAACAAAATGCTAGGGGCAGGAACCTAACATGAGTCAAATAAAACACCATGTATTTCCCTTACTACTTCACCACTTACTCATGGAATCGTAAAAGTTACTTATTATTTTATTAAATGAAAATGACGATTTTTGTTTATCTTTATATTATAATTAAAATGCATCTTCATATGCAGTCACATAAACCACTGTAATAAATATGTACTTTTTCTCATGCATGTGGTACATTTTTTCTATTTGTTTTGTAACAGACTTCAAACAACAACACGTATATATTCTGCTTTATTTCTTCCTTTTATACCTATTGTTGACCACGCAATTGAAGTCACTTTTCACTCTTTGTTGCTCAGTATCTTCTTTCCCTTCTTATGTTGCAGGTCAACAATCATTCTTAAAATTAGTTTTTCTTTTTCTATAGTTGATCTTTAGTATGACTACCAAGTGTTTGATGAAACGGTTTTGTCTATCTGATTTGTTCAATGTGTTGAAACCCGTATGACTAGTATCAATAACAATAGCCACGAACAGATCTCAGATCTGTGTTTATACTATTAATACGATTAAGGATCTAGCTCATAAATAACATTAATTCAGTGTTATATATGTATATCTATTATCAATATATTATCTGTATAATATTAGGTGAAGCTTGAGAGAGAGTTTGGACAACAATTCGTTAATTAACTCCCAAAACTCTTTTAAAACGTGAAAAGGAGTTCACTATATATAGAAGGTGATCTGGTTCGCTAACATCCCCTAGCGAACCAGCCTCCCCTTCGTTACATACATTAAATTAGCGAAACACCCACTGATTCGTTAACATCCCCTAACGAATCAGGAGGGAATACATTTACTGACTAGTTCGCTAACATCCCCTAGCGAACTAGCCTTTAACTTAGCGAACTAACTCAATAAACAAACTATTATTACATTAAATCATAAATAAAACATTAACGTTAAATACAAAGACTCTAGACGCAAAACCGTGCACTAACAGACACCCCCTCGTCTTGAGCTCTTTGTCTTTAACTTATTTGAAGCGCTTTGACTGCCAGTCTCTGCAACTATGAATTCCATGTTCATGACACACACGAACGACTCGTTGGAATTGCATATCCAGGTCGTAATCTTCTTGACGCTTGAACAAGATCTGCTTCCTGAAGAGCACGTCATTGTCGGTCTCTGATAAGTTAACCAACCACATTGGGTCGATTATCTTGATAAACTTAGTCTTCAGACCTCTTCCCAAAAAAATGACGGCCTCGCTGGTTTGGTTGTCATAATACCAGCAGTTGAAAGACAGATAAATATCTTGAGGCAATGTCTTCATGGGAACCTGCTTCATAGTCTTGGGCGGCTTCACTTTCAAAACAAGTTTCCTCCAGCCAGTCCTTGGATCAATCTCATCAATACGCTTTCGTCTAGGGAATTGAGGCTTAAAGAGCTTGAAGCCGTGATTGACCTCAAAGAGAAGATGCCGATGAAACATATCAGCATGCTGGTGACCCCCATGATTTATAAACGGACGTCTCGCGAGGGTTCGTACATCCCAACGCGGTAGAGTTAAAACGTCTCTTATAAACTCAAAATACTGGACACCCTTCTCCCATTTGATTATACATACCTTAAGGTCCGAATCATAAGCCCATGAAACAATGTCACCGTGTACCTTTGAAACGGTCTTGATGGTAGTCACCTAATTAGCCTTAACCCAAGCAGCAGCAGTATCTTTTCTTTCTTGATCTACATAACGATAAGCACTGATAATTTTACCCACTTTATGACGTTTGAACCATCTTTCTACGTCCTCATCAGTCACTTCTTTGAGTGAGGGTACTGTTCACTGCACAACCTTTTCCAATTCATCCTCAGTCTCTTTAAACACCTCTTCTTGAAATACCAGAGCACCTTGATCAACGTTGTGTGTTGATACAAGTCCGGGTACTCATCAGCAGTCACATCCTCCATCTCAATGTCCTCATTCTCATAAATAAAATCCGTATTCATAAACAACGGATCCTCATCCAACCCTTCTTCATTCACAACCTCAACATCCGGCTCAGCCTCTAACACATTTAATTGATCGTCATTCAGCCCAAGCAGTATTGAAATCTGCTCTCGTGTCAAGGATCTTTCTACAAACTCACCAACCTGTATCTCGTCCCTATTCACCACACTCTTCACCACCCCAGATCCATCTACAAATATCACCGTATTAGCTGCAATCATTTCAATCGGCTTGACAGCTGTAGGATCTTGATAAACGACAATCTGTTGACTTGAGTCTTCACCCCCACTTGTACCAGCACCAGCAGATGAACCGTGAGATTGTTTAGGCTCACCTCCTGCACCGGTTTCATCAGGATCTTCATCGTCGTTCTTGAGTTTCTTTAGGGCATCTTCTTTACAAGTTAATTGTAAAATTAACTCTTCTTGTTCTTTTAACTTCACCCCCTGAGACTCAACAATCGCACGCAACGATTTCGTCTCCTTCTGACAAAATGAAACGTAACTCATCAATCGCTTCTGATGTTCCATGAGTCGTTCTTGGTTCTGTCGATCTGCTGCCATTTGATTTTCATAAAGATGCAGCAGATTTAACAGCATCTCAGTCTGACGACCAGGTGGCAAGTTGTATAAGGATGGGTGTACCGGTTGAACAGGTCCTTGGGGCCGAGTGATTTTCATGAATGATACATCACTAGGCGGAGGTGGAGGAGGAGAAGTAGTTGTTGGTGGAGGAGGAGGTCTCATTGATGTAGTAGGAGATACTGTAGACAATGCAGCAGGAGGTCTCGGTATCTCGGTTAACGCCATTTGAGGAATAAGACCGAGCCTCTCGTGTGACACCCACGTCGTCGTCAAAGTAAGCATCGGAGTGCTAGTAGTTAGCGGCACCGCCGAGCTTTGAGGCATTGTATGACTTGGTGGTGGGGTTCCAATGATTACCCCAGCCCCAGCAGACACACGAGGCTTCTTTGATGGTTCACCAGTAGCTACAGCTTTACCCTTTCTTTTTCTTTCCAGCTGAGCTTTCATGGTGGCAGCTAGAGCAACATTGACTGCATCTTGTTGTTCTTTAAGAGCTCGTTCACCAGCTCCACCATCACCATCATTCCCATCACTATCACCATCATCATCTCCACCATCACCGTTCCCACCTTCTCCCCCTTCACGCTTGGAATCCGAATCGTCATGGGTCCAGCGCTCATTAGGAGGACATACATAATCTGGATTGATTATATGACCAATCATCCGTTTATTCTGTGGTTTCTCCTTTCTATAAGTTAACATACGATGAACGGTATCTGCTGTCATATGTTCCTGATGAAGTACATCATTCACCAATGTCCGATCAATCACAAAATTAGGAATCAAATCTTGAATAATTAGCTGTAAAAATCGAGGATACATCAAGAATTTCTTTGACTGAAGAGTTTGCCGAACCTGTTCCTTCAAATGATCAAATACTAACTCTGAATAATTATACGGCTTGTTCAGAATCAAGGCAACAAAGGCCGACTGCAAACGCAGTCTACACTCATCGAAACCACCGCGACGTCCACTCATACAATGAAGTAGAACATGCAACAGATACTTGTATGGTGCACACACCCCATTCTTATTCAACATGTACTTAAGAATATTTCCATTATAGTGCAAACGGGTGAATAGTCCTCTAACTAATGACCTGTCAAATTCACTCGGGTAATCGTCATTATCATCGAATTGAAGTACTCGGCGAATCACAGCAACATCAATTTTAATTGGAGTTTGATTGATTGTTGCTCTGATGATCTGATTTTCTTCAACATATGCAGCCGTGTTCCAAAATTGTCTGATAATACTTAGATACACCTTTGGTCTAGCAGTGATAGCATAGTGTATCTTTGATCGTCGTAAGAAAGTCAAAAAATCTCCAAATGTTTCCAAATCAGGTACATCTTGATCAACATAAGCACAAATGTTGTGCTTTTTATCAAACGGCAATAAGATCACTTCAGCTTGTTGATCTTGTTGATCCTGTGGAGGTTGTTCTAGTGGTGGTTGATTTTGTTGTTCTTGATCAGCCATGTTTTACTGTATAAATAAAATCAAATACGAGAAGAGATATCAAAATATATCAACGTATCTACAGATGGTGTATATACGTAATCAAAGGATACGTATAATTAATATATTTACTCGTATTAGACGTTTTAAATTCTTTAATTAAATTAATTGAACATCTAGTTAATATAATTATATTAAAAACAATGAAATGTCATTCGTTAACTTCTCACTGATTCGTTACACTACTGTAACGAATCATGCGATTCGCTATCAAGTAAATTAACTAACGAACTGAGCATAGCGAACTACTATTTAATGATGACGAACTAAGATCTAGTTCGGTATATTTTAGACGAATCCACAACTGATTCATGTAATGCCTTATTCGCATAGCTAGTTCGTGTAGAATCTTAACGAATTGGACATGAAACAGTCCCAATTCGCTCAGACTAACGAATGGTCAAAAATTAAGACTTTCTCTTTGACTCGCATAGTAAAGGTCAAAATCAGGAAGAACAGCAACAGTCAACATTATAAACCCAGATTCAATTAGGCCATAACTATCGTTGAACCATCGAGATAATGATCTCGTTGTACTCGGAATCACGCTCATAAGCTAAGATCGATGAGAATGAGGCTCAACATCTCTAAATACCTAAGTTAAACTAACTAAACATAAAAACCGAGACCATGAACACATAATTAACCCAGCAAACAATAATCAAATGTTGATTAGAGTCCACCAATGGTATCGAAATCACATTCAGATCACAATGACATCTAAATCATCAAGTTATTAACATAAATTATACATAAATAGGTTTAAAAACTCGGAAACCCTTAAACCCTTAAAAATCAATAATTTAGCTAACAAATCACAACCAGTTTTTGACGAAAATTAGATCGCAATGATCGTTTATACCTTAGAAATCCAAAGATATCTTAGAAATATCAAAACGTGAAGGTTGAAATTTCAGAGAAAATTTTGAATAAGGTTACTTTAAGGTGAAGGAAGAAGGCGAACAGTGAAGAACTGTTCGTTTTCTTGTCTTGCACACAACCCGAGGTACAGCTGGCACGAAGTAGGCACTTCGTTTGAATTAAAGTTAGCGAATTAGCCCATTCGCTAATTCATTCGTTACCTTAGGTTAGCGAATCACTTCCTGATTCGTTTCATTAAGTTAGCGAATCAAGATATGATTCGTGGCTTGATTCGTTAAATATGCATAACGAAGGGATGATTCGTTACAGAGTGCGGAAGCGAATTAGGTGAGCAAACCAGAAGCTAGTTCGCTAAAGAATCACCTAGTTCGTTATCCATAAATAACGAATTAGATTCTAATTAAAAAATCTTTTATTTAATTTTAAATTAAATAATTAAAAAAAATTATATAATTAAATAAAATAAATAAATTAGGTTATCGAAAATCTTTTTATCCAGACAACCAAATACCTTGAAAACGTTTCATTTTTCCGAAACATAACTTAAAAAAAATATGTACAAAGAAAAACGAAAATATTTTTGGTATTTTGAAAAAATAAAGAATGTATTTAAAAAATAATATCCGAACAATTAAAAATAGTCAATCTTTTTGTGTTTTCATTAATTTTTCAAAAACAAAACATATTTTTGTATTTTTTGTTGAGTTTGAGCAGAGAATCATATTAATCAAATTGCCCTTCCATCACAGTTTTATATTTCAGCGATATTATAACTGGCGATAAGTCGGTCATTGGTATTGTTATCCACATAAATCTAATAACACACATTCAAGTATTTTTTGTGATATGATTAATTTGTTCAATTAAAGCACAGAATATCAGAAACTATCAGCCTCTAATCTCGATTCAATCTTAATTTGATTTTTGCCAAATCACCCCAACTTGACTTAAACCATTATATTGTTGATCAAAATTTTTGATACCAATTTTGAAATTTTGAGCAATGCATCAAGTTTCCTTTACTGTGAGTGAGTATGCACGAGTCCATCTGTCGGCTTACATACATTGTAACCCCTGGGGTCCGTTTCTTAATGGTATTAAGACGCGCGCAAGGGAGGAACAAATGTATGACTAACAGCGGATTTTGATCAAGTCAGTAATTTAAATTGTACGAAGTACAGCGGTGATCAAGTTTAATGACTTTGGGTTTGCTTCTTGAAAGCGAGTGAAATATTCACGCGTATGAATACCCAGACGATTAAGCCGCATAAAGACTCACAGTGTCCAGAATCCTAACGCTTGTTATTTGCTTTATTTTATTATTTTTTGGTGATCAACAAATATAAGGCTTGAGTATGACTGGTTATTACATTTCTGCCATCCTCACCGAGACTTTTGCTAGAGACTAACACCTCTTTCAATTTGGTGTTTCTTTATGTTTATATCATATACTTTACTCTACTGGGTTGTTTTAAGACCTACCAATGCACCAATACAATTAAGCACACAGTCTTTTAAGCTTACTTTTTGCTGGATTTGGGGTCAAGATAATCAACATACTATCATGTTCTCTTTTTGCTTCAAAAACTCAAAATTTTGAGGAGCATAAAATAAAGTAAAGATAAATTTAATCGCCCCAGTTAACTTAAGTTTATAAATAAATGGCTAACCATCAATTCAAAAGTGAATAATAGGACCAAGACATGCAACCATGCTTCACAAACTTAAATAACCGACATAATTTTCAGCGAGAAAATAATCTAAAAACGCCTGCAAAAATCTTTTTGGTTTTTCTCTATACAAACTTTAAAAACACAATATTTTTGTCTCTTTCAATTTTCTTATAAACAAAATAAACTTCACAATCTTTTTGGATTTTCGGATTTTTCTATACAAACATAAATCACATTATTTTTGGTTTTTTCAAAATTTTAAAATGTTTTTGATTTTTCTAAATATTTAAAAGAAAAACATTAAAGAACAGAAATCACAATATTTTTGAATTTTGAAATTTTTTAATGTTTTTGGATTTTATCTATACAAATGAAAAACACACTTTTTTTGTATTTTCTAGATTTTCACCCCCTAAAACCAAAATAAATTTTAAAAGAAAAATATGACAGAAAATAAAGATAGTCATCCTTGTTTAAGGATATCAGCGAGGGTCTTCAATCCGTTTAAATCAAGCAAAAATTTAAAACGTGTTTTGTCAAAAGCTTTATTAAACAGATCGGCTTTCTGAAAGTCAGTATGTACTTTCTCAAGGTCAATCAACTTCTTCTCAAAGCAATCCCGTATAAAGTGATATCGAATTTCGATATGTTTTATTTTTGAATGTTGTACGGGATTCTTTGTGATAGAAATTGCACCAGAATTATCAATCAAAATAGGGGTAGTAAGAAACTTCAAACCGTAGTCGCGAAGATGTTGTTGTATCCACAAACCCTGGGAACAGCAACTCGAGGCTGCAACATACTCAGCTTCGGCGGTTGAAGTGGAGACCGTTGTCTGCTTCTTACACTGCCAGGAAACAAGCCGGTTTCCTAAAAATTGACATCCTGCAGTCTTTGATTTTAAATTGATCTTGCATCCTCCATAATCTAAGTCTGAGTAGGCGGTAAGATTCAATTAGGCCATAACTATCGTTGAACCATCGAGATAATGTTCTCGTTGTACTCGGAATCACGCTCATAAGCTAAGATCGATGAGAATGAGGCTCAACATCTCTAAATACCTAAGTTAAACTAACTAAACATAAAAACCGAGACCATGAACACATAATTAACCCAGCAAACAATAATCAAATGTTGATTAGAGTCCACCAAGGGTATCGAAATCACATTCAGATCACAATGACATCTAAATCATCAAGTTATTAACATAAATTATACATAAATAGGTTTAAAAACTCGGAAACCCTTAAACCCTTAAAAATCAATAATTTAGCTAACAAATCACAACCAGTTTTTGACGAAAATTAGATCGCAATGATCGTTTATACCTTAGAAATCCAAAGATATCTTAGAAATATCAAAACGTGAAGGTTGAAATTTCAGAGAAAATTTTGAATAAGGTTACTTTAAGGTGAAGGAAGAAGGCGAACAGTGAAGAACTGTTCGTTTTCTTGTCTTGCACACAACCCGAGGTACAGCTGGCACGAAGTAGGCACTTCGTTTGAATTAAAGTTAGCGAATTAGCCCATTCGCTAATTCATTCGTTACCTTAGGTTAGCGAATCACTTCCTGATTCGTTTCATTAAGTTAGCGAATCAAGATATGATTCGTGGCTTGATTCGTTAAATATGCATAACGAAGGGATGATTCGTTACAGAGTGCGGAAGCGAATTAGGTGAGCAAACCAGAAGCTAGTTCGCTAAAGAATCACCTAGTTCGTTATCCATAAATAACGAATTAGATTCTAATTAAAAAATCTTTTATTTAATTTTAAATTAAATAATTAAAAAAAATTATATAATTAAATAAAATAAATAAATTAGGTTATCGAAAATCTTTTTATCCAGACAACCAAATACCTTGAAAACGTTTCATTTTTCCGAAACATAACTTAAAAAAAATATGTACAAAGAAAAACGAAAATATTTTTGGTATTTTGAAAAAATAAAGAATGCATTTAAAAAATAATATCCGAACAATTAAAAATAGTCAATCTTTTTGTGTTTTCATTAATTTTTCAAAAACAAAACATATTTTTGTATTTTTTGTTGAGTTTGAGCAGAGAATCATATTAACCAAATTGCCCTTCCATCACAGTTTTATATTTCAGCGATATTATAACTGGCGATAAGTCTGTCATTGGTATTGTTATCCACATAAATCTAATAACACACATTCAAGTATTTTTTGTGATATGATTAATTTGTTCAATTAAAGCACAGAATATCAGAAACTATCAGCCTCTAATCTCGATTCAATCTTAATTTAATTTTTGCCAAATCACCCCAACTTGACTTAAACCATTATATTGTTGATCAAAATTTTTGATACCAATTTTGAAATTTTGAGCAATGCATCAAGTTTCCTTTACTGTGAGTGAGTATGCACGAGTCCATCTGTCGGCTTACATACATTGTATCCCCTGGGGTCCGTTTCTTAATGGTATTAAGACGCGCGCAAGGGAGGAACAAATGTATGACTAACAGCGGATTTTGATCAAGTCAGTAATTTAAATTGTACGAAGTACAGCGGTGATCAAGTTTAATGACTTTGGGTTTGCTTCTTGAAAGCGAGTGAAATATTCACGCGTATGAATACCCAGACGATTAAGCCGCATAAAGACTCACAGTGTCCAGAATCCTAACGCTTGTTATTTGCTTTATTTTATTATTTTTTGGTGATCAACAAATATAAGGCTTGAGTATGACTGGTTATTACATTTCTGCCATCCTCACCGAGACTTTTGCTAGAGACTAACACCTCTTTCAATTTGGTGTTTCTTTATGTTTATATCATATACTTTACTCTACTGGGTTGTTTTAAGACCTACCAATGCACCAATACAATTAAGCACACAGTCTTTTAAGCTTACTTTTTGCTGGATTTGGGGTCAAGATAATCAACATACTATCATGTTCTCTTTTTGCTTCAAAAACTCAAAATTTTGAGGAGCATAAAATAAAGAAAAGATAAATTTAATCGCCCCAGTTAACTTAAGTTTATAAATAAATGGCTAACCATCAATTCAAAAGTGAAAAATAGGACCAAGACATGCAACCATGCTTCACAAACTTAAATAACCGACATAATTTTCAGCGAGAAAATAATCTAAAAACGCCTGCAAAAATCTTTTTGGTTTTTCTCTATACAAACTTTAAAAACACAATATTTTTGTCTCTTTCAATTTTCTTTTAAACAAAATAAACTTCACAATCTTTTTGGATTTTCGGATTTTTCTATACAAACATAAATCATATTATTTTTGGTTTTTTCAAAATTTTAAAATGTTTTTGATTTTTCTAAATATTTAAAAGAAAAACATTAAAGAACAGAAATCACAATATTTTTGAATTTTGAAATTTTTTAATGTTTTTGGATTTTATCTATACAAATGAAAAACACACTCTTTTTGTATTTTCTAGATTTTCACCCCCTAAAACCAAAATAAATTTTAAAAGAAAAATATGACAGAAAATAAAGATAGTCATCCTTGTTTAAGGATATCAGCGAGGGTCTTCAATCCGTTTAAATCAAGCAAAAATTTAAAACGTGTTTTATCAAAAGCTTTATTAAACAGATCGGCTTTCTGAAAGTCAGTATGTACTTTCTCAAGGTCAATCAACTTCTTCTCAAAGCAATCCCGTATAAAGTGATATCGAATTTCGATATGTTTTGTTTTTGAATGTTGTACGGGATTCTTTGTGATAGAAATTGCACCAGAATTATCAATCAAAATAGGAGTAGTAAGAAACTTCAAACCGTAGTCGCGAAGATGTTGTTGTATCCACAAACCCTGGGAACAGCAACTCGAGGCTGCAACATACTCAGCTTCGGCGGTTGAAGTGGAGACCGTTGTCTGCTTCTTACACTGCCAGGAAACAAGCCGGTTTCCTAAAAATTGACATCCTGCAGTCGTTGATTTTAAATTGATCTTGCATCCTCCATAATCTGAGTCTGAGTAGGCGGTAAGATTGAAAGTATTATCTTTGGGGTACCATAACCCGATGTCAGGATTTCCCCGTAGATATTGCAAAATACGCTTGACCGCTGCCAGGTGAGTCACTCGGGGACTAGCTTGATACCTAGCACAAAGACAAACAGCAAACATAATATCAGGGCGAGAAGCCGTTAAATACATTAAAGAACCGATCATGGCACGATAGAGGGTAGGATCAACGGAATCCTCCAATTCATCCGGTGATAAATTGTGCCCTACTGGAAGAGGAGTAGAAGGGATTTTTCCGGCAGAAATCTTGAATCGGCTCAAGACGTCGTTCACATAATTAGTCCGGTGAACAAAAATTCCGTGAGCAGACTGGTGAACCTGCAACCCTAAAAAGAAATTCATCTCTCCCATCGAGCTCATCTCAAACTTTGTTTGCATGGACTTCTCGAACTCCTTACACAATGTGTCGTTTGTAGACCCAAAAATAATATCATTGACATAAATCTAGACTAGGAGAAGATCGTCACCAACAGTTTTATGAAATAAAGTGCAGTCGACAGTCCCTCGTTTGAAGCCATTATTAGTCAGATGGTCGGCGAGCGTGCCATACCAAGCTCTCGGGGCTTGATGTAGACCATACAGGGCCTTGTTTAATGGGTAAACACGGTCCGGATAATCAGGATCCTCAAAACCAGGAGGCTGTAAAACAAACACTTCCTTGTGTAATTCACCATTGAGAAAAACACTTTTAACATCCATTTGATACACTTTGATGTTCTTATAAGCTGCATCTGCCAGAAAGATTCGAATCGACTCTAATCTTGCCACTGGCGCATAAACCTCAGTGTAATCAATACCCTCTTGCTGATGAAATCCCTGCACCACTAAACGTGCCTTGTTTCTCACAATTACTCCACGATCATCCTTCTTACACTTATATACCCACTTAGTCGGAATTGCCTTCTTGACTCTAGCAGGTTTATCAATAAGATCCCAAACACCTAAACGAGCAAATTGTTGTAGTTCTTCTTGCATAGCTTCTACCCAAGAAGGATCTTGTAAAGCCACACGAGGAGTTGTTGGCTCGACTTGAGATAGAAAACAGGAAAACTTAGCAACAACTGCAATTTCAGATGCGTGTAAGTCAGCATGAACACAGAGAGCATTATTGTCACTTGAAGAGGCGATTTGATGTCGTGTCTGAACCCCTACATCAAGGTCTCCAATATTGTTTTCTTGTGGATGATAATTATGAATCCTGATAGTCGGATTTTCAGACCCAGTAACATTTTCAAATAAGTTAGTAGAATGTTCACCCAATTCAGGAGATGAAACATTATTCCCAATTACTGAAGCATTATCATCAGATGAGGTAGAAGCAGTATCAAAATGAACAGGAGCTTTGTTTTCAGGTTCTTCAGTTGGAGCAGCAATTGGAGCTTCAACATCATTTGAACTTGCAAATCGTGGAATTTCCAAATGTTCTTCAAAATACGCCCGAACTACATCTTCATCTGGATGATCAGTTGATGGGGTGAAAGAATTAAATAGGCCATTATAATCAAACATCCATTCGCGACCTTTCCCTTGTGAAGGAGTAGTGTACTTCTGACAATCAACATGGTACCACTCTTCGACACAACCGGAAGTAAAATTAAAAACCCGTTTCTTAGGTGACGCATACCCTAAGAAATACTTTTCAATGGCTTTCTCTTCAAATTTACCCGCATCCTTCTTCAGCATAGTACAAGGACACCCAAAAGGTTCCAAATACTTTAAGTTAGGCTTACGATTATTCAATAATTCATAACTGGTCTTCTTTAGTCGTTTAACCGTCAGAACTCGATTAAGAGTATAGTAAGCCGTATTCACAGCCTCATTCCAGAATTGCACAGGAAGCTTAGAATTAGCGAGCATGGTTCTTGCAGCTTCAATCAAGGTTCTGTTCTCTCTTTCAGCAACGCCATTTTGTTGAGGTACATAGGGTGCACTACATTCTCGGTGAATTCCCTTTTGGATACAAAAGAAATCCAACATAGTGTTCTTGAATTCTATTCCATTATCACTCCGAATTCTCCTCACCTTTTGTTTGTAAAGTGATTCGATTTTCGTGATAAGGTTTTGTACCAAAACAGGCGTTTGATCTTTCGAGCTCATGAATAAAACCCACGAATATCTCGAATAATCATCAGTCACGACAAGACAATACCAATCTCCAGAAATACTCGCACGATTCACTGGACCAAACAAATCCATATGAAGTCGTTCTAGCGGAGTATCAATGGAATTGAATACCTTAGATGGGTGCGATTTCTTCTTTTGTTTGCCCTTCTTACAAACAAACAATGATCTGATAACTTAAAATTTTTCAACGACACCCCCTCAACCAAATTGTTCGCCATTAAATAATTCATCTTTCTAACGTGTATGTGACCCATTCTTCGATGCCAAAGTATTGAGTCTTTCTCGGTTGCTTTCGAGACAAAACACGTTTCGATCGATGTAGATACTCTAGAGTTCATATTCAAGACATAAATATCATTTGATCGTGGTGATCTCATGACAACCATGTCCTCGGGAATCACGTATCCCGGTTTCAGAATAAGACACTCTCTATCAGTAAAAACGGTAGTGTATTTCTTATCACAAATCTGTGACACACTCAATAAGTTATGATCAACTTTATCACAATAATTTACTTTCTCAAATGTAATCTTCCCATTCGACACTTCACCTTCTTGTGTGATCATACCCCCAGAATTCCCAGCAAACGCCACATAACCCCCCTTGAATATTTCTCACATTTGATAAGAGGTTGAGATTTCCAGTAATATGGCGAGAACATCCGTTGTCCATAATCCAGTTTTCACCAGAAATGGTCTTGGATGAACCCTACACACAAACAAAAGTGATTAGTTCAAAAGGCAGCCCAGGCCTCGGTCTTGGGCACCTCTTGGTTTTCTTGGGAAAAATTAACTTTACTTGCATTCATTTGTTGTTCAACAACTTGTGAATAAGTTGCAGGTTTCTTTGACTTTCGTCTTAGATACGCTGCCTGAACCACATTTGAATTTTCATTCTTACACAAAGGAGCAAATGGAACAAACTTGAATTTAACTTGACCATGAGTCTCATTAACATGAACCACCTTACAAGGATTCACATTAGAGAACATAATATGAGTATCATCAGCATACGACACAGATCGTTTCAAAATCTCCTTTACCACAGGAATCGGTTTGGAATGGTCCTTGATAAAAGGATGAAGATTCTGCTGATACTTCTGACTACAATCCCTCACAACATGACCAAGTTGTCCACATAAGAAACAACTTCGCATGTTTACACGATGTTGTTGCGAGGTATTTGGAATGAATGACCCAGAAGTTTGATGATGACTCACATTTTTAGTCATGCTCTTAGCAAACTCATCAGATAATTCAGATTTCTTCTTTAAGTAAAAATCTAAATTAGAACAGTTCGAAAAACTTTTTAGTGTATCTGTCCCAGTTGACTTCACAAAGTTAATTTTCTTAGCTTGTTTTAAAAGTTGTTTTGCCTTAGTCAATGGGTCAGATTGAACTGATGTTTTTGCTTGAGCATACACACGTTCAAGTTCTTGAATTTTTGAAGTTTCATTGACAAAAAAACTCTCAATAAGTTCAGGTTTGATAATACTTATTGGAATATCTTTTTCAGTGAACATCGTATCCATTCCCTTTAACTTAAAAACTCTAGCCGATGAGGACTTAGAACTCGGAGGATTAATGAAATGCATTAAGTCCTCGTCAGAAATCTTTGGTTTAACTGACTTCTTTGCCCTCACTGGTTTGATTTTCACAGTTTCTTCCTTGTTCACTTGAGATTTGAATGAACCATACACAACTTCCTCAAACTCTTGAGGTTCGCAAAGAATATGATTAGAACTAGGAATGTTCTTATTCTTGTGTATTATCTCAGGTTCAAACACATCTTCAATAATCACTTTGTCAACATTTTCAACAAAGACCTTTTTACTTTCCACATGAGGTTTTTGAGGAGCAACTTGGGGTTTGACAATTTCAGGTTTAACCAATTTAGGTTTTTCAGAAATCGCAGATTCTTTTTGAATCAAATCCTCTTCTTTTCTTTCAAAAAGATTAATTTTATAATCATTATGGAAAGGTGGTGGAATTTCAACAAAACCAATACCTTTCTTGGAATCCTTTTGTTTTCCAGATACCTCAATGATTTCATTCAACAGAAACGATGAATTTCTAAATTTCCCCAATTTGTTCTTCAACTCAAGAACCTTATTCTCAAGCTCAGTTATCTTTGAACGATGTTTCAAAATCTCTTGAAATTTTTGTTCATTAATTGTCATCTTCACAGATAACTTAGCCTTGAGATCGTGGTTACTTGTCGACAATGCTTCAATCTTTTCTCGATATCTCATTTGAGACTCAAGATATTGTCGATAAGTATCCTTAAGAGAAGCAATTTCTCTTATTAGACTATCATTTTGATTTTTCAATGCTTCTAACTTAGATTTGTTAGATTCACAGTCAACACATGATGCTGTAACAGATGAAGTAGCAGAAATAGAATTACTAACCTCGTTAATCTTGGCCATGCAAGCAAACATTGATTCGGAAGGCTTGTCGCAAGAGTCGTCAGAATCAGATCCAGAATCATTATCGGAAGACATCTCACTACCAGTTGCATCTTGACAATCTTTATGTAACCCAAACATAGCCAAATTTGCTTGAACATCATTGCATAGTAACCGTTGTGACCAGTCGGTTCCATCTGCTAACATTGCTTGTGTTATAGAAGAAGATGGTTTCTTTTCAGTATCACTTCCTCGTGGTGTAGAAGCATTTTGACTTTGACTACGAGGACCAGTGTATTCTTTCCTTGGTTTGTCACATTCCTTCGCAAAATGCCCAAATTCTTGACAATTATAACACTTTACTTTTAATTTGTCAAAACCCAACTTCTTGTTTAAAGCTGGAAGATCTTTTCCAGTTCTCTGCATGAATCTTTTAACTTTACGGACGATCATAGCCATGTTCCATTTTAAATCCATGATTTCTAGATCATCTGGATCTATCTGATCATAGTCCTCATCTGTTAAATCACTTGTGGCAATCTTACTACTCACTAAGTTTGCATATGAAGACATAAAAGCTGTCAGGAAAGCAAAGTTTTGCTCAGCTTCCTTCATATTAACACTAGGTGGTGTAGCAAATAGATTTGTATTAGTTGAACTTCCAGAACCACCTGAATTACCAACAGAGTAGAAACAAACTTTTGGATCATTAACCATAGTTGATTCTTGTTCACTTGCAGCATGAGTAAGAAAAGCAGTGATTGGAGAGATCGTTGAACTAAGAGGCGTACTTCCACCATAGAAAGCTGGATCTTGATTTTCTTTGGAGGATTTTTGACACTTAAGATCTTACTCTCTGGCTTCGATCTTTTGTAAAAATTCAAGTGCCGTCAAGTCTTCAATCAAGAAATTGTCATTTTCTTTCAAGACCATTAGAAATGTTGAGTAAGAACTTGGAAGCACACTTTTAATAGTGTCAATTTTATCCCTTTCAGAAATTTCCATTTTCAACTTGTCCATTTCAGCAATTAAATGACTAAATCTTGTAGTCATCTCTTCAACTGTTTCTCCCTTCAATAGATTAAAGTTTCGAAACTGAAACTTGAGCATCACTTTCTTACTCTCAGCTGTGTTTCCCATGCTTCTCATACGCAGATGTTGAAATAAAAATGCACATCTCTTGATACTACCAACTTGATGAAAGATATTTTCTGGTAATGCCATAGTCAGAGTAGAATAGGCTTTTATCTCGATTTCTAAAGCTTTCTTCTCTTCTTGTGAGTATTGAGAAACAGCTTTAGGAGTATACCCAATAGTATCATCACCAATCATTGGTGCCACATAAACTTCATCAAGACAGTAAGAGCAATCAGGATGAACAGATCCCATATGTGCACGAAACTGAGGTTCCCACTTGGCAAAGCCTGAACTTCATCAATCTTGGACAATTAGAATGCGAACCTATCTCGGTATCAAGTTGCAACATCTATTGCATTAACATGTTTTGAGATGCTAATGCATACATACCGGCCAAATTTGAAAATTAAACAAGTTTAAAGAACTAGGTTTAACGAACTGTGTAGCGAATTGTGAACTATTATAGCGAACTGAGAATAGTTATAGCGAATTGTTAACAGTGTTTAACGAATCAACTCTTAACGAAGTTAAGACTGATCAGCAACGAAGTACCTTAACGAATGAGGTGAGTGTTTTAGCGAATCAAAAGTCAACTTAACGAATCACAAAGGATTTTTTTAGCGAATTAGACAGTAATCAATAACGAATCGCCAAAATAAACTTAGCGAATCACTAAGGAATGCTTAGCGAATCAGCTACAGTGGATTAGTGAATCACACTATAGCGAATCAGGTTGTTACAACCGTTTGTAACAAACTCTGACACCTTATGCCATGTGGCAAAGGTTGTTATGACACAAATCCCAACGTGGATGCGTGTCACACGAATCAGTTAATCTAGATAATGAACTAGATAACACGAACCAATAACTCACACGAACTGGCTAACGAACAAGGTAACGAAGTAACAAATTTGATAACGAATTACGAATAATCATGAATAAACATATAGCGAATCACCAGGAAGATGATAACAAATCAGATTCATCTTTGAATCTTCAAATCTTCAAACATTCAAAGTGAATTTCCAGAAAATTATGAACCTCAACCCAGAAACCCAGAATTGTTAAATCCGTAATACGACTTCGTTATTCAATCAAATCGCACAAACGACCTACCAATATCCTCGTAAACCAATTCCGAATCCAGTACACTAAACCTCGTAACCGATTAACACCCTAAACCAATTCAATTACACCAAAAACTATCCCCTGTTTCGGACTTAAACCGAATCCAAAACCAATCCACACATATCCAATTCAAACCTCAATTCAACCTCACAAATCCTTACCAATACCTTAATCAACCCAAATTCAATCCAAATTGTTCATAATTCAAACAATTTAACCATAAATCAATTCAAAAACCCTTAAACAGAAAAATTAATATAAACGATAACAATATCAAACCAAATCAAATGTATGAGCACCAACAGCTCTGATACCACTTGTTGGAACCCGTATGACTCGTATCAATAACAATAACCACGAACAGATCTCAGATCGGTGTTTATACTATTAATACGATTAAGGATCTAGCTCATAATTAACATTGATTCAGTGTTATATATGTATATCTATTATCAATATATTATCTGTATAATATTAGGTGAAGCTTGAGAGAGAGTTTGGACAACAATTCGTTAATTAACTCCCAAAACTCTTTTAAAACGTGAACAGGAGTTCACTATATATAGAAGGTGATCTGGTTCGCTAACATCCCCTAGCGAACCAGCCTCCCATTCGTTACATACATTAAATTAGCGAAACACCCCCTGATTCGTTAACATCCCCTAACGAATCAGGAGGCAATACATTTACTGACTAGTTCGCTAACATCCCCTAGCAAACTAGCCTTTAATTTAGCGAACTAACTCAATAAACAAATTATTATTACATTAAATCATAAATAAAACATTAACATTAAATACAAAGACTCTAGACGCAAAACCGTGCACTAACACAATGCACTGACTTGTTTGAGATGCATACTAGGTTAAATAGAAGTAATGACATAATATACTGAGAAAGTTGTTTGTTGTTGATGTTTTGGTTGCCTACCAGATGTTTGACCAAATGCTTTGTCTGTGTTCATGAAATATATTCACTGAACTGGTTTGTTTGAGATGCATGCTTACATTTATCTGACCGTAAATAATGGCATAATATACATGGCGTCCATATTTTTTTTACGTTGGTGGTGCAAACATAATTGGTTTTGTTTTCTTTTAAACCACTAGCAAGTAGGGACGAGCCTGGGATGGTACCCGCACCGACCGGTACCGATCCCGAAAATGTTGATCCCGAAAATTTGGATTATGTGGTGCAAAATTCAGGAAATACCGATACCGTAATGGAATTTCGGTTCGGTATCGACATCGGTATCAGTTCGATAGCGATACGGTAATGGAATTTCGTGCAAAATTCGGGAAATACCGATACCGTACCGAATACTAAAAAGCTTGGTACTAACGGTATCGAATTCGGTACCGGTAGTGAAAACAGTCATCCCTACTAGAAAGTAGTTAGCAAAAAAACATAAAAACACCAACAAAACATCTAATGGCGCAAAAAAATACATTCCGTGCTTTTAACCCAACTCAAGCTGAAGAAACTTATTCAATGGTCACTGCTAATCGCTTTTGGTCCCAAATCTTTGGGGTTGCTTTTTCCAATAAACGTTGGTTACATTTCTTTATGTTATTTGTACCAGTAACTGGTTTATGGATGAGTGCTCTTGAAGTAGTCAGTATGGCCTTAAACCTACGTGCCTATAACTGTTTCTCAAGAAATTCGCGCGGCGGAAGATTCTGAATTTGAGACTTTCTACACCTAAAATACTCTCTTAAACGAAGGTATCCGTGCTTGGATGGCGACTCAAGGTGGGGGTCCCACTATGCCAAAAGCGAGAGAAACCCCATCCCTCTCTTTCCTTTTTTCGTCCCCATGCCGCCGGTGTGGTGACATGGGGACGAAAAAAGGGGGATCCTATCAACTTATTCCGACCTGAGATAATAAGCTCATGAGCTTGGTCTTACTTCACTGTCGAGAAACGAAAGAAGACTTCCATCTCCAAATTTAACTCAAACGTATCAGTGTCAAACAAAAATACCCAACAAGCATTAGCTCTCCCTGAAAAGGAGGTGATCCAGCCGCACTTTCCAGTACGGCTACCTTGTTATTACTTCACTCCAGTCACCCAAAAACAACAAATGGTAGGCTTTAACAACCGACAAAAAAGTATAATTAAACTAGATGCATATGATGTGAGTATTATAACTAAAGTAAGATAAAAATGACACAACTTTGTAAACTTTTTTCACACAAAACTTTAATAATTTTTGTCATTAAAAACTAGTTATAGTAGCTGCTGTAACAAAAGCAAACCATATCAAAATAAGAAATGCATGTTGGTTTGAATAGAAACACATAACAAATAGACTCAAATGTTTGTTACTGCTGGTTTGATAACCTTAAAGCGGGTCTATTTAAGAAATGTGGCTCTCTCTCTCTCTCTTTCTATATGTGTACATATACATATATATATAGGGGTGGGTTATAGTAAAAAGAACTAGTTTTCTAGGAAGAGTAAGAATAAGTCTAGCCAATTGGATCTAAGATCTAGTTGTTGAGATTGATAGTTTTTAAAATAGAAAATAGTTTCCTAGGGTCTAAGATTTAGGCTACATAGTTTCCTAACTTTAAATTTTATGTCCTTCCTACTCTTCTTACAAAACTATGTATTTTTATTTTAACCCTTTTTCTATATAGGGGGTGGGTTATAGTGTATACATATATATATATATATATATTACATTATAATAGATATATGCAACTTTTCATCTTTCATTTTTCTCTCTCATAAGACGCCGTAACATTTATGACCACCGGCGCTTATCCACTTTTCCGGCCGATACTCTTGCGTTCGATGACGATTGGCCAGTACTCTTGCATTCCATGGTGATTGAGAATGTCAACGGATAATCGATTGAATGACAATAAATTTCAATTCGTTGTCTACCTACCAGTTTTACCTTCCATTCAATTGTCTAACTCATCTCTATTAAACCCTAGATCAAGGCCATCCCATTCCATCAAACTTTTGGAGCTCCACCTCTCACCACCACCACCTCCTCCTCATCTGTTGTGGGCGCCGCATATTCATAGTGTCAATTTCTATTCTGATCATCTAAATTCTCAAGGTGCATATGCATTTGTAATTTACGCTCGTCCTAATTGAATCCCCGCTTCTACTTGTAAGGCCCCGTTACCGGTACCATATCATCTTTCTAGTTTAATTATTATCCTCAACGAACGGGAGTCCGGGGGCAGCGCCCCTGGCAGCGGGGTTCTAGGGGAGGCAGCCCCTAGCGGGGTCTAAGGGGCAGAGCCCCTGGCTGAGGTTAAGCTGCCAGGTTAGCTTTGAAAAAAATTTATTTCCATTAACTGTCTTAACACATTTTTCACTAGAGTTTTAGATTATTTTTCTAATCTGTTAACTCATTCTTCATAACGAATTAGGCCTGATTCGTTAACTAATTCGTTACTTTTCATTCCGATTCGTTACCCTTGTTCGTCTTTGATAAATCCCCATACGTTAACCTGATTCATCATCTTATCACCATCTGATTCGTTAGGTTAGTTCGTTACCTTTCCTGATCAGATTCACTAGCTGATTCGTTATTTTGGTTCGCTGTCTTGTTCGTTATTTGGGCATAACGAAAGCGGTGAACTGATTCGTTGTTTGGGCATAACGAATTGGCGAACTGATTCGTTATCTCGCCATAACGAATTGGTTAGTTGATAAGTTACCTTACACCAATCTTATCCAGACTTTGACCCTTGGGTCAAAGTCAAAATCAATAAGAACACGAATTGGTCAACCATAGCCAGATCTGCAATTAGACCGTCAATACTTAACGAAAACACACGAATCTGGTATCGTTGGATTCGGAATTGCAGCGCCTACAAACCCTAACCCTCTGTTCGTCCAAATAATCATGTTTACGGGGTGCAATTTAGGCACATATGGGCGTGGTTCAACCCTCGATCAATTAAACACTCTAATGTTAACGAATTTCATTGTATAATGTTTCGTTTGATTCGTTTTCATCACTTTTATGCAGATCTAGGACTACCCCCAAACAAATCCGACCCTAATGAACAATTTCTAGTTATAACGTACCTTAAACGAGTCGGTATTCAAACACGAGCTGGTTTTTTATGTTGTTTTGGTCCGTCACGACGTTCCAGCACCAACAAGCTCAGGTTTCCGCCTTCGGATCTTGGTTCGGGTTTGTGTGTGTTTTTCAAGGTGTAGGTTATGGTGTAGAGATGGATAGAAATGGAAAGGTTTAGGGTTTAAGGGTATTTATACTCTCTTAAGCCCATGGACCTAAGACCCATTCCATCTTTTATTCTATCTTTTAAAGTCAAAGCCCACCTTCAACAGTTTATTTATTTAAACCGATAACGACACACTATAAAATAAACGAAATTTATTTTATTAATTCTTATCAAAAGTAGGATGTTACATCACAATAGTTGTTTTTTAATTGGGTTGTAGAATTATAATAACCTCCATAACAGTTATCCTCACAAATAATTCAGTTTTTGATTGATTTCGTTGTCTCAACCCAGATGAAATTTATTCTGATTACATCTTAGATTCATGCTGAAATCATTTGATAACAGTTCGGGTAAGAGTTTGCATAGTTTCAAATTGGCGACTCTTGGTTTCCGAAAGTCATTCTGGTCATAGAGTGTTGCTGCTATTGAATTGGGAGATGTTTTGGCTGATTATTTGTACATGATTGCTTGCAAACCACCTGTTTGATAAAATGATTCTTAGAACTTGGTTTGTTATAAATTTGGACCTTTATGTTTTCTTTCTTGTTTTTTTCTTAGCATCGTTGTTCCTTTTTGTAATTACAAGTAATTTTAATTGAATTGACTCTTTTTGGTGCACCATCTCTTGTTTTCGTGATTAAACTCTGTGATTATTTGTTGCTTTGGTTAACTACAAGTTAATTGGAAGATAGCGTTGGTATATGGTGGTGGAAGTGTTGGTTTAATAGGCAGACAACAATTCTTTTGATGTGTGTTGATCTTTAGTATGACTACCAAGTGTTTGATGAAACCTTTTGTCTATCTGATTTGTTCAATGCACTGATTTGTTTGAGATGCATACTAGGTTAAATAGAAGTAATGACATAATATACTGAGAATGTTGTTTGTTGTTGATGTTTTGGGTGCCTACCAGATGTTTGACCAAATGTATTTTCTGTGTTCATGAAATATATTCACTGAACTGGTTTGTTTGAGATGCATGCTTAGATTTATCTTACCGTAAATAATGGCATAATATACATGGCGTCCATATCTTTGTTACGTTAGTGGTGCACACATAATTGGTTTTTTGTTTTCTTTTAAACCACTAGCAAGGAGGGACGAGACCGGGATGGTACCCGCACCGACCGGTACCGATCCCGGAAATGTTGATCCCGAAAATTTGGATTATGTGGTGCAAAATTCGGGAAATACCGATACCGTAATGGAATTTCGGTTGGTATCGACATCTGTATCGGTTCGATAGCGATACGGTAATGGAATTTCGTGCAAAATTCGGGAAATACCGATACCGTACTAAATACTAAAAAGCTTGGTACTGACGGTATCGAATTCGGTACCGGTAGTGAAAACACTCATCCCTACTAGCAAGTAGTTAGCAAAAAACATACAAACACCAACGAAACATCCAATGGCGCAAATACATTCCGTTCTTTTAACCCAACTCAAGCTGAAGAAACTTATTCAATGGTCACTACTAATGCTTTTGGTCCCAAATCTTTGGGGTTGCTTTTTCCAATAAACGTTGGTTACATTTCTTTATGTTATTATTACCAGTAACTGGTTTATGGATAAGTGCTCTTGGAGTAGTCGGTCTGGCCTTGAACCTATGTTCCTATGACTTTGTTTCTCAAGAAATTCGCACGGCAGAAGATTCTGAATTTGAGACTTTCTACACCAAAAATATTCTCTTAAACGAAGGTATTCGTGCTTGGATGGCGACTCAAGGTGGGGGGGGGCATTATGCCAAAAGCGAGAGAAACCCCATCCCTCTCTTTCCTTTTTTCGTCCCCATGCCGCCGGTGTGGTGACATGGGGGCGAAAAAAGGGGGATCCTATCAACTTGTTCCGACCTGAGATAATAAGCTCATGAGCTTGGTCTTACTTCACTGTCGAGAAACGAAAGAAGACTTCCATCTCCAAATTTAACTCAGACGTAGCTCCCTTCTTTTTGGGTGTGAAGCAGTGTCAAACCAAAATACCCAACAAACATTAGCTCTCCCTGAAAAGGAGGTGATCCAGTCGCACCTTCCAGTACGGCTACCTTGTTACGACTTCACTCCAGTCACCCAAAAACAACAAATGGTTGGCTTTAACAACCGACAAAAAAGTATAATTAAACTAGATGCATATGATGTGAGTATTATAACTAAAGTAAGATAAAAATGACACAACTTTGTAAACTTTTTTCACACAAAACTTTAATAATTTTTGTCATTAAAAACTAGTTATAGTAGCTGCTGTAACAAAAGCAAACCATATCAAAATAAGAAATGCATGTTGGTTTGAATAGAAACACATAACAAATAGACTCAAATGTTTGTTACTGTTGGTTTGATAACCTTAAAGCGGGTCTTTTTAAGAAATGTGGCTCTCTCTCTCTCTCTCTTTCTAAATGTGTACATATACATATATATATATATAGGGGTGGGTTATAGTAAAAAGAACTAGTTTTCTAGGAAGAGTAAGAATAAGTCTAGCCAATTGTATCTAAGATCTAGTTGTTGAGATTGATAGTTTTTAAAATAGAAAATAGTTTCCTAGGGTCTAAGATTTAGGCTACATAGTTTCCTAACTTTAAATTTTATGTCCTTCATACTCTTCTTACAAAACTATGTATTTTTATTTTAACCCTTTTCTATATAGGGGGTGGGTTATAATGTATACACACACACACACACACACACACACACACACACACATATATATATATATATATATATATATATATTACATTATAATAGATATAGGCAACTTTTCATCTTCCATTTTTCTCTCTCATAAGACGCCGTAACATTTATGACCACCGGCGCTTATCCACTTTTCCGTCCGGTACTCTTGCGTTCGATGACGATTGGCCAGTACTCTTGCATTCCATGGCGATTGAGAATGTCAACGGACAATCAATTGAATGACAATAAATTTCAATTCATTGTCTACCTACCTGTTTACCTTCCATTCAATTGTCTAACTCATCTCTATTAAACCTTAGATCCAGGCCATCCCATTCCGTCAAACTTTTGGAGCTCCACCTCACCACCACCACCTCCTCATCTGTTGTGGGCGCCGCATATTCATAGTGTCAATTTCTATTCTGATCATCTAAATTCTTAAGGTACATATGCATTTGTAATTTCCGCTCGTCCTAATTGAATCCCCGCTTCTACTTGTAAGGCCCCGTTACCAGTTCCTTACATTGGACGTTGGATTTACTCATAAACACATTTCTAAATATCAGAGTTAATAAAAACATTCGCGGAATATTAAAACTTTCTTAACATTACAATAATAAGTCATAGCATGTCTTAAAACATTCATCATGTCTTTCAAAATCAAAACACAACATAACAAGTCTTCAGATGCCAGACTCTTATTCTACTGCCATGTGCCCCGCTCAGGCCAGCTGCCTTATTCTACTCACCTGCGTGCATACTAAAAGTCAGCTACGCTGAGTGAGTTTTAGATCAGGTAACATACAATACGTCCTTACACATTCATATACACGTACCTGAAAGTACATATACATACATAGTTATTTACCTTCCTTCATACGTTGATACTATCATACCTTCTTTCTTTCCTTTTATACATACACATATACATATATCTCGTCCTAGAACATTCGCGGATATTATTAGGGTCTGTTCCCTACATTCACGGATATTATTAGGGTCAGTTCCCTACATTCGCGGATATTATTAGAGTCCGTACCCTACATTCGCGGATATTATTAGGGTCCGTTCCCTTCATTCGCGGATATTATTAGGGTCCGTTCCCTTTCTAACCATATCTTTCTATACATTCTTAATTATAACTTCCATAGCACATACATCATTTGTATATCATATATATATATATATCAATCATATCTTTAAACTATCCTTGACGGTACACGCAATATCCGAAGATCGTTTATGCATCATCAAGTATTCATTCATACACGAATCATATAAGACATACACTTACCATTTAAGGTAAGCGTATTAACTAATCACATCGAGTATGCACACAGCCCCGAAAACATAACAAGGAAGTGGGGCTAGAAACTCACCTGAATGCGGTTACGTTCACCATTAATGGTAATCCCTTTCCTTAGTTGTGCACGACTAACTGTATAACAATTACACGTATCAATTACTATCACTACCACATCGTCTTTATAGTATAATTATTATCCTCAACGAAAGGGGGTCCGGGGGCAGCGCCCCTGGCAGCGGGGTTCTAGGGCGGCAGCCCCTAGCGGGGTCCAAGGGGCAGAGCCCCTGGCTGGGGTTAACACATTTTTCCATTAACTGTCTTAACACATTTTTCACTAGAGTTTTAGATTATTTTTCTAATTTGTTAACTCATTCTTCATAATGAATTAGGCATGATTCGTTAACTAATTCGCTACTTTTCATTCCGATTCGTTACCCTTGTTCGTCTTTGATAAATCCCCATTCGTTAACCTGATTCGTCATCTTATCACCATCTGATTCGTTAGGTTAGTTAGTTACCTTTCCTTATCAGATTCACTAGTTGATTCGTTATTCTGGTTCGCTGTCTAGTTCGTTATTTGGGCATAACGAAAGGGGTGAACTGATTCGTTGTTTGGACATAACGAATTGGCGAACTAATTCGTTATCTCGCCATAACGAATTGGTTAGTTGATAAGTTACCTTACACCAATCTTATCCAGACTTTGACCCTTGGGTCAAAGTCAAAATCAATAAGAACACGAATTAGTCAACCATAGCCAGATCTGCAATTAGACCGTCAATACTTAACGAAAACGCACGAATCTTGTATCGTTGGATTCGGAATTGCAGCGCCTACAAACCGTAACCCTCTGTTCATCCAAATAATCATGTTTAAGGGGTGCGATTTAGGCACATATGGGTGCGGTTCAACCCTTGATCAATTAAACACTCTAATGTTAACGAATTTCATTGTATAATGTTTCGTTTGATTCGTTTTCATCACTTTTATGCAGATCTAGGACTACGCCAAACAAATCCGACCCTAATGAACAATTTCTAGTTATAACGTACCTTAAACGAGTCGGTATTCGAACACGAGCTGGTCTTTGATGTTGTTTTGGTCCGTCACGACATTCCAGCACCAACAAGCTCGGGTTTCCGCCTTCGGATCTTGGTTCGTGTTTGTGTGTGTTTTTTCAAGGTGTAGGCTATGGTGTAGAGATGGATAGAAATGGAAAGGTTTAGGGTTTAAGGGTATTTATACTCCCTTAAGCCCATGGACCTAAGACCCATTCCATCTTTTATTCTATCTTTTAAAGTCCAAGCCCACCTTCAATAGTTTATTTATTTAAACCGATAACGACACACTATAAAATAAAAGAAATTTATATTATTAATTCTTATCAAAAGTAGGATGTTACATCACAATAGTTGTTTTTTATTGGGTTGTAGAATTATAATAACCTCACAACAGTTATCCTCACAAATAATTCAGTTTTTGATTGATTTCGTTGTCTCAACCCAGATGAAATTTATTCTGATTACATCTTAGATTCATGCTGAAATCATTTGATAACAGTTCGGATAAGCGTTTGTATAGTTTTATACTGATGACTCTTGGTTTTTAATTTGGTTGAATTTCGGTATCCGTGTGGTGATTTTTCCGAAAGTCATTCTGGTCATAGAGTGTTGCTGCTATTGAATTGGGATTTATTTTGGCTGATTATTTGTACATGATTGCTTGCAAACCACCTGTTTGTTAAAATGATTCTTAGAACTTGGTTTGTTATAAATTTGGACCTTTATGTTTTCTTTCTTGTTTTTTTCTTAGCATTGTTGTTCCTTTTTGTAAATACAAGTAATTTTAATTGAATTGACTCTTTTTGGTGCACCATCTCTTGTTTTCTTGATTAAACTATGTGATTATTTGTTGCTTTGATTAACTACAAGTTATTTGGAAGATAGCGTTGGTATATGGTGGTGGAAGTGTTGGTTTAATAGGCAGACAACAATTCTTTTGATGTGTGTGATTTTTATTATTTCTTGTGATGTGTGTGATTTTTATTACTAATGTATTACCAATTTTAACAAAATCATTGTTTGCTTATTCACATGCAGGGTTATTCCAAAAAATCTTGACTATCGAGGTACTATCCCTTTTAGTTTATATATGGTGAGCAATTAAAATATCAAATTAGACTAAATTTACTAATCTTGATAGATAACTGGTGAAGCAGTTGGACATGTACGCATTGTTTCAAATATGCGCAAAAGGAAAGTTGACATGGCACGAGAAGCTGATGCGTTTATTGCACTTCCTGGTATTTTTATAATTATGCTCAAATTTTATGGTTTTTGGACATGAAATTCGTATTCAGCTATTGATGGTGTTGATGTTTTGGGGAGTTTGTGGAACCATGGAGGAGGTTTTAGAAACATGGTCAAAACCGGGAATTTATAAAAAACCAGTGAGTTGTTTCCGGTTATATTACATCTTTAATGGGTCACACATATTATAGGTAACTCAACTATGGTTAAATTTGATGAATTTGCAGGTATTAGTTGAAGGCAATGCATGCTCGAGATCCGTGGTGCTCAACAGACCTTGTTCTTAAATGCGCTCACGCTCCCATGGTTTGATTATTATTATTATAATTCTAATTATAATAATTATTATTGTTTTTATCTTTATTGTCACACACAGTTTTTGTTTAATTAAGTCAATTTTATAATCCTATATGATTAGGTTTTTAGTTATATAGGCCAGCTCAATTTTTTAATCTTTACGTGGTAGCTTGTATATTTCGTGATAGTTAATTTTTGGGACTCATATGCTAACTGCTCTACGTTTTGTAAGAGTTTAGGTTAATATTCATATCATATGGTGGCTGACTTTAGAGTAGAACAAAAGGTCTGAACAAGCCTAGCCACCCGTGAGCTCTCATGATCGGATTACAAAAAGCGTGAACCCAGTCGATCTTAAACGAGCTTGAGCCTATATATAAGTTTTTGTACGTATTTTTAATATTTGTTGTTACATCTTTATATGCAATGTCTTAATGCGTTTTTTCCGTTTTGAAGGGGCTCTAAAACTTAAACGAAGCAACTCCCAGAAGAGAAAGCTAAAGAAACTTGAGGTTTGTATACTGTTTTTTGTGTTTAATATCAGTTCAAATGTGACTGATTTTTTTATTATATCAGGAAGACAAGGAGAAATCACTTCTTTTATCTAAAAGCCTCGACACATTAGAGTATGTGATGTTTTCCTTAACATGATTTATTATGATCTTTTTTTGTTAACATTTATTTGTTTTATTACTTTTTAGGAAATAAAAAATTCAAGATGATGCGTATTCAATCATATGGTCTTCACGCAATTGGACCAGGTTGAAACAGCCAGTGAGAAACGAAGAAGAGAAGTGCAGTTTGCTAAAACGGGCCTTGTATTGCAACATAGTGACCGACCTTTAAAAAGGAGAAATAATACAAGTGAGTCAGCTGAAGTCAACTCTAACTTAGAGGATATTTCTGTTCAACCCATGAACGAAGATATTGAAGTCACAAATGTCGAAGTAACTCCTTTTAGATCTTATATTATAAAGTTACATCTAACTCTACTATTAAAGCAATAGACTTTATGTCAAAATCTTACCTTCCTATTGGTTGTTCACTAGGGTTTCCATATATATCAATAGCTTCTCTATTTTTCATCTTAATTAAATAAATCAATAATAAATTAAAATAAGATTAATCAATTCTCTTAAAGTATTCTCTTTCATCTTTCATTTAATGTTTAATTTTGAATTTGAATCTTTTTTAATTATGTTTCTACTTTAATAATTAATTACGATTTATTTATTATATATTCTATAAGTATAAATATGTTTTGAAACTAATTTTATGTTATTATTTTTTATTTATGATTGATTTTATTCACACTCTTTGTTTCTTCTCAGCATGTTTAATGGTTTTTAGATAATATATAATTTAGATAATTAATATATATTTCATCAATATGATTCAATATAGAGAGAATATGAATTTAACTTTAGTATAATTGGTTCTAGTATTATATTTAAAAAAAATTATCAAATTGACCGGCTTGTACCATTATCGTAAAATTTAGGAAAGAATCACCCATTTGGTTAAGGAAATTGGTTAAGGAAATTGTATAATTACGGAATTTCTAAATTTGAATGAATTATTGTAGCTTATTTGATTATTTGATTAAGTATATGATTTAGCATCATTAATTTTTACTATAATTATGGATGATCAGTCAATCGGTTAACTAATCATTATTTTACATAAATTTTACAAAAATATAAAATTAGAACTAATAAATTTTACGTAAATATAAAATTGCAACCAAATATATTAATATCAATTACAATATTTAAATTATTAATGGCTCAATTGATTAAGGAATTTATTAACCATAGATTTACTATAAATACAAATGTTGACCTGTTTATTGATTCTAAATTTCTCAATTATTGATTTAAATATATCGTGCTGATTTTAAATATTCTAATTGATTATATTGTATTGGATAATTAGTGTTCAATTGTATTAAAATTGTGTTAATGTTAATAAATAAAAACAAAATTAGTAATTTCTTTTTCACACCTTATATGAATTACATATATAATTAAATGCTGATTATTTTTATAACTTTCAATCATGTGATTCAGTACGTCATTATATAAAAATTTATTGTAATTTTATATATTATAGACATTGTTATTTTATAAATTACATATACAGTGTTATAATTGATGATTAATTATATTTTTGTAAATAAACAAATTACTAATTTATTTTTTTACACTAATAAGTTTATTTCCGTTTGTTTAAATATAGTCAACATTTAAATTTAAAAATTTTTTTGAACGGCCAACTAAGTAACGCCGGGCACCCCGTACGCGGGCCCCCATTGGCTAAAGGTAGCCCGAGCTGGCCACTAGTCCGGACGGACGGAGCCCCTAGCGGTCCACCTGTTGAGGGATTCACCGGATAAAACCCGACCCCCACGCCCGCCAAACGGCACGACAGCGAGGAGCTGGTAAAACCGGGTGAGATCAGGACTCCAACCTGGCAAGCCAGGGTCATCCCTCATATCTCCCATATAAGTTGATGGTAATGAGGTTTGATCCCCTTACCTCTCACTTGTAAAGTGAGTGCTCTACCATTGAGCCACAACCAACTTATATTTAAATTTAAATTAAATAATATTATATTTATAATAATATAAATTTTGAACATCACATTTTAGTAAATTCAAAATTTGAAAATCCATTAATCCTAATTCCTTACTTATCGTTCTTACTTTAAGTTTTTTTAAATTTTTTGTAATTCCCTAAGTATTTGTTTCTAATCAATTCCTTGTATACCTTCCTTCTATAATTTAGTCAATGTAATGCCCCGAACCCGGTAGCCCTACTTTAACGTCGGATTTACTCATAAACACAGTTCTTACAATCAGAGTTTATTAAAACTTTCGCGGAATATAAAAAACTTTCATGAAACCTTACAGCAATCCAAAACTTGCCTTAATTAAACATTATTGTCTTTCAAAAATAAACGTCAATTACATTAAAACATCTTGAGTCTTCAGATGCCAGTCTCCTATTCGCCCACCATGTGCCCGCTCAAGCTAGCTGTCTCATTCTACTCACCTGCGTGCATACTAAAAGTCAGCTACGCTGAGTGAGTTCTAGTTAATCGGACGCCATACAATACATATACATACATACATATCCGAAGATACATATCCATACTTAACTAGTTACGCTTCTGTTCTACATACATACTTACTACCATACATACATTCATATCTACAATCACTAACCTCAGTCTACCGAGAGTACGTTCATAGTCCGCCGTCTATACCTGTACTCAAGGTCGTGAACACGTAAAAGGTCCGCAGTCCTTACCTATGTTCACCATTCATGGTACGTGCAAGGTCCGCAGTCCTTCCCTATACCATCCTACATCCACACCACGTACAAGGTCCACAGTCCTTCCCTATGTTGCAACCTAATTCATAGCACGTACGAGGTCCACAGTCCTCCCCTATGCTACCACAATACAAATACATAGCACGTACGAGGTCCGCAATCCTCCTCTATGCTACCACAATACAAATACATAGCACGTACGAGTTCCGCAGTCCTCCCTATGCTACCACAATACAAATACAGCACGTATAAGGTCCACAGTCCTTTCCTATGCTGATGCCTATCTATAATACGTATAAGGTCCGCAGTCCTTAACTACGTTGTCGTCTATTATCTGTAACACGTATAAGGCCCACCGTCCCTATCTACGTTTACGTCTATCATCTACATTACGTATAAGGCCCGCAGTCCTTAACTACGCTATCACCAGCCGAGTCTATGTCCGACAAAAGCTAGAGGGATTTGCCATCCTAACTTACTATGTCGAACGTAGAACTCACATACCATTCGTGTACCTCTATACACATACTTCACATATACAATAATTACATTATAGCATAAGAACACTCTAGGCGTTCTTTACATCATTCATTTAACAACCATACCCCTTGTCGATACGTGCAATATCCGAAGATCGTTCACGCCCCGACAAGTATTCATTTGTAATGTTCATAACATCTTCGATATATAATATTCGTATCTTTATTTTTAACCTGACAGTACGCGCAATATCCGAAGATCGTTCGCGTACCGACAAGCAATCATTCATATCCATCACATATATCACATATGGCATACACTTATCACTTAGGATAAATGTATTAACAACACATCGAATATGCACACAGCCCCGAAAACATAACAAGGAATGGGGCTAGAAACTCACCTGAACTCTGCTTCTTCCTCCGATAGTTGTAAATCCCTTCTTTAACTGAGCTCGGCTGACTGTATAAGTTACACGTATCAATACTCGCCTGATCTAATCTGGTGGCCTAGTATTAGCTTACTTTTACTTATCGTTTTTAATTTATTTTCTAATCGAACTTGACTTTAGGCGAAGTTAAACCTTAGGCGAACTTAGCTTTAGGCGAAGTTAAACCTTAGGCGAACTTAGCTTAGGCGAAGTTAAACCTTAGGCGAACTTAGCTTTAGGCGAAGTTGTCATCAGGCGAACTTAGCTTTGCAGGCGAAGTTGTCATCAGGCGAACTTAGCTTTGCAGGCGAAGTTGTCCAGCTGCAGGTACTGTTCGTTCTTAAACCCTTAATCATCTTCGTTTCTTAACCAAATAACTCGATTTAGGTATCCACGGAATCATCTGACCAGCGCCTACAAACCCCAACCATCAAATCGACCTACATCGATGTTTAAAGGGTGCGATTTAGGCATATAGGTTACGGTTTCTTTATCAATCGATTAACCCGTTAAATCATAACCATTTTCAGTAAGTTTAGCTTTGTTGGATTCATTTTTACCATACAAACACAGATCTATCATTTCTATACTAATCCAAACCTAAACGAACAAGTTCTCGATATAAACGTACCGTAAATGAGTCGAACTACGAACACGAGCTGGTCTTGTTGCTTTGGTTCGTCACGACGATCTAGCACCAACAAGCTCGGGTCCTCGCCTTTGGATTTTGGTTCGGGTTGTGTGTTTTGGAGTGTGTATAGATTATGATGGAAATGAAATGAGGGTTTAGGGTTTTAGGTTGGTTTAGGGGATATTTATATCCCTTAAAGCCCATGGACCTAAAGCTCATTCTCATTTAACCCATCTCCATAATCTAAATCCATGATCCGTTCTTTACTCGATTATTAATTAATTAATAACGCGAACTCACTAAACGTAACTTTCTTTATTCAACATTATAAATTTTAGGATGTTACAGTCAACCATAATTCAATTCGTATAAATAGTTAAGTTTCATACGGTAATTCTTACACCTTCAAACTCTCTTTAGCAAACACCATTAGCTTTGTGTCTAATGTTTTTATTTTGTGTTGTTTTTATATCGTCCATTTTTGTATTCTTTTTTTTTGGTTTTAAAGTGTTATTGTTTCTAAATGATTTTTTTTTTGAATTTTTCACCTCTAGAAAGAAGATCTCAATTTTTGAATCAGTAATTTATATTTCTACATTAATAAGTTTAATTTCGTAACTAAATATAGTCTAGATTTAAATATAATATAGATTTAATTTATGAACATTACATTTTAGTAATTGAAAATTTTAAATAATTAATCCTAATTCCCTAATTTTCGTCCTTATTTTAAGTTAATTAAGTTTCCTTATTTTTTTTGTTTCTAATTGCAATAGGAATTTCGTGTATAAATACCTAACATTCATACAGTAATTCTTACACTAACAAATCCCTAACCATTTTAATCTCTCTCTCTCTCTCTCTCTCTCTCTCGGCTTATTCCTCAACGTCTCCTATATTCCGGTAATGGCCAATTTTGTTATACGTTTTTCCGGTAAGGTTCTATTGTTTCCGGTAAGAGTTCTGGTAATGTTTTATATTTATTTTAATTGCTATATATTTTTTTATAATCTATTTAGGTTGTAAATCAAAATCCAAGATTGAATTAATATGTTGAAGTTACTACGGTTTTCCGGTAATGTTTTCCAGTAAGGTTTTATATTTATTTTAATTTTTATATTACTTTGTTATAATATCTTTTGATTCTATATCAAAATCTAAGATTAAACTGATAATTTTCCATTTTTGTTTGTATTTATATTAATATTTATATGATTTTTTCTTATAATCTTTTTAGGTTATATATCAAAATCGAAGATTCAATGGAGATCTTCACCATTTCGTTTTTCCGGTAACGCGATTCAAAATTTCCGGTTGTAAACTATAACATCAATTTTACATTTTTTCACATGATTCAATCTTCCATAATTTGTAATATATTTATTATGTGATATTAATATTTAATTTTATCATTTCAGGTTATTATCCCCAACATGGTATAGCTAATTTCAAGGATTGAGAATTGTTTGATAAGATGTCTTTTATTTTTGTTTAATATTGATTTATATTTATGTTAGTATTCATGTATTTATTTATTTTTCAGAATTTATGTAATTTAATTTATTATTATATAATCCCGAAATGAAATTTAGTTGATTATTCTATAATACATTAAATTATCTATAGTAAGATAATCAATCTTATATTGTTGTTGGTCAAAGTCCAATTATATTGAATAGGTTTAAATAACATTTACATATTTGATTATATTGAATAGGTTTAAATAACAAAAATTTGAATAAATTAACGATTTGACTCAATTTGACCATTTATATTGAATAGGTTTAAATAAAATTTACATATTTAAACATAATTCCCATTCCTAATTTGACTAATTTTTTTCAACTCTTTTTATTTTTTTGAATACCATCCATATATATAACTCATTTCATAATTATTCAATATTCATGCATTAAATAAAAAAATATTAGTTTCTTCTAAATATTTCAAGTTATTGTGAATTTAATATCAATTTCAACTAAATTCCTTAAGTGAATAATAAAAATTATTTATTTGAACCATTTTGAAATTCGAATTCTTGACCACTTACAAAATTATGTTATATAGTTAATAATCCGGTGCTCACGTACATTATAGAATATTTAATACATTTGACCAATTTAATATGTCTTTATTATAATTTTTTAATTACCGTTTTTAATTAAAGTAACCAATAATTATTATTGTAAATTAATTAATGTATTTACGTTTTTATAAAGATTCTTATAATACATGTTTTAATTACGTTAGGTGATATAATGTTTTAAACACGATTAATTACAATATAATTAAAATTGATATGTTTAAATCTACACCATATTTCAAGCTAGAGTATAAAATTAGTAATGTACAAGAACAAGTTAGTAATTGATATTTATTACCATTAATATAATTAATCATATCAATTAAACGAATTTTGGTAACTGGTATGAATTGTCAATTCCTATACATCTAAAATTAGACTCAGTTAACAATAACATAAATAATTAAGCCTAGAATATAACTTTGTTTAGCTTTATAAAAAAACAGTGTATACTAATTAAGCCTATATATTAAAATAATTTTTACTAGAGACGGGATATGAAATTGAAAATTTTAATTGAGTCAACTAATTTAAAATAAATGTATAAACTAACTTCAAATGATGTTTATTATACGGGATATAATACAATTAATTAAGCCTATGTATATACTATATTTCTTTATTAAAATGATGTTTACTAAAGAATTGATAATTTACTTTACGATAAATCATTTAATAGTTTTCTTAATTTACTTTATAATAGTCATTTATCAAAATTAATTACTTTCTATAATAAAAATGGTGAGACTAACTTTTATAATATCCTTAAATATCTCAAAATTCAAAATCATTTGAATAACCGGATTAAAATCACATTCAATTACCAAAATCACATATCATTCAATTTACCATAATTATTCAAATTCATCAGTTTATGAATAATTGTAATTAAAATATTTAATTATTCTCTATATAAATGGAAAAATGTGTTGACTTTTTTTTATTTTAAGAAATTAAGAGATTCAGTTTCACAACATTTGATACCAAGCTTAAAAACATATTTTCATATTTAATTTATTTATTATGTTTACTTAACTTTATATCATTGACTTTTGTAGAAATTATTAAAAGCTTCTTTGAGGAAGTTTTATGGTGATGACGTCCCATGTGGAGGTATAATGATTAGGAGGAATAATACTATTATACAATAGTAAGCTTCAATTACTACTAAATATTTAAGAACCACTAAAAATATTTTTATTCACCTTTTGTATGCATTAAAAAATGAATACATTATTAGTATCTTACTAATGAAAAATAAGATATCAAAAGGCTATATAAACTATCATCTCATGCTCAATCTCTAATCGGATGTTAGGTAAAAACCTCAATTTATTTGGTGTTTGTTGTATAAGGTTTTTTACTTTATTTATCGAAAGCTTTATAAACTATTGTTTTATTATAATTACATATCAGGAGCTTGACAGTGGAATTTGAATACAGTTAATTTCTTACTTTATATTCATCAATTGCGTAATTAATTTAATTTTGACCTTTAAATTGATTAATTACAAATTAAAGTATAAACCTTATATACAAGGAAATATTTAGGGAGTTGTAGATACTAAATTTATAATACTTTTGTTAAATAAATAGTTAAATTGTATAGAATTTTCTTCATGTTTATTTTAAATTACACTTCAAGTAGTTCTTTCAACACCTTGTAAAAGCACAAGGTACTTAAACTATCAAAAAAACACGAGGCTAACAGTTAGATGTCAATCCTTACATGTTGAAGAGATAAAATAATTTACGAATTGACTATTGGATATAAGTGAAGGGAATGCTGGGGGGGGGGGGGGGTTAATACGAATTGACCATCTTCTAATTAACAATTCATTATGAATGCAATTGTTTTGTAGTTTATTAATTATTTTACTTATTATGAATGCAGTTGTTTCATAATTTATTAATTATGTTACTTATATTTATACTTATTGTCATTATAATTTTTGTTACAGGTTTTGTATATTACTTTTATCATAATTTCGTATATAATTACCTTGATAAAGTTATTATCAGATTATATATTTATATATTGATTAAAAGTTCTATTAATAATTGGCTTGTTTAGGCTCAAGTGAAGCTCTGACTTGCTAAATAAACACGCTTATTTTCGGCTCGAGCTCTTTTAAGCTCGGTTCGATTCAAGCTTTTTACCGAAACGAATTGCACCACTAAATGTAGATGCTATGAATGTTGCAGGCGCTTTTCCAACGTTGGTGGAGTTATCAAAGTGAGGCAACCCGAGCTACAGTAAAGCGTCTTGTTAGCACGGGTCAGCTCGAGATGATGTAAGTGGGTATAGTTGACTCTTTTATTAAGGTTGATATATGATTGTTTAAATTCTGGTTTTGATGCATTTGTTTTTGTTGGGTAGAAATGGAGGTTGGTGGCATCATGAAGCAGCTCCACATTACATTGACATGATTGATCAAACAACTAATGGGCATCGGTTTATTAGGCAACAGTTCAATGTAACACCGAAAATTGGCTGGCAAATTGACCCTTTTGGTCATTCTGCTGTGCAGGCTTACCAATTGGGAGTAGAGGTCGGTTTTATGTTAATAACTGCCATTATTAAAGCATATTAAATAATAATCTTATTACATGATCTTTTAGGTTGGATTTGATTCTGTTTACTTTGGGAGAACTGATTACCAAGATAGGCTAAATGAAAAGGGGGTAAACATCTTGAGGTCATCTGGCGAGGATCCAAGAGTCTCGGTTCATCTTCACAGATGTGCTTAACTTTTATTATCATTAGTGTTTGTAATTGGTTTATCCAGCTGGCTAAATGATATTATTAATCTTTACAGATTTTTGCTGGTGCTTTCTCCGAGAATTATGAACCGCCACCTGGCGGGTTCTACTTTGAAGTTAATGATGATTCTCCAATTGTTCAGGGTAACCTAATGAATAAGATTTAAGGTATATGAATGTTTACGAAGACTAAACATAATTGCTTTTGTAACACTGAAGGTTGACATAGACTTGTTTGACTATAATGTTGAAGAACAAGTTAATGATTTTGTGGCTGCAGCCATTGCACATGTGAGCAATATGTATATGTTTTAAACTTTTAAAGAGT